>NC_134813.1:31089202-31116702 GCF_046742065.1 Oratosquilla oratoria
TCCAGCTCTTTGTGTCTTTGGCATTGAAGTTCATTTTCCACACTCCACTCTAGTCATGCATTTTGTCCAGATCCTTCTAGAACAGTCTGGTAATCCTCTTCGTCTTTTATTCTCTTCATGATCTTTGCTTCGTTTGTGAGAATGTTTTTGTATCTTGTCGTCCCTTCTATCACGTCATTCACGTCGATCAAGAATGTCACGTGAACTGGTTCTGACCCATGTGAGACTCGACAGTCGCTGCCCTCCAAACTGACATTCTCTCGAGAAACTCTTTATCCATTCCAGTAGGTTTCCCCTTTGATCTCCTTTTCTCTCTCTTCTCTCCCTCTTCTCTCTCTCTCTCTCCCTCACTCTCTCTCTCTCTCTCTTTCTCACTCTCTTTCTCCCTCGCTCTCCCTCCCTTTCTCTCTCTCTCTCTCTCTCCCTCTCTCTCTCTCTCTCTCTCTCTCTCTCTCTCTCTCTCTCTCTCTCTCTCTCTCTCCCTCTCCTTCTCTTCATCTCTCCCCCTTCTCTTCATCTCTCCCCTCTCTTTCTCACTCTCTCACTCTCCTTCTCTTCATCTCTCTTTCTCTCTCTCTCTCTCTATATATATATATATATATATATATATGATATATATATATATATGTGTATATATAATATATATGTGTATATATATATATATAATATATATATATATATATATATATATATATATATATGTATATATAGTTCTAGTTATCATATTTCATCTCCCTCTGGATGTAGTTCTCAAAATTCTTGCTTCAACCTTTCCTCACCCAGTATATCACTTTACCGCCATTACTTTTTTTTTCTACCATCTACCATTTCACTATTCCTTTCCTTGGCTACAAAAACCTACCAAACTTCCGCTAGATCTTCCTCATCTCTCCTGACCCAAATGTTCTTAAACGTGTCCTTGTCTGCTAATGCCCATGTCTCTCTCTCTCTCTCTCTCTCTTTTTTTTCCACGATTACCTCCTTTGCCTTGGATTGGAACCTGAACTTGATTATCAACGGACGCGCGCCCCCTTCCATATATTTACCTAACCTAAACACTTCTTTCGTCTTATCACGCGTTTTTCGAGTGTGTGTGTATTTACCTAGTTACCTAGTTGTATTTTGCGGGAGGAGAGCTATGCTCGTAGTGACCCGCTGTTGTATCTTTCCGCATCCATTTTTTTCTTAAACTCGTGTGTGTGTGTGTGTGTGTGTGTGTGTGTGTGTGTGTGTGTGTATGTGTGTGTTTGTGTGTTTGCGTGTTTGTCTTTACGTTTTGTTTTGCGTTTATTTTACACGTTTATCCTCAGTTTTCTATTATATACTTTTATATGACATTTATGTTTGTGTGTGAATGAACATATTTTGCATTTGTGTGTATATTTCATGTGTATGTGTACGTGCATTTTTGTGAATGTGTGTGTGCACGTGTCCGTACATGAGTACCCGAATGCCTGTGTGCGCGTGTGTATACCTGCCCTGATGTGTGTGTGTGCCCACACACGAGCAATTCGAATGCTTATGCATGTGTGTGTTTTCACTTTCCCTGATGTGTGTGTGTGTGTGTGTGTGTGTGTGTGTGTGTGTGTGTGTGTGTGTGTGTGTGTGTGTGCATGTATGTACGTGTGTACGAATATGCCCTCAATAACGCCAGCAAATGTCACCCAGCGATTCCAGCCTTCCCTCACCATCGCTGGTGTCTGAGTTTCGCTTAAGCACCAAAGTCTCGTTCCCCCACCCCTAACGACCCGCTGAGCATTCCCGAGAACTCACACCCAGCTTCGTCCTTCGGCCGGTAGATGGCCGAGGAGGCGCGCAGGCTCGCCGAAGATCCACGGTCCTTCCCCGTATGTTTCCAATGAAGGAGACGACGACGACGTCGACCGCTTCGTCAGGAGTAGCAACGTCCTTCGCCGCCGCCGCCGCCGCTGCTGCAGCCGCCACTGGAGGAGGAGGAGGAGGTGCCATTGCCTTCTCCAGCATGCGGCCCATTTTCTCCGGCTACCCCTTTCAAGGTAAGTGACCTAACCTCACCTCACCTCTCTACCCCTCTCTGTGTGGTACAACCTGGTGAGGAGACTAATACGCCAGGAGGCGCTGAGTAGCTGCGGCCGAAGCCGTCACCTTTCTGTTGGAGCAGGTGACAGTCACTGACTCTGGGAATCGGAGGGGAGTGCGGGATTCGAACCCACAACTAAGCGAATGCGAGACCATCACGCTTCCGATGACGCCACTAGCGCATGTTGTGTTGCAATCAACATTCATGATGTATATTTTCTGTAGATTAATATTCTTTTATTTATTTAAATTTTATTTATTATCTTCATCTAGCATTATTATTGTTATCATTGTTATTACTATTGTATATATATATATATATATATACATATATATACATATATATATATATATATAATAATGCGAGAGAGACTTGGGAGTTCTAGTGAGTCCTGACCTTAAATCCAGGAAACAGCGCATTAGCGCCAGGAATAAAGCAAACAGAGCTTTAGGTTTCATTGTTAAGACGGTTACGAATAGAATTGCAGAGGTAATTATCAAACTCTGTCTAGCGTTAGTTAGACCCATCCTTGACTATGCAAAGTTTTAGTCTCCGTCTTATAGAATGGACATGAATTCACTGGAATCAGTACAGAGGAGAATGACCAAAATGATACATGGACTCAGAAATTTACCTAACGAAGAGAGACTTAGGCACCTTAACTTGCAACTCTAGAAAGACGCAGTGTAGGGTGATCTAATAGAAGTGTTCAAGTGGACTAAAGACATTAACAAGGTTGACGCAAACAAGGTCATCATATTAAGACATCATGGTAGGACTTGCAGTAATGGATTTAAATTGGACAAATTTAGATTCAAGAAGGAAATAAGCAAGAAATTGTTTACTAATAGGGTAGTCAACGAATGGAATAGACTTAGTAATCATGTAGTAAGCGCTGAAACTATCGGTTGTTTTAAGGAACGGTTTGACTGATTTATGGATGGGGATGACAGGTGGTAATGGACATGGAACTGCCTGATGTAGGCCTTATGGTCTCTCGCAGTCCCCTTCTTTCTTATGTTCTTTGTGTTTGAATATATATATATATATATATATATATATATATATATATACATGTATATATATATATATATACATATACACACACATATATATATATTTATATATATATATATATATATATATATATATATATATACCTGTAGAGATGCAAAAACTGTACAGTGAAATTTGAGTATAAATATAAGATGTCAACAAACCAAAACACTTATTTCGGACTCGGGTTTGTTTGTTTTTTTTTTTTTGTTTTTTTTTTTATTAAATCCCAGCTTTCAGTTTGGACATTCTACCTGGGATACGTGGGTTGGGTTCTCTCTATTTTACAATATTGTTCTCAGTTAGAGAGAGAGAGAGAGATACGGCAAACCGGTGTGGTCCAGTATGGTCCAGTTGCACTCCTCCTCTTCATCCTCTTCTTCCTCCTCCTCCTCCTCCTCCTCCTCCTCCTCCCCCTCCTACTCCTCCTCCTACTCCTCCTTATCTTTTCCTCTTTTTCTTCCTCCTCCTCCTCTTCCTCCTCATACTCCTTCTCTTCTTCCTTTTCTTATTCTTCCTCCTCCTCCTCTTATTTTTCTTCTTCCTTCTCCCCTCCTCCTCCTCCTCCTCTTCTTCCTCCTTTTCCTCCTTATCTTCTCCTCCTCTTCCTCCTCATCCTTCTTCTTTCTCCTCCCCTTCCTCCTCTTCTTATTCTTCTTCCTCTTCCTCCTCGTCCTCGAAGGGCCACTTCCGGGATGAGTCACCCTTGGGCAGAAACTAATAGTTTTACGCCTAATTATCGTGACTAACGATTCTGCATCAGCCTTGTGGGTTTCCCCCCCTTTCCCGTGTTCTTTCTGTCCTTTCCTCTCCTTTTATTCATCTCCTTAGTGTGCGTGTGTGTCCGTGTGTGTGTGTGTCCGTGTGTGTGTCAGTGTGTGTGTGTGTGTGTGTCAGTGTCATTGTGTGTGTGTGTCCGTGTGTCCCTGTGGCTTTCCCTTTTATCCATTAATTCATTTGTCCTTCTCTTTTGTTTCATCTTCTTCTGATTAGTCTGTGTGTGTCCTTGTGTGTGTATGTGTGTCCGTGTGTGTATGTGTGTGTGTCCGTGTGTCCCTGTGGCTTTCCCTTTTATCCATTAATTCATTTGTCCTTCTCTTTTGTTTCTTCTTCTTCTGATTAGTGTGTGTGTGTCCTTGTGTGTGTATGTGTGTCCTTGTGTGTGTGTATGTGTGTGTGTGTGTGTGTGTGTGTGTGTGTGTGTGTGTTTACCTAAGTCCATTTACCTTGTTCTAATATGCAAGAATAAGAGCTGCAATCGTAGGGTCCCGTCTTTATCCGTCAAATGTTCCTTTAACCTACACAGCACAGACAGAGCCTCATAAGAACGACAAGCTGTTTTACTACAATATCATAGTCGCCATTTTCTACCTGTCTTCAGGCAATTTTTTTAAGTTAAAAAAATTGAATCTCTAATTAGGATTTACAACTCAGACCACCCGTGGTAGTTCCATCAACACGATCAGTTGAATGAGTTAAATTGTTGTTATGGTTGACATTGCCGTGAAATGTTTCTAAGGTGAAACTCTTCAACCTTTGACTATGGCGGATTGTTCCTAGATTTTTAGAGGGGTGTCATATACATACATGCTTATATATATATATATATATATGCAAAGAAATCACAAAACACACGTGATAAAATATTTTTGCAGAAACCACCGGGAAATTGAAAAAACAGATACCGAACGTTTTCGTCTATTTAGACATTTTCAAAGGTACAAAAAAGCAATACAGAAAGAATCAATAAATACATAAGAAGACAAGGATACTCGGAGAGGTCCCATGTTACATTTTATCACACACAATTTTGTCAATAATAAAATTGTCCAATTTAAATAAACCCAAACTTAAGTTCATGTTATTTCCAAAATTTCTTTTTATAAAACAAGATTCAATAATATTTCTTTCTATAATATTATTACAAGAAGTAATTATTTTAGAATTTCCCCAGTCAATATTATGACCATAATCACTTTGGTGGACAAATAATCCACTGGACACTTGCCCCGTTCTAATACTATATTTATGTTGGCCTATTCTTTTTTCTAAGCCTTTGCCTGTTTGGCCTATATAAATAAGATCACAATTTTTACATGGTATATTATAAATACATCCTTCTTTACTTCTTGGGGAATTTTTAATTAACAGACTCTTAATGTTGTTATTATTTTTGAATACTATCTGGATACCAAATTTTTCAAAAATGCTAGGAAGATGGATTTGAAAAATTTGGTATCCAGATAGTATTCAAAAATAATAACAACATTAAGAGTATCCTTGTCTTCTTATGTATTTATTGATTCTTTCTGTAGTGCTTTTTTGTACCTTTGAAAATGTCTAAATAGACGAAAACGTTCGGTATCTGTTTTTTCAATTTCCCGGTGGTTTCTGCAAAAAAAAAGAAAAAAAAATGTATATATATATATATATATATATACTGTGTGTGTGTGTGTGTGTGTGTGTGTGTGTGTGTGTGTGTGTGTGTGTGTGTATTTCGAACAATTTGTTCGGTTACCAATTTGAATTGTTTACACTACGATTCAAAAATCCGATGAAAACTAGCATTGATTCTGAAGAAAAAATAAAAAGTTGAATTATTTTTATATTATTTCTTTATGTGAATAAAAACTTCTGGCGACAGCTTGAATTAAATCGTTTATGTGACAGAAATTATTCAGAGGGTCATACGTGGCTAAATCAGATAAGTTTAATCTGAGGCAAATATTAGTTTAGTTTCCAATTCTATATCTTAACCAATCCATAGAGCGACTATAAGGAGCATTCCCAAAAGAAAAATTAATATGATTTTCGTGTTAGTATAAATTTCTCTTCGTGGTAATCTATTATCCCTCTTCAAATATAGTTTGATATATTTTCTCTGCGAGTTCGACAAACATGTTTCCCCCCTCACATCCTTGACTCCTCCCTTTCGATGCGCGTTTGTTATCGTTATGGAAAAATATAGTTCCTCTTCAAATTTTCGTTTTATTTGTTTTCTCTGTTGTTTGTGAAATACACATGTAGTACATTAAAAGGATTTCATTGTTAAGTATAGTCATGGTGTAGTTTTACTAAAAAATTATTCACGAGTGCATTAAAAATCGTTAATATGTTTGTAGGAAATACACAAACATTAATATCTTATACCCCCATAAACGGAGTGTTCAACATAGTAAAACTGCTTTATTATATACATTATCCTCATGCTTTATATATTTCTTAATGAAAAATATTTATTTCATATGCCCTACTTATACCTTAATTCTATAATCTAATTTAGATGGTGCATTTCAAACAAAAATTCAAAGAATTTCTTGAACAGTTGTGTCATCACTTTTAGTCGACATGACGTCACGATCTGTAGCGAAGTGAACCAAAAGATAAGATTAATTATCAAACGATACATTTGATTACTTAATGAATTATAAGAGTTTTTTCATGAGAAGAATAATTCATTAATTGTTTTGCCAAATGTATATTATTGTAGCCTATATGGTTTAAAATAAATATTTTTTTCATTCATCGACCCAAACAGTTACTGTTCAACATCGGTCACCCAAAATCAAGACTTATAGATTATCAGAAAATCTCATTCTCCTAACCTGATTTCTTAGCTAACTGAAGACAAATCATTTCACGACATGTTTATTACATCATGTTGAAATGAAATTTAAAATTTTCCCACAAGATACCACTCATTACACGTCACAACTACTAAATATTTCAGTCTTCTCATGTACCACACTATCCCAAAAAACTACTACAAAAAAGCAAATAATACTTTTGATATCATAAATCTAGATATAAATATTGTATATCCTCGGTAATTTATTGTTTCTTCTTCAAATATGGGTTGTTAGATTATATATGTGAACACAAGCCCCATTATACGTCATGGTTTCTGTAACCTCCCCCTCCCACACTCCCCTTCTCCTCCCCCCCTTTCCCCCTCCCCCTCCTCCCCACCTCGCCCTCCTTTCTACCTCCCTCTTTTCCCCCTCCCCTTCTCCCCACCCTCCCATTCTTCCTACTTCCCTCTACCCCTCTTCCCTACCTCCCTCTTCTTCTTCCCTTTCCCCCCTTCCCCCCCTGTCCCCGTCCCCTGTGTCACATACAACTGTCCCTAATGGGAATTGAGAAAAAAAAAAAAAATCTACCTACTTTTGGATACAATCTCCGTCTAACAGTTATTATTTCTGATTTGGATAGTATCTAGTGATATTATTATTATTTTTTTTTTTATAAATTTTAATGTTTTAAGATGTTTTCGTATGCTTTGTTCCTCACATTTGGTACAAATGAACCATTGTTCTCTTCTTTCCCTTCCCCCAGTGTCTACAGTTAGATTTGGGGACCACAAATGGTAAAATAAAAACATACATGTGCATGGAGCTGTGATCTGCAATATGATTGGTTGATAACAACTTGACATTTAAAACAAAAAAATCCGCGCTAGCAATCTCAGTACCCTAAAAAGATTTTGATTCAGGTTCACCAAAGACTTTTATTCAACTTGGTGACATATGCACACACACACACACACACACACACACACACACACACACACACACACACAGCTGCAAGAAACAGCTGGGAATTGGCAGGAGGGTTTTACAGATGATCCGAGTTCCCTATTTCCCCCCTTTCCCCCTCCCCCCTTCCCACTCCCCCCTTCCCCCTCCCCCTTCTCACGTTCCCCTTCCTCCCCCCTCATCCTCTTCGTCTCTCCCACTCCCTCCATGTGGGGTATTCACTGCACATATTTCATGGAGTCAATAGTTTAGGGTTTTAGCGAGACCTTTACGGACCAGAGCAACGCAGCCATCTTTTACGATTGGAGATTCGTCACTCCCTTCCTTCAATTTCTCCCTTACCTCCTCTTCCTCCTCCATCTCCTCTTCCTCTTCCTCCTTCTCCTCCTCTTCTTTCTTCTTCTGCTTTTTCACCTCCTCCTCCTTCTCTTCCTTCTCCTCCTCCTTCTCCTTCTCCTCCTCCTTCTCCTTCTCCTCCTTCTCCTCCTGCTTCTCCTCTTCCTCCTTCTCCTCTTCCTCTTTCTCCTGCTTCTGCTTCTCCTCCTCCTTCTCTTCCTTCTCCTCCTCCTCCACCTTCTCCTTCTTCTCCTTCTCCTCCTGCTTCTCCTCTTCCTCCTCTTTCTCCTTCTCCTCCCTCTCCTCCTACTGCTCCTCTTCCTAATCCTTCTCCTCCTCCTCCTCCTCCTGCTTCTCCTCTTCCTACTCCTTCTCCTCCTCCTCCTCCGCCTCCTCGTCCTCCTCCATCTCCTCCTCCTCCATCTCCTGCTTCTTCTCCTCCTTCTCCTCAAGGATAGAAACGCTGGTGATCTGCTGAAGAATTTTTTTATATTTGATTGAAATCACGTGACGGCACAACACGATTAAAATAATCGGACAATCCGTTACTGAAGGGGTCACTGCAGACCCACAGGTCAAGTTAGTTAGTTAACTAGCTAGTTAGTAAATCAGTCATCTAATTAGTCACTCATCTAGTTAGTCGTCTAGTTGCCCACTAATCAAATATGGGACACAAGCCAAAAATAATAGCAGTGACATAAGTAAAATCTAAATATCTGTGAAGAAAAATAAATAAAGTCAGAATTAAAGATTGAAGGTTATTATTTACAAATTTAGAAAATGATGGAGGAAGTGGAAATCGACACCAAACTTTGAATCTCTGATTAGGATTTGCAGCTCAGACCACCCGTGGTAGTTCTATGAACACGATCAGTTAAGCGAGTTAAAATGTTGTTAGTTGTTACTAGATGTATTTACAAAAGTCCCAATATCTCTGAAGAAAAGAACGAAGCACTGAGTACAGTATTACAATTGGTTGAATCAAGGGAATATAGTCATATCATGATAGTGGGAGACTTCAATTACCCTGAAATAGATTGGGTAAATTGGCACTCAGCTGAAGAATATAGTCATAGAGCAAATAGGTTTATCTAAGCAATGCTGGACACACGATATAGAACACCTCGTGGCGCGGCGGTTAGAGTTCCCGGCCGCCACTACGGCGGTACGGGTTCGAATCCCGCACAGGGCTGAAATAATTTCAGTATCGCTGCACTGCGGGTTGTTACTCCAACTCTCGTGGGCGGAGAGTTGGGGGGGGGGGTGCGCGTGTAAGGTCACATTATTACCCATAGATCGGTCATACGAGCTCTGAGCTCTCATCCGGGAGGTTAATAAATGTCGATCACGAGTCCAACACGTAATCCAAGACCATGGTGAATCACTTGAGCAACCAAGCTTACCAGATTTAATAATCACAAATGAAGAATATATGGTGAATAACATAGACTGTGAACCACCACTGGGTATGAGTGATCATGTATGTTTAGTGTATGACATGAATCTTTATACTACTGGGCAGAAAAGTGAAACAAAAAGATATAATTATTGTAAAGGAAACTATGAAAAAATGGCTTCAAAGTGGATTGGGGAAAATTATTGGATACAATATATGACCGAAATAGATGTACATGAGACATGGAAGTTTTTCAGTGACCATCTAAGAGAGGAAATGGGTAAGAACATGATAGTGAAGGCTGGAACAGAAAGCCATACATAATCCATGAAGTGGAGAAAACAAGAAAACGGAAGTTAAAAACGTTGAAACATTTTAGAGACCCACAAGATATCAAAGATGGAAGGATATATAAAAATGAAGTGAATCCACCAAGAAATCTAACAAGACGTTTAAGAAAAGACTTTGAGAAGAAGTTGGTCAATAAAATCAAACACAACCCTAAAGTATTTTGGAAATATGATAAGAGTAAACTCTGGATAAGGTCTAAAGTTAGTAGCTTGGATTGTAGTGACGGTAATATAGCGAAAAGTGATAAGAAAAAAAAAACCTTTGCATTGAATGATTTTTATCAGTGTTTTTACTGAGGAGGAACAAAGTAAAATACCACAGTTAGATACTAAGAATGCCGGTAATAACCCATTAGATTAGATCGTGTGGAAATTGAAGAAAAAGTGAAAATAAAATTGGTTAAACTGCGGAAAATAAGTCAACTGGACCTAATGGATTTCACCCGAAAGTGTTTAGTTAAATAGCTTCGAATATCAATTTACCATTAACAATTATCTACGATAAATCTCTTGATAATGGTGATATGCCACAAGATTGAAAAGATGCCAATATCGCCCCAATTCTTAAAAAAGGGAAGTCGAAGGCAGCCCGGATATTATAGACCGATAAGCTTAACTACAGTTCTATGTAAAAACATGGAAGCTTTAGCAAAGGATGATATAATCAAACACATGAACAAAAACAATTTATTTGCCAACCAGCAACATGGAATTGTTCCTGATAGGTCGTGTATGACACAACTCATTTGTTTGGATGAATGGACTTTGTTTTTTGAGCAAAAAAAGAACTTTGATGTTATATACCTGGATTTCCAGAAGGCGTTTGATTCAGTTCCTCATAAGAGACTGTTAAGTGAACTAAAGGTTTATGGGATATAAGAAATTTTTTACCATCATTGGATAGAGATTTTTTTGACACGACGAAGACAGCAAGTGATAGCAGTTACGTAAACTAAAGGCTTATGAGATACAATGAAAAATTTACCATTGGATAGGGATTTTTTTGACACGACGAAGACAGCGAGTAAATGAAGACAAATCTGACTGGACGGGAGTGAAGAGCGGCATACCGCAAGGAAGCATGCTCGGACCGTTACTATTTGATCTGTTTGTTGATCATCTTCCAGAGGCTATATCAAGCACAGTTGAAATATTTTCTGACGACACAAAGATCTACAAAGAAGTTAACTCATCACAAGATCACCAGGAACTGTAGAGTGATTTGGAGAAACTGAGCAACTGGTCCAATCTGTGGCAGCTAAGGTTTCCTTAAAAGTGGCAGTTTTCGACAAGATTGACGAGATAAACACCATATGAGGACGGAGCCTTTATTTGTACGACGTTTCGCTTATTACAGCTTTTTCAAGTACAGTGTTTATCTCGTCAATCAAGCTAAGGTTTCATGCCAAAAAGTGCAAGGTTATGCACTTTGGATTCCTGATTTCCACCGTCCATAGAATAGGCATTGTATTGATACAATGTCTATTCTATGGACGGTGAAAATCCGGATCAAGTTAAGAAAGAATAAGATCTTGGTGTGATTATTGACTCGGAACTTAAATTCCATTCACATGTATCTGCTGTTAATAAATAAAACCAAATGTTGAAAATCATAAAGAACACCTTTGAATCTTTTACCAGTGAAACGTTGACTTTGTTAATTAATACATTAGTTCGTCTTCATCTAGAATATGGTAACATCATGTGGCATCCACGTTTTATTGCTGATGATATTTAGGTGGAATCTGTACAAAGAAGAACAACTAAATTACTTCCTGAACTGAGAAATTTGGAATACAGGGAGAGGCTACGCTAACTTGGGGTCTTTTCCATGAAATATAGACGTCAAAGAGGTGACATCATACAGGTTTACAAATTTTTAGATAAATTAGAGAGAATAGAAGACCCAAGTCTGCTCTTCACAGCTCAGGAATACTCAGCAACGCGAGGTCATTCCAGAAAATTATTAAAAATCCACAGTAATATAGCGGTGAGGAAAATTTCATTTACTCAAAGAATTATAAACAACTGGAACTCTCTACTCAACGAAGTAATCACAGCCACAAGTTTGGATGCTTTTAAAAAGGAGATGGATGAATATTGGAAGGACAATTGATATCGCTACACAACGCCAGTAGAATAGAAGTTTTGCAGCAAACGATTTTGGGAGACTACTGGACTATCTTCATCAGCCCGAAAAATATTATGATGAGGATGATAATGAATTCTCGAAATCAAAAACAGATCAGCCGGATCTATGACCGCCATCTGCCGGAGGTGAAACGAACTCTTACGAAAGATGATGGCGACGAATAACCGAACGAAGGAGCTGCTGGCAATACACGAATACCCGACTACACATTCCATCGCGCGGAATCTGTTCATGTATATGCATACGTGTGTAAACATATATATATGTATATATATATATATATATATATTATGTATATATATATATGTATATGTATATATATAATATATATATGTATATATATGTCATAAAAATTATCGGTTTGATGTCGCTGCCATTAGCGTATTTCTCTCTCATATATATATATATATATATATATATATATATATATATTTATAGATATATACACATATGTATATATATATTTATATATTATATATATATATGTATATATATATATATACAGTATATATATATATTATATATGTGTGTATGTGTTTTATCCCCTGACCTTCTTCTTTTTCATCGTCTTCGTTTTTTTCGTCTTCCTCATATTTTTTCTTTTTCTTTTTCCTCTTCTTCTGTTTTGTCTTCTTTTTCGTCTTCTTCCTCCTCTTCTTTCGAAGCCACCCACCCAAAAATCTTCCTTCCCATCTTCGGGCCTCTGAAGCCCCGCCCTTCTCTCCCCCCACCCCCACCCCATGGCTTAATCTGGTCAGCAGGAAATGAATTTATTTCAAAACATTAATGAGGAAAGAATGGGGAAGCTTAATCAGTAGTAAAGCCATTTTTGTCCCATGTTGGGGTACTTATAGATGGGTAAATAAAATCTTCTAGTATTAGCCAGAATAAAATATGTCAAAGGATGTCGTCTAAGATGAAAACGAATTTTTTTATCTCGGGTTTGATGAGTTTTATTGCGTACGACATTTTGTCGACATTTTCTTGACGGTGCTTTTCTATTTCACTGCATTTTCGTGTTTTTTTTTTAATCGATTCGTTTGTATTATTCGTGTCTTGTTTTTGTTGCATTAATGCATTATAATTTATAAAGAATAAGATTTAATATAGATGCTTTGTATATCGGAACAAATGACATACCAATAACGAAATTAAATTTTCGTATTTCTTTAAGTGACGTGTCCGAATTGGTTATTCAAATCTTACCTAATTACCCTTCAGTCGCTACCCCCCTCTTTTATTAATAAAATCACCTGACGGCAGATAAGATAACGTAAATAAAGAAAAGGAAGTTCCAGTGACATTAATAAAACATAACGAAGCAACCATCTCATGACGTCACGGATGACGTGGCAAGGCCTTTGTGAGTCCTGACAAAGGACAACCGTGAACGAAGCTTGAGTTTAAGGCCATCAAGACACTGGTGCCCTTTTTCTCCGCCTCTCCATTGTTCCTTTGTAATGAGCTCCAGGCCTTAGTTGGGAGTAACAAGGCTTTCGTCTCACCGGTCCTTGTGCCCTTTGTTCTATTAATTCCCTGGAATCGATGGACACGAGGGAGCCTTTGTAACGAGGACTTCAGTTACATTACCTTTGTATTTATCTCCTTGTTTGTTTATTTGTTTGTGTAAATTAATTTCTTGTTTTTGTCGTGTTTATGTTTGATTTTTTTTTTTTTCGGCTTATACCCTTTATGTAAACTTGGACACGTTTATGGCACCCGTATGGATCAGAGTCACGTAGTATTTGCATATGGTTGGGGATAAATGTCTACTTAGAAAAGAATGCTGATCCCTCTTATCATCTGCTATCCCTCCGTAAATATATTTTCGTCACTTCTGTGATTTCATCTTTTCATTGTGATATTGATGAGAAATACTATTATTCTTCTCTTTCCTCTCTTTTTTCCTTTTCCTCCTCTTTCTTTCTCTTGCTTATCTTTATCGTACTCCTCTTAATACACTCTTAGTACTCTTAATACTTCTTCCTTATCGTTCTCTTGAGACAATTTTTTTTTTTTTTTTTTTTTTTAAGAAAATATGTTTCCGAGTCCTTTTGTATCACACAGCTTCTTCATGGACCTATAGGTCTCCCTTTTAAGAGGGGAGATTCTTTCTTGTTTAATAAAACCATCTGGCGACAGCCATAACAAATGTGTAAAGAAGATCGACATTGTCCACGGTTATTACAGATTACGCAAACGTGTCAGTCAAGTCCCCGCCCCCAAGGTCACGCCTGATTGGCTGAAGCGTGAGGTGAAGAAAGTGGGTGGAGCCTATACTGACTCAAGGCTCCTCCCCTTTTCGCTCCGTCTCACATGATTGGTTCATATGATAAAGGTGGTCAGAGGAACGTAATTATTGATTTGAATCACCAATCCTCTTTCTTGAACTCTTGTGATTGGTTGGTGTGTGTGCTGAGTGGGAGGAGCTTATAGGAACAAGTTCGTAATTTAAGGTGTTAGGTAAAGGAAGGCGGAGCATTTGCTTACCATAAGCCCTGCCCCCTAGTCCCATTGTGCTACGTGATTGGTTGATAGCTGAGGTGGAGAAAGCTGGGGGCGGAGTTTGTGCTGACATCTCTGTGTGTTCTAGCCATAGCTGACAAACAGACATAGTCGTGTTCTCACTTCTTCCACCCTCGCCCCTCCACCCTCACCCCTCTACCTTCACCTACTCCACCTTCACCCCTTCCACCCACATCCCTTCCACCCTCATTCCCTACACCTTCACCCCCTCACCCTCTCCACCCTCACTCCCTCCACCTTCACCCCCTCTTCACGACGTCAGGTTGACTATTGGGTGTTGAAAGGTGGAACAATGTAGGTTGTGATGTAACTTGCTGCATTGTAACATGGTGTTATAACTTGCAACATCGTAACTTGCGACATCGTAACTCACTGTTGTAATTTACAACGTTGCAACTTGTAACCTTGTGCCTTGTAACGCTGTAACTTACATTGTAATTTATAACATCGTTACTTACACTACTATAACTTACAATATTGTAATGACGTCACTTCTGGGCGTAAACTGTTTTCTTGATCAGGGAATGGTCTTGTCGGAGGTTGTAAGTTACAACTTCGCAGTAACGTCACAGGCCGCAAGAGACAACCTCGCAATGACGTCACAGGTCGTAAGTTACAACTTCGCAGTGACGTCACAGTTCGCAAAATACAACCTCGAAATGACGTATCAGGTCGTAAGTTACAACTTCGCAGTGACGTCACAGGTCACAAGATACAACCTCGAAATGACGTCACAGGTCGTAAGTTACAATATCGCAATGACGTCATAGGTGTAAACGTCGAATGGGTTTACGTAAGGATGAAGTCTTCTGTATGCTCGGAATGGTTTTGAGGAAAACCCAGTTGGATGAGCATGGATTTATTTAACAGATGAAAATCTATAGTTCCCGTGGGAGCAGAGACCCATGGATGTGTTCCCGTGGGATTGAGTTCCGCCTTAGCGACGCAGTCGCTGCTCTTTATACACAGAAATGCATGTGTCCGCATCTCTGTATAAGGTTTACATTTAGGATTATTGTTTGTATTTCTATGACTGTTTTACATAGACCTGACATTCTATAATTCATTCCATTATTAATAGTAAATGTATTTTGATGTGGAATGTGTTTGTCTCATATTTATTGTGTCTTCTGGAGGATTAAAGAGTGTTTAGGATCTGCTCGGTGAGTTGGATCATTTAGTTCTGTAACTTCCCATGGGCAGTGACGTGATCACGTGATCGTGACGTCACGCACAGTTAGATGAAAGTGGTGTTGTTAGAACTAGGAAGTTGGAGGTTGGCCGAGGAATGGCGGCAATAGCTTGCGAAATATTTTCGGTTCGTGTCGTGTGACATATAGTATGGGAGTTGTATATGGTTATTAATATGAATTATATATCCATGTAAGGCTTAGACGGTTACACAGGTTGTAAGTTACAACCTCGCAATGACGTCACAGGTTGTAAATCTTGATTGGATCCTACGACGACTCCTGACGCCAATCCCGATTGGTCGGGTAGTGATTGGGTGGTGTCTTGGGCATTCTGTACAGAGACCGAATGCCAGACTATCGGGGCTGCAACCCCCCATTCTTAGTTAAAGATAAGTGTTCCGGTGAAATTTAGGGACAAGCTTTGGGGAGATGATTCCCGCCGACGTCCATCTCGCGAGATAGTCCCTTCATGATTCTCGTATTTGATCTTGTGATATACTGTGTATATATTGTACATGATATAATAATCACAAAAATATTTATATGTAATTGTACAAAGAGTAAAATAATTATTTGGTGAAACAAAGAGAGAGAGAAAGGGTTATTGTAAGAGTGTTAAGAGAAGTTGATTAGCTTCCGTTGGAATAGAAATTGATTAGATGTGAATTGAGTGGATTGGGCGGCCTCCCGATTCGTCGTCAACTTCTTCCTTCTCTTCTTCGGCTTCTTCTTATTCTTCCCAATCTTCTTCCTCTCCTTCTTTTTTCTTCTTCTTTTTTTTTCTTCCCACGCTTCTTCCTCTCCTTTTTCTTCTTCTTCTTCTTCTTCTTCTTCTTATTTTCCTCTTTCTTATTCTTCTTCCCGTTTTCTTCCTTCTTCTTCCTCATATTTTCTTTTTCTTCTTCGTCTTCTTCTTCGTCTTCTTCGCATTATTTTCTCTTTTTCTTCTTCCTCCTATTCTTTTTTTCTTCTATTTCTATCTTTTACTTCTTTGTCTTCTTTTTCTCTAGTTTTCTCTTTCTTTTACTACTTCGTCTTTTTTCTCTTCTTCCTCTTCTTATATTTAATATTTTTCTTCTTTGTCTTCATTTTTTAACTTCTTCCTCCTCTTCCTCCTTTCTTCTCCTTCCTCTTCCTCTTCCTCCTTTTCTTCTCCTTCTTCCTCTCCCTCCTCCTCCTTTTCTTCTCCTTCTTCTTCTTCTTCCTCATCACCCTCCTCCTTCTCTTCTTCTCTTCCTTCTTCATCTTCTTCTCTGCTTTTCCGCCTTTTGTGACCCAACGAGACCAAATGTCCCCTTCATCCCATCATATTTTATTTCAAATTTATTACTGAAATTACTCATACTTTAACTCGCTCTGTTGTATATTTGCATCAAATGTATTTCCCTTTGAGTCTGTCATGCGATTTTCTTCAGCTGAATTTGATTCCTCAATGTCGTTGGCAGTCTTCATCAAATGACTACTTTTTCAACATCAATCAATCAAATCAGCCATCCTTAGTCCACTGCTGAACAAAGGCCTCCTTCATAGCATTCCATGATTCACACGACCGCGCCATCCTCTGCCACGTCACTCCTGCAAACCTCTCGATCTCGTCTCCCCACCTTCTGTCTGGTTTCCCTCTTCCACGCTTCCCATCTCGCGGCGTCCACTCAGTAACACACTTGCTCCATCGCTCATCAGTCGTTCGCACTAAGTTACCTGCCCAATTCCACTTACTCTCTTTTACTGTCTCCACAATATCTTTCACTCTAGTCTGCTCTCTCACCCAACTTAATCTCTTTCGGTCTCTCAGCGTTATTCCCATCATTGATCTCTCCATTCTCCTCTGTGCAGTCCTTAGTTTTGCTGCCATCGCCTTCGTTAGTTTCCAAGTCTCACACCCGTAGATTGTTGCTGGCAGAATGCATTGATTGTAAAATTTACGTTTCAAACACAATGTGTTTTTCAGCATATTGGTCAGTAAATCACTGGTCACACGGGGGGGGGGGATATTATCGACAACGCGTTGACGATTTCGTCGTACAAAGTTGGACATTTTCCGTCATAAGAATACAAGAATGAAGGAGGCTGCAAGAGGCCCTAAGGCCTACACTAGGCACTTCCATGTCCATTACCACCTACCAAGACTGCGACACGCCTGCCCTCTGTGGTCATTTGGAAAAATTACATCATCAAAAACAAAGATGGCGGCTGCTACCCTGGCTCACAGAATCCTATTAATTATAATTACGAAATTGGCATGTAGGTAAATTGGGTGATTGAAATTGGGGGAGGGGGGGGATTATGTTCTTGAAATTGGTCGTCTAGAATTACTCCAGGTTTCTAGTAATAAGATTTCTTAGAAACTCTGCACAGTCCAATTCTAGTAGTTATGTGTTATCATACAAGAATATCAATTGAGTTTGAAAAATAGTTTTGCTAATATCGGTTATAGATGACACTTAAAAAAAAATCAACGATTTTCCTTTTGAGGACGATCAGTAGCGTCCAAGAATTGCACATTTCCTTCAGCAAAAGTTGGAGGTATTTCCTCCAAGTTTGTTGGACATTTCCGTCGGCAAAAGTTGGAGGTATTTCCTCCAAGTTTGTCGGAGATTATCCGCCCATTCTCTCGGATTAGTTGACGAAATTTATTTTCTCAACACATCGCACTATTGTATGCTCTACAAAATAAATAATAATGATAATCATAGTAATAATAATAATAATAATAGTAATAATAGCGTTACAATAATTATGATGATTCACCATTAACGTAAAACATTATTTCATAATAATTTCCAATTTGATTATGCACTTGAACTATATCACACCCCATTTCAAAAAAACATTATTTATTTAAAGTACTGTATGTCTAATCTGAAATATATTTCTTAGCCATAGTTTTTAAAGAAAAAACTCTACAACCATTTCAAATTTCAGTTATTAATTTTTTTTTTTCTCAAATGTAACGTTTTCTCATTGTTTCGTTCCATATATCTACTTTGTCTCCGTTTTCTTTCTGGCGTCGCCTTCAAGACTAATCGTTTCTGTCTCTGTTCGCACCTTGTCGAATTTCTTCGGTCATTATACAGAAGTGATTCGAATTGGTAGTGAGCGATATAAATTATTTTTGAGTGATACAAATGAATTATCACCTTGTAGAGTGTATGTGAATCGTTCTTTTCGTTAGTATAACATTTTATCTTAAATAACTTATTTTCAACGTAATTTTTACATCCATTGTTTTCCAATGGACTGCATTTTTTTTCTTTTTTTTTTTTTTTTTTTTTTTTTTTTTTTTTTTTTTTTTTTTTTTTTTTTTTTTTTTTTTTTTTTTTTTTTTAATAATTCCACGGGTTCCTACTTGTAATTTAGTGGATTTAGTGATTTATTATTGAAGACAGAAATGTCGTTTTTTGTAGATTTGAATCGTTTGTATCCTTTCGATACAGCGTTTTTATATATTTTATTTTATTTAGTTTTGTGTTATTATACTTCGATTGATATGAACTAAATTTCATTGGCGCTTCTTTCCTAATGTCGCGTCTTGTCTGTGAGTCAGGAAGATTAGGAAATAACTCTAAGAAGAATTTAAAGATCTTTTCGGGAATACAATGAGAAGGAGACAATAATTTTATTAATAAATCAGCCTAACCCCTTTAGGGGGAGATGGGGCTGCCACGGAGATGAATAAAATCGCCTGGCGACAGCACGAGTGTAAGGAGACAAAAGATGCTAAGAAATACATCAAATAAAAACTAAAATTAATTCTAATTATGACGTACCTGGAAAGGTCCTTAGTATATCTTATTCTGATTAAAACCAAACTTTTTTATTTTTATTTATTTATTTATTTATTTGTTTATTTTCTTATATGTTTAATTAAACAGTAGTTTTGTATTAGCCAGTATAAGATAAATAAAGGGTGTCAATATGAATTAAAATGTTTACAAAAAATTTACTTAAATAGAATCTGTACTTGATAACGCAATAGAACATTGTCGTAAATAAAAACAAAAAAGTAAATATTTGTAGATTCAGTTTTTGATGCCGCCACATGATTTTATTCATCATTAAAACAAAAGAAACAAGACAAGAAAACTATAAAAGAAAATAGAACATTATTACAAAGAAAAATAGAAAATAAAATAAACTCTTAATGGATTCTGTACTTAATGACGCCCTGATGAATAGTCTTTAGTCATGAAAAGAATATTACGTACCTCTGGTCCGTAGGGGTTGCAGAACCACTCTTACCATCCCCCCCAACCGTCTAAGATATTGTTTTGATATAAACGATTTACACAGGCGGCTTAGGGATTGCTAAGGGACAGGAGTGCGGGAATCGAACCCACAACTTAGCGAATGCAAGAACAGCGCCACCAGAGACTGCAAGAGACCCTAAGGCCTACACTAGGGAGTTCCATGAAAGCCTCATCGCCTAGTTAAAGCCCATGACGGAAGCCCTAATTAGGGCTTAATGAGGGTTGTCAACTTAGCCTGTAATCATCCCGTCGGCCCAAATTAGTTTTGCAAATTAGAAGAAAGATAACTTTATTCAAGAAAATCACAAACTAGAATTGGAGGTCTTAGCCTCGCGTTCGCTGGGTTCCGGGTTCGAATCCCGCACTCCTCTCCGATTCCCAGAGGCAGATTGGCTACTCAGGGCCTCCTGGCGTATTAGGCTCCTCACCCTCTCTTTATGAGTGGTCGCTGGTGATGGCCACTTGCCCGGGCTATGAGAGAAGCTTGTCGGTTTAAATACATTTCTACAAACCTAGAATATTAACCCATTCAACTCCGATGACAAGATGTCTTGTCATTTGGTCAAATAAAACAAAAAATCATAATAAAACAACAAAATGTTTGATGATCAAACAGCACCAGAAAAACATGACGTCATCAGTCCTCCTCCTCGAGGAGGACTGATGACGTCATATTTTTCTGGTGCTGTTTGATCATCAAACATTTTGTTGTTTTATTATGATTTTTTGTTTTATTTGACCAAATGACAAGACATCTTGTCATCGGAGTTGAATGGGTTAATTGATTTTTAGTTTATTGTATGATCCTCTGTTATTAATTAATTAATTAATTTATTTATAGTAGCCCATTGTGTCTTAAAATACCCAAGAGCATGAACTTATACCCTGGGGTATGATATAATACCCAGTAGCGTCAAATAATACCCAAAGAAATATCATTCTTCAATACCCAGAGGTATTATATAATACCCACTAGGTACCATGTGCTGCCCAGTGGGTTGGTATAGTACCCAGGGGTGTTATATAATACCCAGGGGCATATGGTGCTGAGAAGAAACGTAATTCATTCTGTTTGTGATCAACATGTCTTAATTGTGGATTTCGTTTGAGCCCCTCCAATTATTGGTCATTAACGGGGAGGGGGGGGGACTTTTCTCTTTCTCTCTTCCTCTTCTTCTTCCTCTTCCTCTTCTTCTTTTTCTTCCTCTTCTTCCTCTTCTTGTTTTCCTCCTCTTCTTTTTCTTCTTACTCTTCTTTTTCTTCTTCCTCTTCTTCCTTTTCTTGCTTTCCTCCTCCTCTTCTCCTTCTTCTCTTTCTTCTTCCTCTTCTTCTTCTTCCTCTTCCTCTTGTGCTTCCTCTCCTTCTTTTTCTTCTTCCTCTTCTCCTTCTTCTCTTTCTTCTTCCTCTTCTCCTTCTTTTTCTTCTCCTTCTTCTTCTTCTCCTTCTTCTTCTTCTTCTTCCTCTTCCTCTTCCTCTTCTTCAAACAGCCGAGGAATGAGAGCCGATAGCATCTGAGTTTTTTGTTTTCCCTCACTCACTCACTCACTCACTCACTCTCGGTGTCTGTAATTCATCTTAATTAAGTGAAATTAGAGCCATGGAGGACGTCCATGTCATATGGTCTCCTATACCTGCAGCTTGTGCACTGGTGGCGTCATCGGAAGCGTGCTGGACTCGGATTTGCTTAGTTATGGGTTCGAATCCCGCACTCCCAGTTGCAGTGATAGTGTGTTACTTGCCCCAAAGCGTCAAAATCTATATCTCTCTCTCTCTCTCTCTCTCTCTCTCTCTCTCTCTCTCTCTCTCTCTCTCTCTCTCTCTCTCTCTCTCTCTCTCTCTCTCTCATTCTCTCTCTCTCTTTCTCTCTTTCTGTCTCTCTCTCTCTTTCTTTATATTTTTGGAATATTTTTAGTCTCGTTTTTGTATTCTAACACAATTTTTAGTGTATTTACTCATTTATTGATTTATAATTTTATTCGTTTAATTATTTAATATTTCAATTATTTCACTTATTTTTATATTTCCTTATATGATCACAGTTTACTGAAATATATGTTTGTTTATATACTTTGTTTATTCGGTTGTTAATTTATTAATCTATTTACTGATTTTCATATTAGATTTAATTTTACATTTGTAATCATATTAATCAATATTTAATAATTAATCCATTATTCATATATATATATATATATATATATATATATATATATATATATATATATATATATATATATATATTCATTTATGTATGTATTTATTCATTTATCTATCTATTAATTTATTAGTTTATATACATGTATTTATTTGTTTATTTATTTATCTATTTTAATCTGTTATTTACCGAGAGAGTTAAAGAAAATGGTCCGATGGACGCCCTACATAATCCAGATTAAAAAAGGAAAAAAAGTAAATAAAAAATAAATAAATCTATGGTATTATGAGACCTCACGTCTGGCACGTTTTTCTCCGCCTGCATTTCCCGCCGCTGCGGACCCAAAAAGGTCCATTTTTCCCGCCAAAAAGCGCCACGCCGTCCATTAAGCAAAGAATCCGCCAAAGAGAAAACGGTTCAATAGGGAAGGGAAAGCAGTACAAAAAGGCACCCGTTAATATATATATATATATATATATATATATATATATAT
Organism: Oratosquilla oratoria; assembly: GCF_046742065.1. Lineage (NCBI taxonomy): Eukaryota > Metazoa > Arthropoda > Malacostraca > Stomatopoda > Squillidae > Oratosquilla > Oratosquilla oratoria. The sequence goes on from NC_134813.1 coordinate 31,111,704, forward strand.
ATATATATATATATATATATATATATATATGTATATATATATATATATATAAACAGTATATACATCAAATGCGGTTTTAATTCAAATATGCTGTCTTGTATCTTTCTTTTTTCCATCTGGTTCTTTTCTTAGATGTATTATAGTTGTTTATTTACGGTAGCTAAACCGTTGGTATTTCTAGTCAATATTATTCCTATATCTTTTATTTTTTCTTATTATTCTAGTTTCTACGTTGTTACTATTTTCATATCTTATTATATATTCTATTCCCAATGCGTGTCTCAGGGTTTTCACACACACGCCTTTACGGACCAGAGTCAAACGAGCGTTTTATATCATTGGAGATTCATCTTCAGTCAAGGAAGAATCTTGGTGTCTTTTAATTTTGGCGTCATGTTGTTCCCAAGCATAGAAACGCTGGTTATCGGTACCAAAATGCAAATATGTCATTTGTTAGTATTTCATTAGTTATTTCCAATGTGTGTGTGTGTGCGTGTGCGTGTGTAATGTGTATGTGTGCAGAGGCATTAATGTACATTCATTTATTACCCAATTTATTTCACTTGTATCCAAAATATATATGTATTGACATACATAAATGGACATATAACAGATTAAAACAAATTATAGTAAAATTATACTGTAAAAGACGAAAAAACGATATTAAATATATAGAAATTTGAATAAGCTAATATGTGCAACAAATGGAAAACATTGACATTGAAAGGAAGAGTGACAGTTGGGTTTTTGGGTATTCAAATCATCGACATTTGCCAGCGTCAGATGTAGACGACAGAATTCGAAGTTTAATTAATTTCATTATTTCACGTTTGATTCTAGTAACCCAAGTCCTTGTAACAAAACTAAAACTAATTAATATTGTCTTTTTCATATCTGATTCTATCGACCACTATGGTGTCAATATATATTTTTTAAAATGCATGTACTACAATCAACGTCACGTCTATATGTATTCGATTCAAGTTTGTAAGAAATGCATTTATTGAATATCCCATTTATTGATGAATCTTGTGTGATTTTTTTATTTGTGTTTTCGGTATTTTATTCCAAATTAGGATTGATTAATAATGTCTTTTTTCTACATGACTGTATTGTCTGTCATGGCGTGGACAACTTTTTCAAAGCGCATTTCATTCAACCAACGTCATGTCTCAAGTGCATTCGATTCGAGCGTGTAAGAAATGCGTTTATTGAACATCCCAATGACTTTAACAAATCTGGCGTAACTTTTGAATGATGGGCCATACATAGCGTTTGTTTTTAATTACTCCGCCATTTACCGTCATGGTTCCTCCCCCGCCGATATTGATGGGCTCGTCCATCACCTCGCCCGGCATCTGCGCCTGCCCAGCTCCGCAGTATCCAGTATTTCCCAAGACCGTAAACATTAACACACAATTCCCGTTAATTCTATCCTTTGCATATCATTTCCATGAGCACTAACGTAAGGAATATCATCACAACTTACCGATGATGGACTGATAATAAGTTAATTTAAAGAGAAAACTCGATAAGAATTTAGATTTTTTTCTCTCCAAATAGCGTTATTTGATAATGACGGTTAGGATGTTGATGTAGGATAATTAAAAAAAATCCGTTCATGATGTTTTGGGCAAGAAGGAATCTCGTTTCCAAAATCTAATTGATGGTAATTAGAATGCGATGGTGTTCGTTTCGGTCATAATAATAGAAACACAAAACTACTGATAAACATCTCAAAAAATAAAATAAAACCGTTTCAGTTATCTTAGCGAAAGACTTACGAATATTAAACCAAACGCTCTAGCTAAAGCGTTTTGCAAACTCTTAGATCTTTATTGAATAAACCTGACATTGTCAAGTAAATCACGTAGACTTCAATGCGGACGAAAATATTTCCACCCTAACGAGAGTAGCTCATGCAAATTCAGTGTTCATGTTTGAAATAACTGTTAGATTTAAACTAAAGTCTTTGGTTTTAATGAACGTCTTAACCCGAAATTTAGAAAATTTCTAATAACAGAAGCACCTTCTAATATTCATTCCAAATATTGGAGATTTTATTAGTTAATTCATTTATTATTATAGTTTTTAAGATAAATGCAAGCACGTATTATGAATATCATTGGTATTGAACAAATATATAATCATTTCATAAGGGGAAATACTATAAATTTTTATCAAAAGTGTGTAAAATAATGCTGATTTTGTTCACCTAAAGAAATCTCCAAATATGAAAGCTTTATAATTTGTTTACATTATGAAGCCAAAATAAGGTCTTTAGAAAGATGAAGTGATTGTCGCCAGTAATGTATATGTACATATATATATATATATATATATATATGTATATGTGTGAGTGTGTTCTTTTTTACAGATATTATTATTATTATTATCATTATTATTAGTTTGATAATGACCAATGTACAGCGAATTAAGGAAATCTTACAAAAATTAACAAATAGATATATAAGCTACAATGGCCTTGAATGTTTTTATAATTATTCGTTTACTTATTCATTCATTTTATTTCATATTAATTACCGATAGATTTTTTCTTTTTACCAGTCGTTAGATTTGAATGTGCATAATGATAAATCAAACCAATCAGTCACTGAAATATCTAATAGAAAAATAACTTAATAAGAAAAGCAAACAAATAAGTGAATAACTGAGACATGAATGGATAAAGAGAAAATACTTAAAGAGAAACACAAACAAGTGAATAATGAACCAATTGATGAATAGATGGGATAGTAGATTGTTATAAATAAATATTCACTTAGATGAAGATATGAATTACTGTATGAGTTAACTTATACATTTAATTAATTTATAAACGAAAACTGCTGTTCCTTGTGTGTGTGTATGTGTGTGTGTGTGTTTATGTACGCGTTTGTGCATGTGCATATGTGTATGTGTGTGTTTTTGTGTGTGTATATTTCATGTGCGCGTTTGTGTTTGCGCATATGTGTATGTGTGTTTTTGTGTGTGTATGTTTATGTGTGTGTTTTTGCGTGTATGTGTACTTTATGTGCGCGTTTGTGTGTGTGTGTACGTTTATGCACGCGTTTGTGTGTGTGTGTGTGTGTGTGCGCGCGCGCGTTTGTGTAGTCTTGCTGCCCAGGACCGAGCAGTTCAGTTTGATTAAAAAAAAAACAGACTAACGAGATGACGACAAAAAATATTATTTCCTCTAAAAAGATGAATTGCCCTGTACTTGTTTAGACCTCGATAAGGTTCATCGCAATTTCATTCATATGAAGGAAACACTCATTTTTTGAGTCATCAGTCACTTGACTCCGACTCATAATGAGTCAGTCACGATTCGAACCCCTCTTGGGAGTCATCCGATCACTCGGGAAAGAAGTCAAACGACATGACGTCATGAGGAGGCGCGCAAACTGCCAACAGAATGAATATTCAGTTCATTTATCACATAGTTTTCTTTCCCAGATGAACCGATCCTGTTTTTGTTCCGACTTCAGGGTGATGGGGAGCGTTTCCTGCAGAAAAAAAGAGAAGAGAGAGAGAGAGAAATAAAAAAAGAGCGCTTTGTCGTGCGTTTTGCCACCACAGCGAATGGCGTCGCTGTTGAGAAGTCTGAGTCCCGCGCGAAAAATGCGACGACATGACGTAGTCGTTTTCTTTTTTCTTTTTCATTTTTCTTTTCTTTCCGTTTTTTTTTTTCTTACTTTCTTTTTTTCCCCGACGTTTTCGTGAGGGTTTGGATTTCGAAAGTAAGGGTTATCTGTGACGACTCCAGAGAGAAAGGGAAGAGAGGAGGAAGAGGAAGAAAGAGGAGGAAATAAAAGTTATTAGAATTTTATTCATCTATTAATTCGTTTACTTATTGTTTATTTCAACAGCCGGATTTTTTCGTTCGTAACGGATTTTTGATTGATGAATTCAAATAGAAGGATCTCTGTACTCAATTCGAATTCGTTTAAAAGAGAATGTGATATCTCATATTCATTTTACATTTTATTTTATTTTCCTATACAAAATGGTGTCGTTGTGATTAATTGATTATTGATCACTTCGTATTATGATTGAGATGTTATTTTGGTGTTTGGATGTTCGGATTTTTGGGGGAATTGTGTAACCGAAGCCAGAGCCTGCCAAACGAACCCCAAATAGCTTTAGAAATGGTGTTTTATGGGATGTGTTTCCCAAAAAAGCCTAAGGTTAACCCTACTTACACACACACACACACATACACACACACACACACACACACACACACACACACACACACACACACACACACACACACACACACACACACACACACACTTGAAGACACACATACACACACTTGAACACACTTAGACACAAAGTGACAAGCTAAGACACACACAAAGACACTAAACATAAAGAAACATAAAGACACATTTAGACACAAACACACACGACTTGATAAACACACAATAAACACGTCACAAAACACCAAAGCATCAGAGCATATATCACGTGTGACGTGACGCCCCGTGACGGTCGTGCGTCATGTCGCCGTGACGCATAACTGTGACAGTTTTATTGTCCCTCTAGGCCACCCGTCCACCATTCTCTTCATTTCCCTAAATTTATGCATATATTTTGCATAAATAGAGGACTGGGCATATTTATGTACTCCCTAAAATAAGATTTTAAGTTACCTGGGGCAAATACGGAAGTTATATGATAAAAAAAGACGAAAAGTAGAAAAAACGTTGTAACAACAAGCCAAGATACCAGGCCTTCAGTCCGCGGGCAGCTTCCTCGTTTATGACATGCTGTTGGCCCGCCTCCCCGGCGACCCTCTCGACACTGAATAAAATTATTTGGTATCATCTAACCGTTTCTAGTTTTGGGGGATCTGACCCCCTAAGAAGCCTTTCCATATAAATATATATATATATATATATACATATATATGGATATATATATATATATATATAATTATATATGTGTGTGTGTGTATATATATGTGTATATATATGTGTGTATATATATTACA
>NC_134813.1:31121702-31126702 GCF_046742065.1 Oratosquilla oratoria
GCTCGGCGGGAATGGAGACCATAATCGTTTGGTCTTGAGTTCCCAAAATATCGTTGGGAGAAAAAAAAAAAAAAAGTCCCAAATTACCACAACGGCTACCGGTGGCTACCCCTTCTCTTGGCTGCCTGAGCACATAGGGCAAAGGTGGTGGCTTCTGTCTATATATATTTATATATATATATATATATATGTGTGTGTGTGTGTGTGTGTGTGTGTAAGGTGTCAGTGTCCCCTTTGAAGAAGCTATTTGGACATTCACAGTAGCACTTTGACAGCTGGGGCAATTGGTAGTCACCAATCATGTCCCATTTAGACTCAGAGGCTCCTTTTTCTGAATAGAATTGTCTGGTCATAACCAGAACAGTGATTAAAATCTTCCTACTGTCTCTCCATTAGGAACTTCTAAAATTAGGACAATCTCTGATATTCGGAACGAAAAAAATCTAGAAAATTTCGGAGACTAGAACCATTTCGTAATTTTATTTTATTTTTATTTTTATATATTTATTTATTTATTTATCTTTTTTTTTTTTTTTTGAGAATTATTATTTTTTGAGAGATTTCTAACAGGGAGAGACCTATTTGTGTGGGGTCGTATACTTAGACAATGAGAAATGTATTCTAGGAATAGTACCGGCCAGCGTATGACGAAGTATAGTACCCGTCCTTTCCTCCCCCCCACCCCACCCCTTGGTCCTTCACCCACTCCCTCCCCCAACCCCCCAGGTCGTAAAATAACTTTCTGTGGCTTCTGTCCGGGGATATTCTACTCAGGTGACCCAGAATGGAGACCGGACCAAAAAAAAAAAAAAAAAAAAAAAAAAATATTTCCAACATTTCTTCTTATGGTCTCCCTAGATGGTTTTCTGGAGATAGAGGGATGGAATCTTTGCGATTTTTTATCAATAGTTGGAGAATACTTTTTTTTTTTTTTTGTGAATGATGAAGATGGGAAAATCGCCAGTGGTTGATGGCGTCCTGAGGGTTATGCTGCTGCCCCGCTATACTGCTAATTATGCTAATGAAGGTCAAGTCTTAGATTATTAAATTCAGCATGGGTTGTTCGCCATTATTGGGCCAGAATATCTAAAAAATTCTTAACCTGTGGTTAACGGTGGTGGTGGTGGTGATAATGATGGTGGTGGTAATGGTGGAGATGGCAATGGTGGTGGTGGCGGTGGTGGTAATGGTAGCACAGGTGGTGATGGTGGTGGTGGTGCTGGTGCTGGTGGTGGTGGTGATGGTAGAGTAGATGGTAGTGGGGGTGGTGGTGGTGGTGTTGATGGTAGAGTAGATAGTAATGGTGGTGGTGGCGACGGAGGTGGTAATGGTGGCAGTGGTGGTGGTGGTGATGGTAGAATAGATGATAGTGGTGGTGGTGGTGTTGATGGTAGAGTAGATAGTAATGGTGGTGGTGGCGACGGAGGTGGTAATGGTAGTAGTGGTGGTGTTGATGGTGGAGTAGGTGGTAATGGTGGTGGTGGCGGCGGCGGTGGTAATGGTGGCGATGATGGTGGAGTAGGTGGTAATGGTGGTGGTGGTGGTGGTGGCGGCGGCGGTGGTAATGGTGGCGATGATGGTGGAGTAGGTGGTAATGGTGATGGCGAAGGTGGTAATTTTGGTGGTGATGATGGTGGAGGAGGTAGTAATAGTGGCGATGATGGTGGAGTAGGTGGTAATGGTGGTGGTGGTGGCGGCGGCGGTGGTAATGGTGGCGATGATGGTGGAGTAGGTGGTAATGTTGGTGGTGATGATGGTGGAGGAGGTAGTAATAGTGGCGGAGACTGTAATGGTGGTGGTGGGGGAGGCGGAAATGGTGATGGTGGTGACGGTGGCTTTGACATTGGCGGTGTCTTTAGAGACGACGGTCGTGGTCGTGGTCGTGGCTTCAGGTCGTGCCTTCCTGGCCTCGTTGGTCTTATATGGTCACGATTACGGTGGATGCTGGTGCCTCCGTGCCGAGCCAGGGTCTGTGGTGGCTGTGGCGGTGGTGATGGTAGCATTGGTTGTGGTGGCGGTGACGGATGCTGTCTTGGTGATGGTAGTGGTGGTGGTAGGGTGGTTGGGGCGGCAGTGGTGGTGGTGTTGGCGGTAGTAGTGATGGTATCGGTGGTGGTAGTAGTGGTGGTAGAACTGGCTGTGGTGGTAGTAGTGGTGGTAGAAGTGGCTGTGGTGGTAGAAGTGGTGGTAGCAATGGTGGTAGCAGTGGTGGTAGTAGTTGTTTGTGGTGATAGCAGTGGTGGAAGTAGTGTCTGTGGTGGTAGTAATGGTGGTAGCAGTGGTGGTAGTAGTGGCTGTGGTGATAGCAGTTGTGGTAGTATTGGCTGTGGTAGTAGTGGTGGTAGCAATGGTGGTAGCAGTGGTGGTATTAGTGGCTGTGGTGGTAGAGGTGGTGGTGGTGATAGTAGTGGTGCCACGAGTGATGTGCCACCAAAGATACCAAAAATACGAACGCCAAGAACACCGACACACCGACACCAAACTCAAGAGGAGAGCCTTAAGCCATGAGGCGCTTAACTGCGACCGAGACCATCACCTGGGCCCTATGTGCTCGGACTTCCAAGTCATTGTTAGACGTGACCGCTAGCTGTAGGGTTTGAACGTGGGTCAATGCATTTAATTAAAATCGATATACAATCTCGAGGATAATGCACACACACACACACACACACACACACACACACACACACACACACACACACACACACACTCGACGGTAGTGGTAGCGTTCGCAATCGCTAATAAAGCGGTCCGAGTTCGAATCCCGCCCAGGGCTGAAATAATTTCAGTATCGCTGCGATGCGAGTCGTTACTCCAATTCTCGTGGGCAGGGAGTTGGGAGTGTGTGTTGTGTGCGTGTAAGATCACAGCATTACCCAAATATTGGTCATATATAACCTCTGAGCTATCTTCCGGGAGGGAAATAGATATCGATCACAAGTCCAGCACGTGATCCAAGACCATGGTGAGTCACACACACACACACACACACACACACACACATATACACATGTGCACACACAATTTGGAATCTAAAAGATAATGTGTGACGAACCAATTAGTATTCGAAAGCGGTTGATGTTCTCCATGAAAGAGAGGCTTGGGTAGATTATGTACCCTTGAACAAGATGCCCCAACACACACAAAAGATTAACTTGGAGACTGGATAATGTTGGAGGTCTTAAGGATGCACACTGGAATGGATAAAGGACTCCCCGAAGGATCGATAAATGGGAACCGGAGTGAAGGAGATGTAGCATCGGAGGTTACGTGTGGAGTACCACAAGGATCGGTGCTGGCGCCAGTCTTGTTCTTGAGATACGGCAACTGCATAGTATAGGGTATAGGTAGCTATGTTAACTTAGTTGATGGTGATGCTGACATGGAATAGTGGGAAGTGAAGAGGATTGTAATCGCTGCAAAAGGAACTAGGATGAAGGTAAAAGTGGAAGATGAAATTCGATGGTAAGTGAGAAAGCCTTGCCAGTTGCGACAAGACTTTTTTTTTTTTTTTTTTTTTTTTTTTTTTTTTTTTTCCGATGTTTGGTTCGCCTCCCGGCCTGGCTAGGGTTGTCGGGAATCAACGTGACATAGCCCGCAGGGGTTCCGAAAATCGAACTCAAGATCACCTAATCATGAGTTCGACATGGTATCCAATGTGCTACCGCGCGGGCCCAGGGATTAAGATATAATGAAAAAAAAAATAATAGAAAAATAAATAAATAAAATAAAAATAAAAATCTGATCCACCCCAGACTGGAATATGCAGCAGTGGTGTTGTCATTACATCAAAAGAAAGATTTAAGATAAATAGTGAGAATACAATGGAGCGACGATCAACCTGACCGATAAGATATATGAGGAGAGATCGGAAAAGCTGTGACTACCCACTCTGGAGGAGCGAAGAGAGAGAGGTGATAGTAATCTTTACAAGAGAGGAAAGAATAAAATCATTGAGAGAGAGGATTAGTATGAAGAGAAAGAACATCAAGAGCACACAGCTAAAAAACAAAAGAAGTCAGACTGTTTCATCTGGGGAACAAATTAGAAGAAGTAATTCAGGCGAACACTATAATTAAACTTAAGGCAGAGTTTAGTAAATAGATGCGTTGGGACGGGACCCAATGAGCATAGCTCCAACTCTGTAAATCACGATTAGGTAAATACAAACGCACATACACGCATTTACAGTCCTTCACTTTCACACTCACACTCTTACACTATAACGCCATTATATTCTCACACTCCCACACTCTCACACACTCGAAGCATCAGCGGGAGACTCGGGGGCATTTTGCGGTTTCGGCCGCCTCTCCCCCCCCTCCCCTTCTCCCCCTTCTCCGTCCTATGGCCGCCCCGGCACCTCTCTTCAGGTGCTGACCACGGCATTTCAAAGCCCATGCTACCCCTGTCGTGGTCATCTCGGGTGAGAGTGTCAGCCTGTCTGTCTGTCTGTTCTTGTATGTATGTATTGTGGGATGAATGGATGCATATATGTGTATATGTCTAACATTCTGCCTGCCTGCATGTCGTTCTGTATATCTCTTCCTGTGTCTGTCTTCACACACACACACATATATATATATATATATATATATATATATATATATATATATATATATATATATATATATATATATATATATATTTTTATTTGTGTGTGTGTGTGTGTGTGTGTGTGTGTGTGCGTGTGTGCAATTTACGTGTACATATATGTATATACATATGTATATATATATACATATATATATATATGTATATATATATATAAATATACATATATAAATATATGTATATACGTACACACACACACATATATATATATATATATATATATATGTATACATATATATATATGTATATATATACATATATATATATATACATATATATAGATGTATGTATATATATATATATATGTTTATATATGTATATGTATATATATATATATATATATATATATATATATATATATACATGTGTGTTTGCATGAATGTGTA
>NC_134813.1:31131702-31156702 GCF_046742065.1 Oratosquilla oratoria
GTGAGGAAATTTAATCGAGGTATTTAAAATGTTCAAAGACTTTGACATTATCAATGTCGAAGATTACTTCTTATTAGACCAATCAAATAGAAGAAGACGTCACGATTTTAAAGTAATTGGTAAAAGATTTTCTTCGAATAAAAGTAAGCACTTCTTCTTTAACCGGGTTGTTAATGTGTGGAACTTGTTACCTTCCATTATCGTTGAAAGTAACATAATAACAACATTTAAAAATCGCTTAGATAAATATTTGGACTCTAATCAGCAAATAAAATATTATCCTTTGCAATAATAGATCTGACAACCCGGCATTTAATTGTAATTGGATAGGATAGTGGTAGCAGTAGTGTTAGTTCATCCTCTGCCCTGTTTTCTTAACTGTAGCTTAGTTTAGTAAACACAAACAGCCTCGTTAGGGCCAGTAGTCCTACTGTTGTTTGTTCTTCCTTTGTGTTCCTTAGTGTTCCTTCCTATTCCTCCGTCTCCTCGCCCTCCTCTTTTTTTCATCTTACGCCTTTTCTCACTCCTATTCCCTCTCCTATTCCCACCTCTATTCCCTCTTCTTTTCCTCTTCCATTTACTTCTCTCCTTTTCCTCCTCCTCCTACTCCTCCTACTTCTCCTCCTACTACGCCTCCTCCTCTTCCTCCTCCTACCCATCCTTCTCTTACTCATCTCCTCCTACTCCTCTTCTCAATCCTCCTCCAGTTCTTCCTATTCCTATTCCTTCTCTTGGTCATCCTCTTTCCTTTCCTCCTAGTACTACTACTATTTCTTCTACTCCTCCTCCTCCTCCTCCTACTCCTCCCACTCTTCCTTCTCCTCATCCTAATTATCCTCCCACTATTCCTCGTACTCCCATTTCCCCTCCTCCTTCTTTTCCTTCCACTCCTCTTCCTTCTCCACCTCCAAACTTCCTCCTGATCCTGCGTCTTCCATTCCTCCTACCCCTACTCCTCTTCTTCCATCTTCTTGTCCTCCTCCTCCTCCTCCTCTTCCTCCTCCCTGTCATCTTTACCTTCATCATCGTCACCTTCATCCTTATTCTCATCCTCATCCTTCTCTTCCTCCTCCTTCTCCTCCTCCTCCTCCCTGTCCTCTTTACCCTAATCATCGTCACCTTCATCCTCATTCTCATCCTCATCCTTCTCTTCTTCTTCCTCCTCCTCCTTGTCCTCTTTACCCTCATCATCGTCACCTACATCCTCATTTTCATCCTCATCCTTCTCATCCTCATCACTTTCATCCCCATCCTTATCCTCATTTCATCCACATCCTTGCCCACCTCCTCTTCTTCTTTCTCCTCCTCCGTCTTTTCCTCTCCATTCTCCTTTTCCTCCTCTTTCTAATTTTCATCATCCCCCATCTCCTTATTCTCCTTCTTACCGTAATCCTCCTTCTCCTCCTCCTCCTTGTCCTCCTCCTCCTCCTCGTCGTCTTTCTCCTTGTCATCCTCGTCTTCCCCGTTCTACTTCTTTCTATTATTCCTCCTCCTCCTCCTCCTCCTCCTCCTCCTCCTCCTCCTCCTCCCTCGCTTCCTCGTCACCCCTCCTCACCCTTGTCCTCCTCTTCCTCTTCGTCCTCCTCCCCCTCCTTCTTCTCTTCGTCCTCCTTCTTCTCGTCCTGTTCCTCCTCACCCTTGTCCTCCTCTTCCTCTTCGCCCTCCTCCCCCTCCTTCTTCTCTTTGTTCTCCTCCCTCTCGTCCTGTTCTTCCTCCTCCTCCTCTTCCTCCTCTTCCTCCTCATCTTCATTTTCTTCTTTCTCTTCGTCTTCTTTCCTTACCGCCCCTTCGCCCTTCCTGCCACCACCTCCATCTAAACCATATTCTATCTCCCCCTCCCCCTTCCCATTCCCCTTCTTCTCCCCCATTTAACCCCCCACTCAATCACCCACCACCAAGTCAGTCCCCTCCCCTCCCCTCCCCCCCCTCCCCTGTTAGGTGCGGAGTTATATGGTGCGGCCTTTTGTCTTTGATATGTACCGCCAGCCCTTCTTACTATCCGCCTTCCGCCTCACAGCCTTCCTGGCGCCTTACCGTCTCCCGCCTTCCTCGGCCTTTTTGCCTTACGCCTTCCTTAAGCGATTTCCAAGGCTGTATACCTTCCACCTTACTTCTTGCCTTATGTTTCCTTAAGCCTTCCCGCCTTCCTTCCGCCTTCCTTCCGCCTTCCTTCGCGCCTTACTCTCCAGTGTGACCCTCAAAGTTTGGAGGGAAGGAATTTTTCCCGAGGCTGAATGGAATCACCTGTTAACAACCAGAACAAAAGCATTAAAGTACAAATGATTATCGACCGGATGGAGGGTCACTATGGGCGAACTCAGCAGCGAGAGCCCTATTGGTCCATAGCGGGGCCGAGTGACGAAGGAGGAGGAAGAGGAAGAGGAGGAGGAGGTGGTGGTGGTGGTGGAAGAGTGGTTCCAAACGACGTGATTGAAATCCTCAGACGCTGGGCATTGTTAAAGGGTGTGGCAGAGAGCGAATATCCGACAACCATAGTCACCCCTTAATCACACCCCAAAAAAAGGTCCATGTATGATAATTAAGGCATTAGTACGTTTGCAAAAATACCTTTGTCTGTAATTTTGAACAGTTTACATATATGTGTGTATATATATATATATATATATATATATATATATATATATATATGTATATATATGTATATATATATATATATTGTGGTTACTAGTATATTGCACACATCCACTACAACAAGAAAAAGTATTGTTAGGACCCTTATGGGTCGATAGCCTTAACATTAAAAAAAAAAAAAAGAAAAAAAAAATAGGAACAGAAGGGGACAAACTTTAGATGAATAAAATCGCTTGGCGGCACACAGAATGAACTGAGAGTGGGGGTTCTTTAAGAAGTTTGTCCCGGCAAATTTGTTCCAATTTTTTTTTTTTTTTTGTAGAGGGACTTGGAAGTTGATTTTGAGTCACAGAATTATGACGGTTGTTTCTGAATTCCGTTAAATGTGGTGTCCGTTAAATGGAGTGTCCGTTAAATGTCGTTAAATGTAACGATGTTGTAAAGGCCTGACGTTGTAAACTTACGACCTAGTTCTACGACTCCACAGGACCCAAAAAGACATCAAAAGCGCTGTAGTACTTAGAAGTGGAAGCTGTCGTACTTAGAAGTGGAAGCTGTCGTATTTAGAAGTGGAAGCTGTAGTACTTAGAAGTGGAAGCTGTAGTACTTAGAAGTAGAAGCTGTAGTACTTAGAAGTGGAAGCTGTAGTACTTAGAAGTGGAAGCTGTAGTACTTCGAAGTGGAAGCTGTAGTATTTAGAAGTGGAAGCTGTAGTACTTAGAAGTGGAAGCTGTAGTACTTAGAAGTGGAAGCTGTAGTACTTAGAAGTGGAAGCTGTAGTACTTAGAAGTGGAATTCGATCTAAAACCTTCGGCCGAAGACGGCGTCATAGGTTTTCCTCCTCGGGTGATTAAAATCGCCTGGCGGCAGATGGAATAAACGGATTAGTTGTGGGTCGTGGTGACGGGGGCCTGGAGGTGGTCCCCGGCCTGAAAGGGGTTTCGGCTGGTCTAGACCCCAAGGTCAGACTCCAACATATGCAGTATATATATATACATATATATATATATATATATATATATATATTTTTTTTTTTTTTTTTTTTTTTTTTTTTTTTGCGATGATGATGTCAGACTCGAACAAAATGGTATTTAGGTTGACGTAGCTTATTCCCCCCTCCCCCCCCCCCCCAAGAAAAAAATAGTCTCGCAGCTATTTTTTTTTTTATAATTTTATTTATTTATTTATCTATTTAATTTATCTGTTTATTTATTTTATTTATTCATTTATCTAATTATTTTCCTTCATAGCCACCAAATTCTTCTTATCCTCAGTCCATTACCTTTACTACTGCAACTACTACGATTGTTGCTGCTGCTACTGTTGACATCTCCGCCGCCGCAATTACCACTACGACCACCACTACGACCACCAGTACCACTGCCAACACCGCTACCACCACCGCTAATACCACCACCACCGCTAACACCACCACTACCACCACTACCACCACCGCTACCACCACCACCACAGCCACCTCTACCAAGACCACGTCTACCACCACCGTTACCACCACAATCACCTACACTGCTATCGACACGACTTCTGTCACCACTTTTATCACTATCACCACTATCACCACGACCCCGAGACCTGTTTCGCCTGAGAAGGAGACCGGTAGTCCCCAGCACCTCCACGGGGCCATGTCCAAAGGGTTTGAAGAAGAAGAAGAAAGAAAAAAAAAAAAAAAAAAAAAAAAAAGGAGGAGACGAGAACGCCGTTGAGGGGCCGTACCGGCCGGATCGTTCTTCACGTTCAGAGTGGGAACGGCTGCGTTTTGCGAGTTTTCGCCAATTTGGGCGAAGAACGTGCCGTGAAGATGGCGCCGTTGAGAGGATACAGAAGAAAAGGGGGTGGGGGTGGGGGTATGAGAAGAAAAAATCGAAAACGAAGAGGAAGGAGGAGGGAGTGGGTGAGGGGGTGGGGGAGCGTGAGAAAGAAGTATCGTCATTGGAAGAAGAAATAGAAAAAAAGAGAGGAAAAAAAAATCGTGAGAAAGAGAGCCTGACAGAAGGATTCTTCGAACTCTGTGAAAAGAGAGGAAAAGAAAGAAAAAAGAGAATTAAATTAATTTTTTTGCCACACGATCTCATTCGAGAAACCCAAACTCGAAATAGTTTTTTTATCAAAATATTCACACACTCCCCTCCTCCCTCCCCTTCCCCAACTCACCTGAATAAAATCGTCTGACGTCAACAAAAATTAAAAACCCTAAACCCAACACAGAAACGAAAGGATTAAACCAAAGATATCCTTAATCCCCATGGGTCGCTTTACTGAGTTGATTCTGGTTAATCCCACGCGATTTAATTCAACTTAAAGACTGGAGGATATATACTCTTACGGACAATCAAAACTGACCAAAAGACGAGACATAACTGTTCGAACACACTTTTCTTTGATACAATTATGTTCTTAAAAAAATCACTTAACCATCAAGAGAACTAATATATAGAAATATATACAGTGCATATGTGTATATATATATATATATATATATATATATATATATATATATATATATATATATATATATATATATATATATATATATATATATATATATATATATATATATATATGCACTGGACCCCTGTTAGTTATGTTTATTCTCACACCCTACACTATGTATCATTCTGCTAAAGAGGACCACAGATGGTGGTCGAAATATACAGATTTTCTGTCCATCTTATCTCATTCTCCGACAGTGGGTTAAGTCTCAATATATATATATATATATGTATATATATATATATATATATATATGTATATATATATACATATATATATAGATATATAATATATATATATAATATATATATACAATATTTATCTATATATATATATATATATATATATATATATATATATATATATACATACATACAGTAAATGCATAACGAAAGCCCTGACGCACCGTGGGTCAGATTCTCGTGTCTCCAATTGTACCATTTCCACCCAGGAACCTCACCTCAGTTCAATAAAATCATCTGTCGCTAGCCAGGACAAAGTCATCAAAGTACGTGAGTCAAGATGACTTCCAACTCACTGAGGAAGAAATTATCCTCCAGAGCCAAATAAAATCGCCTGGCGACATCCAGAGGGAAATTTATATATACTTGACTAATCGTGTACAGTGAAGATTATCGTATAATAAAATCGCCTGACGGCAGCCATGATGAAATGTTATTTTTATCTACGAGTTGAGCCAACTTCCCTTTGGTTCATGACGTGACCTGACAACTGAAGAACGTTCCTTGGCGAGAGCCAGAATAAAGTTTATAATGTGACAGTGAGTGAGAACGATTAAGCAGAAAACGGACAGGAGATCGGGAGATCTTCGTTGCTGAGTTCGTGAACTCTTATCTCGCATCTCTTAGTTCCTCGATGTCGCTTTGCCTCTCTTGCACGGCTCCTCGCCAGCAAAGTCGACAGCCTTTTGAGGAGAAAAGAGAAGAAAGAAAAATAGCAAAAGAATTTCCGTTTGTTCGCCACGCCTAAAGGAAGTTCCCCCAGCGCATTTCGATAACCCTGAAGAACATATTTCGATGTTCCCCGAAAGAACATACTTCGATGTCCCCAAGTTACTTCGAGGAACGAAACACCTCACTGGGTTCTTACCAGGGAAAGCGATCCTCAGCGACACCTGCTACAGGTGGTCCGAGGGACCAAAAGGGCTGGCAACGGCCATTTGACTCAAAAACCACAAATTCCAAGTTGCGAAAGTTTTCGGGGAGCGCCATGTTCTGGAAAATGAAGATTTCGTGTCCCTCGAAGGCCTGGCCAGCTCCGTGAGGACTGGACTCCAGGGCTGATCCTGCCAGAGAGGAGATCGACTTTGTTCAACAAATATCCGACAAAGGATCCATCAGGACGTTGGAGAACTCAAACATCTTGAGTTCCTCTGATGGGATCACAGATTTCCTGGACATGGGGGTCCCATGGAGGCGAATAAAATCGTCTGGCGACAGCCAGAATAAAAGAAAATGTACCACTTGGCAAGGAAGGAAGTGGAGGCCGGGGGTGGGGGTGCCTTAGGAACGAGTAGAATAGCCTGGCACCAAGTAGACAAGTACAATGCGTGAAGCCTCCTAAAATGAACAGAAGTCCATAAAGCTATGAATTGTCTTAATCAAAGTACATCTGGGACCATAAGTTCCGTTTTGTAAATTCTGGCGTCGGGACAGGAAGAACACAGTCGGATTTGCGTTGGTTATGAAAGAACAAAGTGTTCTTGTTCTTAGCTATTGTTGTTCTGGTGGCTGAGAATGTAGGGGGAGGTTATGTGTGTGTCTGTGTAGGCGTGTTGTTATACATCGTGTGTGTACGTGATTCACCATGGTCTTGGATCACGTGTTCGACCAGTGATCGACAGCCCTTACCCTCCGGGAAGAGAGCTCAAGAGCTTATACATAGTCCGATTTATGAGTGTGAATGTGTGTGTGTGTGTGTGTGTGTGTGTGTGTGTGTGCGTGCGTGTGTGTTCGTTGTGGTGTCGTTGCAGGCCATAAACCCGAGGTTGCAAGTCCCAAACTACTCGACTCCATACTTCATAGACCAAACGGACACCAATTTTTTTTTTTTTTTTTTTTTTTTTTTTTTTTTTTTTTAACCAAGCGCATGGTTCATCCGTGGAGCAACGATCTCATCATCATCATCATCATCATCATCATCATCATCCAGCATCATCCACCAAAATAAAATCCAGCATCCGCCCGCCATCCAGACTGACAACTCTGTCGCAACCCAAACGCGTCGTGGCTGGGGAAAATATTTATTAGGCTCAACGGATAACGAACCTCCTTTCCTCACTACCCGTCTTCCTCCCTCCTCCCACCTCCCCTCCCTCCTCCCACCTCCCCTCCTACCTCCCACCTTCTTTCCCTCCTCCCACCCCCTCCTTCCCTCCTCCCACCTCCCCCTCCTCCCATCTTCTTTCCCTCCTCTCACCTCCCCTCCCTCCTCCCACCTCCACTCCTTCCTCCCTCCTTCCACCTCCCTCCTTCCACCTCCCCTCCCTCCTTCCACCTCCCCTCCCTCCTCCCACCTTCCCTCCCTCCTCCCACCTTCCCTCCCTCCTCCCACTTTCCCTCCCTCCTCCCACTTTCCCTCCCTCCTCCCACCTCCTCTCCCTCCCTCCTCCCACCTCCCTTCCCTACTCCCTCCCCTTCCCTCCTCACACCTACCCTCCCTCCTCCCACCTTCCCTCCCCATTCCCTTCCTCCCTTTACCTTCTCTCACCCCTTCTCTTCCCCCTCCCTTTCCCCCTCCTTCTCTTCCTCTCCCCTTCCTCCTTCTTTCTCCTTCTCCCTCCCTCTCCTTCCCTCCCTCACCACTCCCACCCTCCCTTCCTCTTTTCCCTCCTTTCTCCTTTTTCCTCCTCCTATTCCTTTCCCTCTCCTCTCTCCCTCTATCTCTATCTCTCATTCCCACCCTCATTCACTCACGCACACTCTCCTTCTCTCCCTCTCTCCCTCTCTCTCTCTGTCCTTCTATTTCTTCTCTCTTTCCATCTTTCCTCCCCTCCTTCCTTCCCTCCTCCTCCTCCTCCTCCCTCCTCCTTCAGCTCTCACCGAACATGTAACGTCTTACTCCAAACTGTCTCCCGGACCCTCCCCCTTTTACTCCCCCTCCTCCTCCTCCTCCTCCTCATGGGTGGGTGGGGAGGGGGAGGGACTGAGATGACCGCAGGCGGCTGGGGGGGTCGGGGGGGGGCAGTGTGATGGCAAGCGGCTGCTGGGCAGAGGCATAAAGCCCGGGGTCCGTGACAACAATTCGTCAGTGTTGTTAGTAGTGGTGGCCATCGTGGTAGTGTTGGCGGTTGTCGTGGTACTCATCGCGGTTGTCTCAGCGGTCGAGGGGGCGGGGGGGGGAGGGGGAGGTGGCGCCCTGAGAACGCGTTATGCCTTCTTAGCGTAGCCCCTTGGCCAATTTATCCATCAGTGTACCCATACGATCTGCACAGTGAAGGTCCTTGAATAGGTTCCTGCTTGTGATCTTCGATCCTCCCCGCGACTTCGGCGTCTCCTACGTCAGGGCGGTCGCCGCCCGTGGGCCCCAGCAGAGTGTTTAGATCCGTGTGAAAGTGGGTGGTGGTGGGCGTGCGAAAGATACGCCCTGTTAACACTGTGAACATTGATTTGATCGCCGACTCGAACGCTCATCGACGGGGAGCAATCTGTGATCGTGTTAGTGACGTCATGTCGTCGGTGTTCGAGACGCTTTCGTTTGGCAAACAACATGCCCCGTGTTTTCATTTTTGCTTTTATTCCCGTGAAAGAAATAACGTTCTCTATTCTTTTTCCGTTCTCTGTTTAGAGATTTTTTATTTTCTTTTGTTTTTTTATTCTTTTGGGAGAGTTCATCTATTTTTTCCGTAGCTGTCGCTTGTTTCCGGGGGTCCTTTGCGTGATAGTCTGGTCCATCAATAATTGATCTTCGTGCGTTGCGTCTGTTTTTACCCTCCTTACGGAGCGGGAGAAATCACTTTTTACTCCGATATAGCGGTCCAAGGCCCTATTCCATCACCTTTTTTAGCTTTTTCTTTTGAATAACATGAGCGAAAACTTAATTAAAATCCGGCTTGTATTCTTGTTACTAGTGTGCTAAAAATATCGCAATACTTAGAAATCTTTCATTTTGCGCTTACTTTTTGAGAATCTATTTGAGTATTTTAAATATATTTATATGCATATTATTTGTTATAAAATAAAAACAATTCTTAATTTTCATTGTGCAAGAAAATTTACATATCACATCAACTGTTTTCAAGAAACGACAGTATTCTTGATAGTCTGTAAATATTTCAATATGGCTGTTTCACATCCACTCTACAATAATTCCAGCCACCTTCAGATGGTAAATCAAGTAAATGTAGCCTATTTACACTTTGCAATTGAAAGTTTGAGTATTTTTTTGAATACGACAGTCGATTGGCTAGCGGGAAAGGGTCCCTTCAACCAATCGCCTCGCTTCCCGGTTCGTGACGTCATGTCGCCGGGATTTTTGGGTCAACGGTTTTGATCGACTTTCTCGAGTAGCTGCGAATTCGTGCTTTCAGAGTCTAACACGCGCAGATTTTTTTAATCCTTCTCGTCATTTCTTGTCTTTCGTCCTTTTTCTTCCTCTTTTCATTCGTCTGGGAAAAAAAAATCACTGGTGGGGGCAAGACCCAGAGTTCTCTTTCTCTTTGAAAGTGTGAGAATGTTCCTCACAAAAAATTATTCTGAAACAAATTTTCTCACGAGAAATGGGAGACAGATTCGTGAGTCATCTAATATCTGTACCAAATTTTACACAGTAACAGCCGTATGACCAAATGTCTGACACGTTGACATACATAACACAACTGACGGAATCTGTGTTTGGGACTGACAAATCAGGTTATTATCATTGATAGTCCCTATTCTAAGATATTGCAATGATTTAGCTTGGGCAGCTTAGCAACGACAGTTCTTGTAATTAATTTCTCTTTATCATGGTTTATTTGTTTATTCATTTACTAAATCATTAAGTCATTCATCTATTATACTTTATTTGTATATTCTATTATCTATTCATTCGTTTATTTATCTATATCTACATTCATTATCATTTATAAATATTTCTATTATTGATATTATTATTATTATTTTTATCATTATTATTATTATTACTATTATTATCATTATCATTATTATTATTATTTAATTTTATCTTATTTTCATATTATATATGTTTTATTTATCATTATTTTTATTATTTTATCATTGCTTACTTTATTTATTATTTATTTATGTTTTGACACAAACTATTAGATTTCAAAATATTCATTTCACCCCTACATTAAGGTGAAACACTTGATATACTTGGTTCAGTCTATGAAGAGGTGATTCTATGGTGTTGACAGGACGTGGTGGTAGTAGAAATGGTGGTGCTTGTGGTGAGTGTGGTAGAGGTGGCAGAGGAGGTGGGTAGAGGAATGGTAGAGGTGGTGGGAATAGGGATAGTGGTGGTGGTGGTTATCTAATAATGACCATTAGATATTATAACTTTCGTGTCAGTATTATATTAAAAAAAAAATTATCAAATAAAGTGTGGGTGGCGCAGTGGTTATAGTTCCCGGCCGCCACTACGGCGGTACGGGTTCGAATCCCGCCCAGACCTAAAATAATTTCAGTATCGCTGCGCTGTGAGTCGTTACTCCAACTCTCGTTGGCGGGGAGTTGGGTGTGTGTATGTGCGTGTAAGATCACAGCATTACCCATAGATCGGTCATATGTGAGCTCTGAACTCTCTTCCGGGAGGGAAATAGCTGTCTATCACGAGTCCAACACGTGATCCAAAGACCATTGTGAATCACACACACACACACACACACACACACACACACACACACACACACACACACACACACACACACACACACACACACACAAACACTAAGGACTCCAAATGACGTCATTACGTGACATAATACAAAGATTCCCAATTTGTCCCGACGACCAAAGCGACATGACGCCACTACGCGATTCGATTTTTGAAAAGAAAAATAGACTATAAAGTAAAATAACGCGAAAAAATAATACCACCCAGAGACATGAAATAGATATAATTGAAGAGAACAAAAAACGATGTTATTGTTTTTTCCTTAAAGTTTATTTTTGTTATGTTTTTTCGTTATCCAGCAAAATCTTTACAAGTCGCATCTGATAGATAACACAAAGACTGAGATACAATAATGGTACAACGCCATCTATCGAGTGAACTATCACCCTCAAGGTGGTAAATCCTTCTCTCCCGGTACTATATAAACACTATCCGGTAATCCAGACGTGCTGTGTGACAGCTAAAAACCAGTGACCGGTATTTTGAAAAGGATATTTACCGGCAGTGCAGAAAATTAAAACAATTAGAATAATTAATCAAATAATTCGGGCCATCAGTGCTGGATTGAAAACATCATGGAGTGGATGTCACTTGTTTCCTCAGGTAAGCTGGTGTGTGTACGTGTATACATACGTACACATGCGTATGTGCATATGTGCGTGTTCGTGTGTACACGTGTGTTCATAGGTATATGTATGTATTGTGCGTGTTTATGTTTTTAAGGCATTCGTGTTTCGTGCCTAGGATCACGTGTTGGGCCCGTGATCGCCAGTTGTGAGAAACACCCATAGTTGAATAAAATCGCCCGGCGCTCTCCAGAATAAAATTATTAAATCAGCCATTATTTAACGAGTTAATATTTGCGAAAAAAAATACCATGATCTGCATCTTCAATTTTTTTTAATAGCTAAGATAGATTTGATTCTAATTGATTAAATTCCCACTTAATTCTAAGATGGTGGGAAGCGGTCATCGTTTTCTGTAGTCAGCAATGTGGCAAGGTCAGACTGTCCACATCAAGCTCAGGGTATTTAGTATTTTGCCAGAACACAGGAGTTATATCAGATGGAAAAGTAAAGATATATTTATACATTTATTTATCTATTGTCTATTTGTTTATTTTCCTTTATTTGTTTACTCATTATTATTTATTATTATTATCATTATTTACTTATCTATTGTTAGTCATTTTTATATTTATTTTTATTTTATTCATTTATCTTTTATTTGTGGAGATGGGTCTTTATAACCATAAAAGAATTATACGCGTATCTGGTCCATAGGGGTGACAATAAAAATTATGCCGTCAGTACCCCGTGCGCGGTCAAGTTCGGGCTGAGAACAATAAAAAAAATATGTTTTTTTTTCTAGAAAATGAGAAAGTTATGTCTTTGGAAAAAAAAAATCTACCTTACGGACGACAAGAATTTTTCTTGTGTGTATTTCCCTTCCCAGCGATTCCATTCAGCTAAAGGCTCCAATTTCCCCTTTTTCTGCCACCGGGTTAACCCCAGATTTATTTAACTACGACAGGAGAGATAAACCCCTCATAAGCTTCTTCTGACTCGCATCAAATCAAAGTTAAGTTAACCGTTTTTGACCATTGACCCTCATCAGTGCAATGGGAGATTAATCTTAGTCCTGTGAATTGCGGGAGTCTCTGTTGTTTATATTTTTCTGTCTGTCGTCAGGCGATTTTATTCATGAGGTCGTTGTCATATTCAGATGATCCGTCCAGGTTCGCAAAAGTAATTATGAAATAAAAAATAATTTAAGCAACGCTGGTCATTTTATAACACACTTTCTGGCGACATATATATCATAGACGAGTGTGTGTATGTGTGTGTGTTTTTAGAACTATTTGGCATTTAGTTTATAGATATATTATTATTCATTTAACTTTATTTATCTATTTATTATCTGTTACTAATTTTCTACTAACTTCAATATATAATTTATTGATTCATTCATATATTTACTGGTATATTATTTTATTATATATTTGTTATTACTATTATATGTTTATGATTTTCATTTATCCCTTTATTTATCTATCCACTTATTTATTTATCTATTCATATATGACTTGTGAGGGCAAAGTCTCCGGCTTGTGACCTGAATGTTTGAATTGCTTGTTTATTTATCTTTTCTGTCTACATTCGACCGCTTTCCACTGTACTTCAACTCTTGTTCCTCTTGTCTCCCCAATCTCTCCACTTGTTATTTTAATTTAATTTAATCTTATTTAGTTTTTCTTTTATTCTTATTTTATTTCATGTTGTCTTATTCTATTTTATTTTAAGTTGTTTTATTACGTTTCATTTTAGTTTAATTTTGTTTTCTTTTATTTTTTGTCCCCCTCGCGCGCGCGCGCCTCGCAGGGCAGGGCCGCGTGAACCAACTGGGCGGTGTCTTCATCAACGGGCGTCCGCTGCCCAACCACATCCGCCTCAAGATCGTGGAGCTGGCGGCGGCGGGCGTCCGCCCCTGCGTCATCTCGCGGCAGCTGCGGGTCTCCCACGGCTGCGTCTCCAAGATCCTGAACCGCTACCAGGAGACCGGGTCCATCCGGCCGGGCGTCATCGGCGGGTCCAAGCCTAAGGTCACCACCCCGGACATCGAGAAGAAGATCGAGGAGTACAAGAAAGAGAACCCGGGGGTCTTCTCGTGGGAGATTCGAGACCGATTGATTAAGGTGAGCGAGATGGGTCTCTCTGTGTGTTTCCTCTTCCCTCCAGAAGGGAGAGATCCCAGTGATTTGAAGTGAATGGCCAGGTTTCAGGTAGATAAAAAAGTGTAAAGCCTTTGAACGACAGATTTCATCGTAATAAAAAAAACCGAGGGGAGTAGATGAGTAAGGCATTTGAATTCATAGGTTCATATGAATCCAAACATTATTAATCTAGAGGGCCATTCTCACGGTCAAACGTTTTGTCTAACCCGGTTTGTCAAACAAGTGTTGGAAGTGATGTTAGACCGTGTGAATGGGGTATTTAGTTGTGAAAAACGTTTTTCAAACGTGTTTGACAACCAAATACTCCAGAACCAGACGTTTCGACCTCTTGGGCCTTCCTCAATGGACTCCACTGAGGAAGGCCCAAGAGGTCGAAACGTCTGGTTTTGAATAAAACTCCATACTCTAGCCTTAACGTTTCATTTTGTCACCTCACCTCAATATATATATATATATATATATATATATATATATATATATATATATATATATGTAAAGACAGACAAATATGGAGGTGAGGTGGCAAAATAAAACGTTAGGGCTAGAATATGGAGCTTTATTCAGAACCAATCGTCTCGACCTCTTGTACCTTCCTCGTTGGAGTCCACTGAGGAAGGCCTAAGAGGTCGAAAAGTCTGGTTCTGAATAAAGCTCCGTACCTTAACATTAACGTTAAATTTTGCCACCTCACCTCCATATATATATATATATATATATATATATATATATATATATATATGTGTGTGTGTGTGTGTGTGTGTGCGCGCACATGGAGTAATAGACCCGAAATTCTTGCGGAAATCGCCTTCATCGAGTAACCTCTGCTGTTTACCAATAAACCGAAGCGTTCTTTGATCTGTTCTCAGTAGAACGTGTCTTAATGAATATCACACTAATTATTATTATTATTATCATTATTATCATTCTTATTATTATTGTTATATCGCATCATTTAGACTTTGTTTTACATAAAAGACAAGGTAGAAGAATCTGTTTTTGGTGATCTCTATAAAGCTTAGATACCAATCCAAAAATCGTCTTTGAAGACTTCAACAGTAAAAAAATACCAATCCAGTTATATTTATTTATTTTAGAATTTTCAACGGTAAATAGATAATAATCCCAGGTAATTTTCTCTTTGAATCATCCAACAAATGAAAGAACCGTGTAACGCCAGCAAAAAAAAAAATAATAATAATAACAATGATGATAATAATAATAATAATAATAATAATAATAATACATATACCAAAGGCTTTTTCCCCCTTATAAGGGAGGTAGCCTAAAACAAAGGCATAGAAACCACTCCTACCCATTCCATCCCCTACATATTCCACTCCCCTCCACCCTTTTCCTTCTCTCTCATCTTGGCACCTCCTGGATGACGGTTCATCCCTGCATCCCGTCCACTGCCCTGGGTCAGAAGCAGTGTCGCAAGACACAGCACATCCACAGCAAGGCCACTTCAAACAACAATAATGATAATAAAAAATAATGATAATAATAGTAATAATAATTATAAAGACAGTAATAATGAATAAATAAGGAAATGAATAAATAAGCGAATAAATTAAATAAAAAAGGTAGAATTGAATTAGATGAAATGGGCTCCCTTCCCGTACCCACCTCGACTTGCATGTTTATTCTCTCTGCCGTTAAGTGATTTTATTAAGCCGAGATGAAACTCAGTGCTCAGTTGGGAGTTTAAACCTCTGGTGAATTAAATCATTTTACAGTAGTAGAGGCGGTTTTCGTCCGAATGGTAAACGGGTTAACCTATTCAAGATATGGTGGCTTTTATGTTGGTTAAATATATATATATATATATATATATTATATATATATATATATATATTTTTTTTTTTTTCTTTCTTTTTTTTAGTACGTAGGGTAAAAAGTTATTTCATTTAACATTCTCTCACCTTCCCTCCTCCTTCTTCGCCTCCTTCAGGAAGGTATTGTGGACAAGACAAATGCGCCCTCGGTCAGTTCGATAAGCCGGATCCTCCGCGGGGGGAAGAGGGACGATGACCCAAGGAAGGACCACAGCATCGATTCCATCATCGGTAAGTATCCCTACACTCTCCTTCGTCCTCCTGCAGCAGCCGCCTGGCGATTTCATTCACCTGTGGCTCAGGGTCCTCCTTGAAGGGGACCCCGATGGATCGAGACCCCTCAAGGGTCATCCTCGGCTTCATCTAGGGCTCTCCTAAGCACCATCTTGAATGTATGTCACTTTACTGAGGCTATTGGTGTGATGTGCAAATGTACGTGAAAATGCTCTTTATGTACACGCGTGATAGAGTTGATTTTTGAATACTCCAAAATAATTTCATACTTACCTTATTTTTTCACTTGTGTACCTAGTCACTGTCGAGCGATGAATTCTCTTCGAAATTTAATCTTGGTGTATAACACATCCCCATACACGGCCTTAGTTCCATATTTCATGGAATTCACACTCGTTGAAAGTCGCCTTTATCAATAATACACTGTTCGGGTTTCCTGGGCACATTAACCCCGCCTCCCGCTCGCTTAGCCCCGCCTCCCGCATACTGCCATTGGTGCACAAGAATGCTGAACGTTTTGCCATTGGCGGACGCTCGCCACGCCCCTAAAACCCACCAACAGCGCGCCAGGATAATCTGGTGTAAACTGTGGTTTTCATGTATTGAAGAGAGACAACTGTTCAAAAGTAAACAATAAATGTCTCGGTAACTGTGCGATACAGTTTGATGCGATACTGGTCGACAGTGTTTGAGACAAAAATGTCTTTGTATTTTGTCCTCACCTGACTTCGTGTTCGAAACTTGGTCTGGTGACATTTTCATCCTCACATCACCAGTAAACCTAGCCCCACCTCCCAACCCCCTTCAACTAGTAGTGGGAAGATCCTGTCATATCTATACTGTACTGTTCCCGTTTTTCATCTTTTACTCTATCTTATTATTTTATCTTATTCTTTATCTTCTCTTATGAACCTGGCAATGGTCCTCAAGTATTATTATTATTATTATTTTTTTTTTTTTTTTTTTTTTTTTTTTTTTTTTTTTTTTTTTACTCAGTGATTGTTTCTGTCACTAATTGATAGGAACTGATTAGGCGCTGGTTGATAGCTCTTATACGAAAACGCTGAGAAAAATATAGTCAAAGTTTATTAAAAAAAATTGACCAGTTCTGAGACCAAATGCCAGCCTCTTGAGGCTGCACCTCAAGATGGAGGTATTGAAGGAAGTTGAAGACGTCCTATGGTAGGGACATGATTCCCATCGACGTCCTTCTCGAGGGACCGGCTGTTGCAGGGACCCAATCCTCTCCCACCCCCCTTTCCATTGCTGATTCGCTCTACCATGTGTTGCTGCGCGTTCCAAGATTCCCAGGCTTGTTAGGCCTTCCGCTTCTGGGCTCTCCTGGGTGAATGATGCGGTTAGCCCGATTATAGAGCCATTTCCGGCGTGAAAAGGGAGGAGGGGGAGGGGGAGATGGGAGGGGAGAAAGAGGAGGTGGAGAAAAAGAAAAAGAGTGGGAGAAAAAGAGGTGAAAAGAGAGGAGAAATGGAAGGGGTGTAGGTAAGGATCAGAGGAGGGGGGGAAGAAAAGGGGGATTTTCTTCTTCTTCTTCTTCTTCTTCTTCTTCTTCTTCTTCTTCTTCTTCTTCTTCTTCTTCTTCTTCTTCTTCTTCTTCTTCTTCTTCTTCTTCTTCTTCTTCTTCTTCTTCTTCTTCTTCTTCTTCTTCTTCTTCTTCTTCTTCTTCTTTTTGGTGTGCAAGAATACCCGGCCTTGGTATTTTTATCATTGTCATTATTACCATCAGCAGTAACAGCATTATCACCATCATTATCATCATTATCTTTATTATCGTCTTCATTATTAACATTTTTTATCGCCATCGTCATCATCGTCTTTGTCATCCTTATATCCATCATCAATACCATCCTTTCCATGATCATCCTCTCTGTCACCATCCCCATTAAGACTACGACCACTACCATCATTACCTCCACAACCATTATCATTATCATTATCGTTATCATTATCATTATCATCTCTATGAGAAGCTATATCCCTCATCTTACCATCAGCCTCATCACTTCTTAACTCTGCAAAGTCTCTTCACACTGCCTCACGAGTAGACAACGTCGTCTGCACCAGCAACCGTCTCCACAAAATGTCGACAAGATAGAAACGTCAAGGCATTTCAAATCTCCTTCCCCACCCCCCCCACCCCCGCTCTTGCAAGCCACTGACAACTTAAACAGGGAGCGTTTGCAGCCGTCTACAGGCTATGTCCACTTAATTTGTGTCCCTATGAGGCTTTTGAATGCGTCGAGGAAAAGAGAATTTGCTTTGCGTGCCAGCATAAGCCCTAAACTAATGAAACCTCTTGGCCTGCGAGTGCAGCCCGACGCCGAAAGCCTTAAAAGGCTCTAACGTTTTATCCCAACTACCTCATCGCGGCAATATAAGATTATTTTAATCATATTTATTGCGCAGTAGCCACTTTTATTAGAGGAATTTGATTACTGTGATGTGGCGGCTGAATACATAAAGGCGAATTAAGTTCCCGGGACGTGCCTGCGCAACCCAGTCCACGCGCCCTCTCGGCCCGCGAGGGTCCGGCCTGGCAGAGTCCAGGTCACAAGCACTGCCAGCAGGCTGCCAATGGCAAAGACTAGACCCGGGTATACGTAATGAATCAAGCGCTGGACCGGTAATGCGTGAAATGCCCCACCAAATCAGGTGGGGTCTCCCGCTGGGACTTCGTGTTGGGTCCGCGCCGGGGGCCGGTCTCTCTGCCACAGACGGGGCCCCCACAGCCTCCGCCAAGCCTCACCACTCTCATGGCGTCATGTCCCACTTAGCTTTCCATTCTCCGAGTTTTATGTCTCGTTAGGAGGTGAGTCTTTTGATTTATGGCCTCGCCGGGCCGTTGTACCCAACATTTTTGAGACTTTACCTCCAAAAGGCTCAGGATTTTCTGAGTATTTATCGGAGTTTTGCATTTCGCTTTGCCGACCCGCTCTCCGCTCTCTTCCGTCTTCGTCGTCCTCCTTCTTCTTCTTCGCTCGAGACTTCGTGGGAGCGGAGGGAACCTCCCCGTCCCTCTGACCAAGAACCCAGGATTTGTGTATCATTTCTGTTCCTCAGGGAAGTGCTTTCACAAGTGACTATGTCTCACATTAAATGGATTAGGCAAGGCAAGGTTAGGTTAAGCTAGATTAGGCAAGGTTAGGTTAGGCTAAGCTAGATTAGGCAAAGCAAGGCTTGGCAAGACTAGATTAGGTTAAACAAGGCAAGGTTAGGTTAGGCTAAGCTAGGTTGAGCAAGGCAAGGCTTGACAAGACTAGGTTAGGTTAGATTAAGCTAGGTTAGGCAAGGCAAGACTTGGTAAGAGTAGGTTAGGTTAGGCTAAGCTAGGCTACATTAGGTTAAATCTAAGTTTGATTAAGTTACGCTAGACTTAGCTGGTTTCGGCGTTAGGTTAAATTAGATTAGATTGAGCAGCTAGGATAAGCTAGACATGGCTAGACTCGAATTTTATTAGGTTAGATTAGCTTAGGCTCAGCTAGGCTAGGTTACGCCAGGCTAGGTCAGCTTAGGCTACGCTGAGGAAGGCTAGGCTAGGTTAGATTTGACTAGATAAAGTTAAATTGGGTTAGAATCGGTTAGGTTAAGTTATATGAGAGACGAGAGTTCTCCCCACACTACAGAACTTCAGCCAATCGCAAACTTCGTAGCATCAAGATTCTTCTTCCATTACTTCCACATCCACCACCTCCTGAGAACCTCCATCTTCAACTCCACCTCCATCTCCAACTACACCTCCAATTCCATCTCCAACTCCATCTCCAACTCCACTTCTAACACCATCTTCAGCTCCACCTCCAATTCCATCTTCACCTCCGTGTCCAACTCCACCTCCATCTCCAACTACACCTCCATATTCAACTCCATCTCCAACTCCATCTCCAATTCCATCTTCACCTCCGTCTCCAGCTCCAACTCCACCTCCAACTCCAACTCCATATTCATCTCCATCTCCAACTACACCTCCATCTTCAACTCCATCTCCAACTCCATCTCCAATTCCATCTTCACCTCCGTCTCCAGCTCCAACTCAAACTCCATCTCCAACTCCACCTCCAACTCCATATTCATCTCCATCTCCAACTACACCTCCATCTTCAGTCCCACCTCCAATTCCATCTCCAACTCCACCTCCAACTCCATATTCATCTCCATCTCCAACTACACCTCCGTCTTCAGTCCTACCTCCAATTCCATCTCCAACTCCATCTCCAACACTCCACCTACATATTCAGTTCCATCTCCACCTCCATCTTCAATTCCACTTCCATTTCCATCTCCATCTTCATATCCACCTCCAGTTTCAATTCGTTCTCCAACTCCATCTCCAACTCCACCTCTATCTTCGATTCCACCTGCTTTCCTCCACTTTGATTCCACCTACTCCTCCACCCTCCACTTCCACCTCCAGACTCACCTCCATTCCCACCTCCTTCCCTCCACTCTCCAATTCCACTTGTACTTCCACCTTCCATCTAAACCATCTCTGTCTTCTCCACCTCTATCTCCACCACCTCTTCCACCTCCATCTCCACACCTGCCTCCTCCCCTCCATATTCATCTACACCTCACCACTTTCCAACTCCACCACCAACTCCACCTCCAACTCCACCTCCAACTCCACATTCCCGAGACTTGACGCTGCATTTCCGACTGCAGCAGGTAACCCTCGCCCCGTTTTCTTTCGAACATTCACTGTTGCATCACCAGAGGGACTAAGAACAACGATCTCACTTGAAACCTCTCCAGCGCTATGTTCTTTTTCAAGCACGACCTCAAACCAAAATAACTTTATTCAACACAAATATTCTTTAATTCTCTGATTCTTTAATTATTTATCTAACACACCCATTTCTCTTTAATTCTTCTAAATATTATTTGATTCTTTAATTCTTTGATTATTTCATTCTTTATTTCAAACATCTCTTCTTCGTTTTCCATCACCCTGGGCCTTATACTACGCAGTCTGACTGTGCCAAATTTGTCTGGCATATCATAGAAAAAATCAAGAGATTAATTATTGTTATAATTCAAGTTCTGTAGATAATAATAACTTTGGAGTTAGTATTGATGGCGAATGAGAGATTATGCTGGTATCTGGGGATGAACGTAAGGAAGACTGTGTGATAGAGTAATTATGTCCAAGACACTCCAAGGAAGCGGAATTTTAAGGAAACAGTAAGGAGGAACCTAAATGAGTTTTGCAGTAGATATTCTAAAAATCGCCACATTTGATCCTGTCTCTATCAAGAGCTTTTTCTCCCTTATAAAGGAGGTAGCTAATTCAGAGACACGTACTTATTCCCACCCATTTCACTCTCCCCTCCCACCACCCCTCCCCCTCCCATCTCAGCTCCTCATGGATGACGGGTCATCACTGCATCCGCCAACTGACCTGGGACAAACGCAATATAGCAATCCTGAGATTTTTTTTTTTTTTTTTTTTTTTTACGCTGAAGAGCATCCGAATCTTCTTACGTTTCCGCGCATGCGTAGATGTCCTCACTGTTGTTTTTCAAGGAGGGCTTTGCTGTGAGCCCCTCCCGAGGGTAAGGTTGTTCTTGTCAACGACGACTGAGGCGAGTGGATCTCGGAAGACCCGCCGACAACACAGGTCGTCCTTCCGTGGACAAACTTTTGTCCCGAGCTGAGAATTATTAGGGAAATACATTCAAAAAATTAAATATATTTTTATAATTCCGATACATTTCATGGGGCAGGTTCGAGTGTTCCCAGAAGTACACAGTGTGTGTGTGTGTATTCACCTCGGATCTGCTGCAGCCTCTTTTCGAGACAGCCAGACACCACCCTACGGCAGTGAGCTCAGAGCTCATTATTAGCAGATCTCTGGGTAGGTCTGAGACCACTCACACTCCACACACCGAGAATGCAAGGTCACAACTCCTTAACTAACGTCCCGTACCTACTCGCTGCTAGGTGAACAGGGGCTACACGTGAAAGGAGACAAACCCAACTTGTGTGTGTGTGCGTGTGTGTGTGTGTGTGTGTGTGTGTGTGTGTGTGTGTGTGTGTGTGTGTGTGTGTGTACGTAAAGATCCTGAGTCCGGGATCCATATTGAGAAAGAGAGTAAATATTAAACTCAATACGAAGGACCTATTGTGACCGACGTTTCGATTCCCGTCCTTGAATCGTCTTCAGGATTGTGATGGATGCATACAGTAAACTCGAAAAGATATTTTCCGGGATGTAAATGGAAGAGTACCTTTGAAATATAATTAATCGTGTTACCTCTAATCATACCATTGTCACACGTGTAGAATTTCACAAGAGCAATAAAAAAAATGTAACACAAGGATAAAAAAATAAGAAAAATACAGAGGAATGTAAAAACAAAGCGGACTTGTTCTTCCCGCTGTCTATGATGAGGCGGGGTGCTGTGTGAGCAGTCAGAGGGAATAAGTGAGTGATGAGAAGTGATTTG
The DNA here is from genome assembly GCF_046742065.1 of Oratosquilla oratoria. NCBI lineage: Eukaryota > Metazoa > Arthropoda > Malacostraca > Stomatopoda > Squillidae > Oratosquilla > Oratosquilla oratoria. The sequence goes on from NC_134813.1 coordinate 31,153,926, forward strand.
GAATGATTAGGGAGGTGATCAGGGTCAGGTGGCAACACTCATCACGGGCGCCGAGGAGAACGATTGGGAAGACGATGGGGAGGTGTTGATAGGGAGCCGGAGTTGGGATTGGGGATGAGTTGGGGAATGAGTATGGGAGGCTTTGATTGGGTTTGATGAGGTGATTAGACGGGAGTTGTGGCCCTGTGTGTAAACTTCGTGTGTGTGTGTGTAATTTACCATGGTCCTGGATCATGTGTTGGACTTATGATCGACAGCTATTACCCTCCCGGATGAGAGCTCAAAGCTCATGTATGACCGATCTGTGAATAATGCTGCGACCTGAAACACACACACACACACACACACACACACACACACACACACACACACACACACACACACACACACACACACACACACACACACACACATACATACATACATACACACACACACACAACACCCCAGCCACGAGAGTTGAAGAAACGGCTCGCAGCGCACCGATATTGATATTCAGCCCGGGGTGGGATTCAAACTCGGACCGCTGTAGCAGCGATTTCGAACGCTACCACTGCGCCGTCGAGTCGTGTGTGTGTGTGTATGTGTGTGTGTAACAGGCCGTTCAGTAGCTGGAATTAATTTTACACAATTAGAAAAACCGGTTGGTGTGAAGAAGTGCAGAGAAGAGTCAGATTTTACCAAGAGCAGCTCTCGAGGACCCTTGGCAGTTGTGGTCAACAGTAAGAGTTGCATGTATGTATATATATATATATATATATATATATATATTTTTTTTTTGTATATATATATATATATATATATATACATGCGTGTGTGTGTGTGTGTGTGTGTGTGTGTGTGTGTGTGTGTGTGTGTGTGTGTGTGTGTGTGTGTGTATTCCTATTTAAGGAAAAAACGCAAATGATAAAATGAAGGACACATATAGTTCCATATATTTTTTCTTAATATATGAGTTTTGTTTTAAAGAAAATAATCTAAGAAAATGTCAGAAACCAAAAAAGTTATACAAATGATATGTACGAGCCAAAAACATATATATTTTTGTATCATTTAATTTAACTTTCATCATGAAGAAACCAAAGAAAGGCTAAAGAAAAAATAAAGAATAATAGAAATGATAAAAAGATAAAGAAAAAAATTAGACATTTTGTTGAATGAGGATGAAAAATAGATTTTTTTTTTCTTCTTTTTTTTGAGAAGGAAGCAAGACATTTGTGGAAATGTCTGGAACCAAAGAAACGAGAAACTTCGTGGAAAGAGCTGAAGAAAAAGAAATTCTCCGAAGCGGGTCTCTTCCCGAAGAAACTTCCCACCGTTGTAATCGCTTGAGACACGGTGCGAGTCTTCAGAATCCACCGCAGCGAGCGCCCACCCCCCTCCTTGATTTAAATCATCTGATGGCAGTATAAACGAAAGGCACAAACCTTCATATATGTTCCTATCATTATCATTATTGTTATTAATATTATTAGTACTTTTATTATTATCATTATTATTATTATTATTATTATTATTATTATTATTATTATTATTATTATTATTATTATTATTTTCATTTGTTATTATCATCGCTATTGTCATCGCTATTATTATTTTTTATCATTATTTTCATTATTATTATTAATATTATTATCATTATCACCATTATAATTCTTATCATTATCATTTGTCATTCATTATTAAGCATAATTAGTGACCAGAGCCACACATAATTTTGTTTGTGATAGAGGAAATCTCTATTCATAGAGAAATGATGATACTTTATTATACTGCGACTGTCCCTCCGTTATGCTGTCCCTCGACCATTAATACAGTCCTGTGTGTGGATTGTGGAGTGATAGGAAAAAAATCGTAGTGAGTTGATGGCGGAGATGTGTCTAGAAAGAGAGATGATAGCAAATACAGTGTTTAGGAAGAAAGTCAAGCATAGGTATACATGGGAGAGGGTGGTGGATGGAAGAGTGGTAGATAGGGTTTTAATGGACTACATAGTGGTAACCAGGAGAAGAGTAGGAAGAGTTTTGAATGTACATGTTCTAAGAGGAGAGAGTGGGGGAATATCAGATCATTTTTTGGTGGAAGGTAAGTTGAGAGTGGAGGATAGATGGAGAAAGAGGAAAAGGACAGAAGGTAGGAAGGTGCTTAGAGTAAACTGCTTAAATGAGAAAGAAAAGGAGAAGGAGTACAAGAAGAAGCTGAGAAAGGAGTGGGAGTGAACGATGGAGTAGAACTAGGAGTGGAGGAGGAATGGGAATGATTCAAGGAGGAAGTCACAAAGTGTGCAGAGTTGGTGTGTGGAACAAAGAGAACGGGAAGAAATAGAAGGAAGTGTAGTGAGTGGTGGGATGATGAAGAGAAGAAACGAGCATACACAGATTGGTAACAAAACAGGACGAGAAAACCACATGAGAGGTACAAAGAAAAGAGAAGTAAAACGTAAGGTAAAGGAGGCAAAGAGGAGAGCAGATGTGAAATGGGGTAAGAGTAAGACAGAAAATTTTGAAAGTAATAAAAAAGTTTTGGAAGGTCATTAAGAGAGGAAGAGGAGGCGAATCAAGTAAAGAAGAAAAGGTAAAAGGTGCAGATGGAGAAATGATAATGGAAGAGAAGGCAGTAAGGGGAAGATGGGCAGAATATTTTAGGGAGTTGCTAAATGTGAAAGAGGATTGGGAGGGAAAGGTAGTTGCAGTGGGAAGCGCTAAGAAAATAAAAATAATGAGGAAAGTGGAGAAATAGGGAAAGATGATGTGAAAGCAGTTATTACAATGATAAGA
>NC_134813.1:31164202-31166702 GCF_046742065.1 Oratosquilla oratoria
GTAGTGACTGTACTGCGAGGTGAAAGCAGTTTGAATTATGGTTCGGCCCTTAAACGGCACTGTCCCGCCCTAAAAAGGATCCGAGTTTCTCTATACTCATATGGAAGGACCAATTGTTGTTTTTGTCTTCAAGAAAATAAATCAGCTTTTTTTTTTTTTTTTTTTTTTTTTTCTATCCCGAGACAAAATATATCTTGTAAATTAGTAGTTCTTGTCAGTGGTGAACATTACTCTTAGTATCTTGTAAGTCACCACAATGACAACGGGACCTCCTGATCGTAATAATCCCGAGATACAGGCTCCCTCTGGCTTGGGCCGTCCGGGCGTCCTCAGCCAAACTGCTGACCTAGCATTCTTATCTACATACTAAGTATTTCAGCGGCTTTGACCCATCGTTTTTCGCTCATATTTCCGAAATAATCATTCACATCAGCATGGTATATTAGCACAGCCTAATTCACACCCTGCCATAATTTTTGACGTTATAGTGCATTCACAATTGTATTTAATTACGGTGTTTACTCTTGATATTAAGTGTGTCGTAGCCGACACCCGTGAAGTAAATCGAACAAGTGAATTTGGGATACACGAGGTAGTTTGTGATGACGTCACGACTTCACCTGTTCGATTTACTTCACGGGTGTCGGCTACGACACACTTAATATCAAGAGTAAACGCCGTAATTAAATACACTTGTGAATGCACTATAACGTCAAAAATTATGGCAGGGTGTGAATTAGGCTGTGCTAATATATCATACTGATGTGAATGGTTATTTCGGAAATATGAGCGAAAAACGATGGGTCAAAGCCGCTGAAATACTTAGTAGGTGCCAGGATTTACTTATAGATCCTAATTTTATTACATTTTATGATTACCTTTGTTGTAATTGAGGGCTTACGTATCATTAGTGAATGTGTGTGGCTGTGCACTGTACATATATGTATATATATATATATATATATATATATATATATACACATATTCATTGGATTGGTTTGTAATTGGCGATATCGGGCATCTACCTTCCTCAGCTTTCTATCATGAGAGTTGCACGTGACGGAAATCTTTCCTGTCTTCGACCCAAAATATGTTACTAATTTCCAGCTCTCGTGAACCTCTCAGTCCACATGTTGTTTCCAAACGCTCAGTCGTCATATTAGCGGTCGACCTACTCTCTTGAAGAAATATAGTAAAAATAGATCCATAAGTTTTTATAGAAATCTATATATTAATTTTAAGACAGCAATCCTAGAAATTGAATAGGATCTATGAGTTTTTATAGACATCTATATATTAGTTTAGGATACTAATCCTAGAAACAGATTAATTAACTTTTATAATAATGTATATATATTCATTAGGATATCAATCCCAGAAACTGATTAAGATCTTGGATCAATTATTTGAAACATTTCACGTTGGCGTCAGCCATAACAAGTCTATACATGCTGCCAGATGCACATTGTCACTCAGTTGGTCATGTTTGCTGAATTCCCACGTGTTTTTTTTTTCTTTTTTTACATGGAAGAAGCTCCACAGATACGAATAGAATCCCTTGGCGACATCTAGCCTAAGAGTAAAACTACCCCCATGGTATGGAAGAACTTAATCTAGATAGATCTAACCTTGTTTCTGAGCCTCATTTTAACCGAAGGGGTCATGCGGTTATGAATAGAACAGCCTGAATGCATCCAGAACAAAAGCTACAAAGAGAGGACCCTGGCGACAGCCAGAATAAAGACTAAAGGTCCTCCGTGGCGGTCAAAGCGTCAAGGAAATTCACTCCGTGTAGTTTCAGGGTCGTAAACCTCACGTTGACGCCTCACCTCCTCCAGGTGGGTGACGGCTACGCGCCCCCCGGTGGCCGGTCCGCCCATTTTTCATCCCCCTTGCCGGAGAGTCCTTCCTCAATTCACTAATCAACTTAACTACTTGATGGACGACGCCCTTTCTATCCCCCGTAAAAGGGTGGCTGCCGGGTTCAGTATCATCCTCGGTCGATTAAGCTCTGATCTACAAAATAATTGACTAAAAAAAGAAACATAGGGAGGGAGTGGGAAGTTATAGGTCGAAGAAATGTGCACGCAGGCGCGTGCACACGCACACACACACACACACACACACACTCACACATATGTATATATATCTATACATAAATACGTATGCATATAAATAAACATGTATGTACATGTGTTCGTGTGTGTTTGAATGTGTGTGTGTACAATTGTGCATGTCCGTAAATGTATTATTATTATTATTATTATATATATATATATATATGTATATATATATGTATATATATATGTATATATATATGTATATATATATATATATATATATATATATATATATATATATATATATATATTTATATATATATAATATATATATATATATATATGCCTTCCCTAAGGTGGGACAGCAAATCTATTGATCCAGACGTCCATTCCCCTACAGGAGGTTCAGCCTCAGAGAGCGATACGGAGAGCGAGCCCGG
>NC_134813.1:31174202-31346702 GCF_046742065.1 Oratosquilla oratoria
ACTTCCCTGTGGAGAGCATGAAGGCGGCTTTCCACTACCCGAGCCAGTACACAGCAGCTGCTGCTGCGAACTTCAACCAGCAACTACGACACAAGAGCACAGCGTTACCGCTCTTCTGATCTTCCATGTCTACGTCACACTCGAACGTTGTTCATAACTGAACTTCCCTGTCCTTCATTGAACGTGTGGACTCAAGAAAAGCCTTCTTAGATTTCGGCCGTAGAGTCACGTGTATTCAACGATGCGTTTTCCTCCATGAAAACGTCTTGTCTGGATGCAAGACGAATTTCTTCTTGTGAGATAACCTACGACTTATGCGACGCCATTGACCACAGGACGCAATATTACTTCTCTTATGCTTTTTTGTGTGTGATTTGTGAACGAAGTGATTGTGTAGCATAGAATGATCCAATGAAGGGTCATTTCCCTAAGCATCCTTATCACGGAGTAATTAAAAATCTGTTTCAAAGTTGTCGTTTTCAAAACGACGCATACACGTACATAAATGGACCCTTAACTCGTCCCAATGCTTGAATTAAACTATGCAAATAAAATCTCCGTCGTTTGATAAGAAATATAATTTCTACACATTAATTACTTTATGATAAAACTATTTTTATAGTTAAGATTCCATTAATGCAACAGGAAGTGAAGGTCGTAGTAGCATAATTGGTTTCAATATCGGTGAAGGGACTTTGGAGAGTTCAGACACATTCATTTTCGGTACACGTCATTTCCATATAATCAACATATTATTTTCATTTTTGAACTTAACTTAGAATTATTTAATATCTGATAAAAATTATATTTTGTTCTGATGTGAAATCCACTATTTGAACTTGCCCATACTCTCAGCAAATGGCATGCTGCAATATTTTAGTTACGAGCTTATCAACATCAGGACTTATGTAAGAAATATAATTTACCTTAACTGTGACTCAGTGAATGTATTATCGAAGTGTGAGTGATGAATACATTAGTTGTGTTTGAAATTTAGTAGTCGAGAGATATTCAGTCCGTAATAATTATATGCTCTGACGGTGATAGCATTTGTGCCTTGGTGGTTCCAGAAAACAAGAGACGATCACATCGAGCACCCCGAACACATCCAGAATTCAGGTTACATCATATCAACGATTTAAGTTGTATCCGTTTGTCGGAAACATGAAATATATACATGTCGACAAATCAGCAAGTGCCTGACCGAATAATTTCCACATTTTATACAAACACTGTATATATATATCATCGCGGTACAATATACATTATGATTATGACCGTGGTGGAAATTTTGTGAAAATGTATTTATGTGAAAGTGCCTGTCTGCCTGACCCAAAGTGTCTAAATAAACAGTGAGGTTTTTTCGAACAATGATTTGAATAACTTCAGTGACTTTTAGCCTTCGCTCGCCTTACGTGTGTATGCACTGACATTAAGTTACCATAGAGGGTGTGGTCTTGGGTGTTAGCTGTGTCAACTATATAAATACATTTTGTAGAATGTAATCGTGCGGGAAAAGAGGATAACCTTTCTTATTCTGTACTGTATAAGTTTTCAAATGCTAAAAATATGATTTAAGTAGAATATATTTCAATCATGAATTATTATTATTGTAGAAGTAAGTAGGCATCGACAGTGTCTCATAGGGAATGGGAAATTTGGTGTTCCTGTTTGACCGAGAATGACTGGTTTCAGAAAAAATATTTAATGGAGAACAAAGCCAAACATTATGGAAAACTGATACAAATTAAACAATTGGACGCAACCAGGCTGTGAATCAACCTTAAATAAAAAAAAATCTTCAAGAATTAAATACTTCCACGTTGAGCTACGAGTGAAGCAGTGTTGGCTGAAGGAATTATCCAATCTTCATTTGAATAACTGCAGTATGACTTCGCTTACAGAAATCTACACTTCTCTAAAGATCATTTCAACAGTATGTCTAATATTCGTATAGGTTTACAATCAGCTTTGCAATAATACTGTACATGGTGGTAAGACAATTTGATATTTGGAAATTTGAAAAATAAATACTGTGACTGAAGTCGTTTCTACTCAAACGAACTTTCAACTGTCGACTCTGGTGAAGCCAGTGAAAGTCCAGTGTGATAACCCATTAAGTGTAAACGTACTTCTGCAACTAGCTGCCCTACAGCATGAAATGCACCATACTACTAATCACCTCTTCAGTCTTCACCGTCACTCGAAACTTGTAGCAATTTATATGCTCAAAAATCTTAATTTTATCAGCCTATCTAGTATCCTTATGAATTATCTTCTGAAATCCAAATGGGATTGGTATTTGTGGTTGTATAAAGCATGGCGAACTACAGTGCATGGTTGATAAGATTACTAATCACAAGTAAGCATAACTAAGGTGGTGGGGCCAACACTGAAAATGTTGGAATTTTATTTCTGAAGTTTCTTCCTCACTACCACTCATGTGTCTTACATACAACAAGTGTTATTAGGTTATCAATAGTTGCCTTTTGGACTGTTTACGAAATACGAGTAAAACAAGGTCCTTGAAATTGGTAAAATAATTCACCAAGAATTAACTTTATGACAAAAAAATTAAATTACCGTTATAGTTTGAATATGCAATGGATTATCGGCGATTTATTGGAAAGATTTATATTGTTGTCTTTATATGGTCAGAGGATCAGAAAGTGTTGGTAGAAGGAATCCCTTTAGAAGAGTTCGGTCTCTAGTGTACAGTGCGTAAAGTCGCAACAAAAAATTAGAATAAGTGTGGACAAGTTAAATGAAAGACCAACAATTAATTGATTATACGTGAAAAGTAGAAAGGCAATGAAGAGTGGTTTTTGACAACCTAATGGATATAATTGAGAAACTGTTACTATACTTGAAAGTACAAGTTTGTCATACTCTATACGCATACCAATGTGAATATCAAGGACAGCTTCTGGTAAGCTGTCTAAACCATCTGCTATGATCACGTAAATTTGTTGAATGTAGTGATAAAAACTGACAAATTATAAGTAGTGGGCCACTTTATTCCCAGCAGTATGGGACACCATTAAATCGTGAATGGAAGAAGGTAGGAAAAGGTGGTTGGCATACATACTAGTCAAGATGAAATAATGTCTTTTTGAATAATATAATGTTACATACATACATACATATACCAAGGCTTTTTCCCCCTTCCAAGGGAGGTAGCCAAAATGTTAGATTATGTAATTCTTATTAAGTTTGTAGAATTCGGTGATTAAAAGTGGTAAAGGTATGGGCCAATGGTAATGCTAAACTAAACTTTTTCGAGACTGGAAATTCATCTTCAGCTATACTTGTTGCCACTGTAGAACGGAATCATTCAAAGTATGGCATGGTTAGGGAAAAGGATTAATCGAGAGTTTTGAGCTTCTCAGTCCCAGAAATGTAGGATGTACGAAGTCTAAACTGAATTAAAATAGTCTGTCAACAAGACAAAAAAAAATTAAATACTGTATATCATGGTACTTAACACATGGTCATACATAGATTAAAGTAGCATTCCATTATATGGATAAAGAGATGATTAAAAAAATTAATCAAAACCCTGATTATATGTATCAGGCTGATACATATAAGATTGGAATATGCATTAGTAGTATGGGCCCCACGCAGAGTGAAGGATATAAGGAAAAAGTGACCATGTTACAATTGAATTTCAGTTGGAGGATGAGGAAATAGAGAAAAGGAATGAATCAGACAGGCAAGGGAGACTCAATTTTAGGAAAGCAGATCACTTCTTAGGGCTGAAAAAATTCTTTGGAGAAAAAAACTGGGAGGAATTCATGAATAGTACAGGAATAAGGCAGAAATGGGAAATCTTTCTTGATATTTACAATTTAGGAGTGAACAAACATGTGCCAAAGACACGAGATTAAAGGAAGCCAAAACAGGACTGGTTTAACAAAAAGTGTGAAATTGCAACAAAAAAAAGGCCAGGGATGTGGAATGGGAAAATGGAAAATGAAAAGAAGCAATAAAACAAAAGAAGCTTACAAACAAATTAGTAATGACTACACCAGAATTCACAGGCAGGAAGAGAGCAATTTTGAAAGAGGTGTAGTACAAAAATACATAGATGAATCAAAACTGTTTTACATACATACATATACCAAGGCTTTTTCCCCCTTACAAGGGAGGTAGCCAAAAAGGAAAAAGCATAAAATCATTCCCACCCATTCCATCCCTGAATACACTCCACACCCCTCCACCCTCCCTCTTATCTTAGCACCTCATGAATGACGGGTCATCCCTGCACCTTGTCCACTGCCCTGGGTCAGAAGCAGTTTCGCAAGACACAGCACACCCACAGCAAGGCTGCTTCATTAAATTGGCAACCCCCCCCCTCTCCGTCCCCCCATGCATAAAAGGAGAAGACGGGGAGAAATCCCTTCGGGCTGCGTCATATTTTGCTCACACATACTACCTCACCCCCCATCCTCCCGCCCATTCCACCTCATGCATCACAACATCATCCATATACAACCATTCTCCATTCACCCCTGTCTTCTGTCCTCTCCCATCCTTCCTCAACAGACATTCCCCTCTTCCCCAAAGCCCCCTTCACCCCATCCATCCACCTCATCCTAGGACGTCCTTTCATGTTCACTCCCCCCACATCTACCCTCCTTACCTCTTTTACTAGTCTTTCTTCACTCATTCTTTCCGTGTGTCCAAACCATCCTAATACTCTTTCATCAACCCTATCTCCCAACTCCCTTTCCACCCCCGTTCTCCTCCTCACCTCCTCATTTCTCACTCTATCTAGCCTAGTAACCCTCATCATACTTCTCAGACACCTCATCTCAAGCACATTCAAACACCTTCTCTCTTCCTCTCTTATGTTCCATGTTTCTGCCCCATACAGCACTGTTGGCACAATCACTCCTTCATATAGTCTCCTCTTAGCATCCATTCCCAAATGTCTATCCCTCATTACACTTTTTAATCCACCAAGGCATTTACTTGCTTCTCTCAATCTACATTCTTCCTCCACCTTCACTCCACCTTTTCCTGCCACATTTGCACCCAAGTATCTAAAACTATCCACTTCCTCCAGTCGCTCTCCCTTAATGCTCACTTCCAGTCTACTGCCACTTTCACCCCTTGTACATCTCATCACCTTACTTTTACCCACATTTATCTTCAGCTTTCTTCTATCACCCACTCTCCCAAACTCTGTCACCAGCTTCCTCAATCCCTCCTCCTTTCCTGCCACAAGCGCAGTGTCGTCCGCAAACAACAGCTGGCTCACCTCCCACTTTTCTCCATTTTCTTTAACCATCTCCAATCCCTGACCCACTACCCTTGCATTTACGTCTCGCACTACCCCCATCCATGTACAAGTTGAACAGCCAGGGCGACATAACGCATCTTTGACGAAGTCCCTCCTTTACCTCGAACCACTCACTCTCTCCATTTCCAATCCTGACACAAGCTCTACTACTCTCATAAAAATTCTTGATAGCTGTTTTACAGGCTCATAAATGGTAAATGGTGAGGTCTTTGAAGAGGCCACAGCTCAAGCAGAAATATTGAATGAAGGTTTCCAATTGGTTTTCGCAAAAGCAAACAACTTTTTGAAGAAAAGCAAGGGGAACAAAAAACCAAGTTTAGCAGATATAAATGTAGAAATGAGGGAAGTTCTCAATCTTATGGGATCATTGGATGTGACAAAAGCTTCAGGACCTGATGGGATCTCAAACTGGATACTTGAAGAATGTTGGGAACAACTAGCAGACAAGACCCACAGTCTTATTACATGTTTATTGAAAGAAGGCATTGTGCCATGTGATCGGAAAAGGGCAAACATGGCACCAATTCACAAAGGTGGAAACAAGGAAATGCCACTAAATTATAGGCCAGTATCACTAACCAGCACATTAGTGAAAGGATTGTGAAAGATTGATAGACCAAATATCTTGAAAAGATGAACATTCTGACAGTTTGACTTCAGACCTAGGAGGTCATGTGTTGAAACTTTTAAGCTTTTGTTCAAGAGTGATTGATGTACTGCAGAAGAGGGGTTGGTGAACTGCATGTACCTGGACCTAGAGAAGCCATATAATAAAGTACCTCACAGTCGACTTGTGTGGAAATTGGAGCATGTTAGAGGACTGAGAGGCAAACTACTAGAATAGATTAAAGACTTTCTAAGGAAAGATGCATGAGGACAGTGGTAAAAGACAATAAGGCAGATACACTGGTATATCCAAGTCAATGTCTCAACCCGTATTACCAGTGTACCGCAGAATAACTGGTGGGGGTAAACCAGCTTCAGTTGCCTGGTGCTGCTGTGGAAATGCTGTGTCTTGCTGAACTGCTTCTGACTAAGGCAAGGGGGTAGGGATGGCCATTCATCCATGAGGAGCTAAAGGGATAGATGGCTGAGGGGTGCAAGCATGTCTTGGCTTGCTAGCTCCTATACAAGGGGAAAAATACCTTTCTGTATATAGATAGAAATACATATACCCACACACACACTCTCGTGAATACATGCACACATCAGTGGGCAGCTTAGAATTTGGTCAAAGTTAATGAAAAAAGAATATAAGTGAAGAAGAAAAGAAATTTGGGGAACTTAATCAGAGGTAATATATTGCTAGAAACTCAGAAAGAGTAATAACTGTAACTCCTTTGCAAAAAGTAACTGTAGCTCCTTTGCTGAGTATTTACAGTCATTCTTGGGTGACCCTCCAAGGAGGCTGCTTCCCCTCGATGGTGTTTGGGTGGCAGTTGCTGATCCACCGATAGGCAAATCTCCGTCCTCTCTGACAGAGGTCAAAGAGACTGTGAGTAAGTTGAAGGGTGGAAAGGCAGCAGGCACCTGGAACATAAGTGTGGAGTTCCTGAAAGTTGGGAGTGAGGCCATGATCCATGGGTTGTTTGCAATCCTTACTACTATCTGGCAGTCTGGTACCATTCCCTTTGACTGGAAAAATGGTCTGGTCATCCCCATCTGGAAGCAGAAAGGGGAATGATAGGACTGCAACAACCACTGTGGTATTATACTGCTCAGTTTGCCAGGTAAGGTACTTGCCCATTTGTTGCTAACATGGGTTTGTTTACATCTGTTAGAATTTCAGAGGCCTGAACAATTTGGGTTCGCACTAGGTAAGTTAACAAATGATTGGAGTTTGGTGCTTTGTATTCTTGTGGAGCACCAATATGAGTTTCAACAGGGGTTTCTTGCAGCTTATGTTGATCTCAAAAAAGGTGTATGACTTGGTGCTTTGTGGAGTATTCTGGGATCTTCTGCAGATCTGGGATTCCTGTGAGGATTATTGACTTGATATCTGGCTTATACTCTAGGACAGAGAGTACTGTAAACTATGTAGGACTGGAATGACTTCAGGTCTTCCGGACCAAGACTGAGGTCCAGGAGTTCAGGGGCTTATGGAATGACACAGTTCAATCTGTCCATGCACGTGGTGAGGACATCGAGATCTTGGAAAGCTTTACATACCTTGTTAGTGTAGTGTATGATAGTGGTGGGTCATGTCTGGAAGTACTTTGAAGGGTCACTGCTCATGGTGTTATGGACTCACTTGCCCAGAATATATGGCAGTGTCAGTACTTATGTAAGAGGACAAAGATAGTCACATGTACAGCTGTGAGACATGGACATTGAATGCTGATTTAAAGAGGAGTCTTGATGTTTTTGGTACTAAAAGCTTTCAAAGAACCACAGAGTATCATTGGAATGACTTCATATTAAACCAGAGACTGTACTGTGAGACTCAATTTAGGCTAGTTACCAGCATAATTTGTGAACATCAACTCCTCCTATATGGGTATGTGGCACGTATCCCTGATGTTGATCCTACTCACAGAGTTGTTTCCACAAGAGACAGGAACCCTCGTTGGAGGAGACCCACAAAATTCATGGCTGGAGCAAGTTAATGGAACCTGTCAAGAGTTCTTTGGAGTGAGAAGGAAGGGTGACTGCATGTGAGCTTGCTGGGAGAGACTGTGGGGACTGATGCCACTGTGTGAGGGAATCAGTATGCCCCCAATTGATTGATTGATTGATTTATTTATTGATAGCTACATGTATTTAGGACTTGAGACTTCCTGATACAAACTCCCCTGATTCCTTTTCAACTTCTCCAAGATACTGTTGTTCATTTGGTAGCCTGCCTGCTGGTTGCCCTTTGCAAAATTCATTGTTTTGCACTTTGCCATATAGAATGCTAGCAGCCACTTACAACACCACTGTCCCAGGTTGTCCATATCCCTCTCTGGAATTTCTACATCCCAGGGTAATTGTATGGTCCTGTAGATCTGTGCATTGTCTACAGTCTGACTTGAGACTCTTAAACCACAAGCCAAATAATTTATTCATATATATATTTTGAGGCATTGTGACAGGTTGGTGAAGGTGGGTGAGGAAGACATAAATCAGAATCCAAGTTTATTTCTGACTAGTTTTGCACAAATAGGCTCCTTCAGAGAAATAATGTATTGACATTATCTCTCTGAAGAAGCCTATTTGTGTGAAACTAGTCAGAAATAAACTTGGATTCTGATTTAATAAAAATAACAAAACCCTGGGCCACTCTACTCCATACAGGTAATTGAGACTGTTCCCCAGACTGCAACTGTGAGCCTGCATGTGCCAATTGCATATAGTCAGTATTTGAGTTTTAGACTCTACATACCAGTCATGCAACATTCTTTTATGGTAGAGGACTAATTTCCACATGTCATTGATAATTTTTTATGTCTACTATCCCTCCTTTGCAGTACTTTCTTAAATCTTTCCTGAACTACTTTTATGATATCATCTCTTCAGCACAATATTGTCATTGATAGAAGTGCCAGCTGTCACCATTGAAATAGTTATGTTACGGATCTCTGCAATTAATTCACCTTTTCTATTGCACATGGGTCGTGATCATGGTGTCATGAGCAAATGGAAGAAGATCACCCCTACAATTGTCCAGGTCAGGGAAAGGCAGGAGAGTCACTTTCTTGATTTTATTCTGACTAATGAATCTGAGGATTTTACACATGTGTTCAACACCAGTTCTAGGCTTGTACTGCTGCCATGCAGGGTATGGCGGGCAACGCCGGGACCCCCCTTGCGTCCCCCCATGCATACCCCTTGCTTCCTCTCTGAATCACGCATCAATCACAGGTTACAAATGACGTCACGTCCATACTAACCATAGAGGCGCACTATGCAACATTCATTCATGCTCTTTTGCCACAGTTATGATATATTGAAAAACCCATACAAATTGGGATGATACTGTGAAAGTAGTAGTGTCACAGAATTAGGCTTAATAGCTCAGAAATTGCTAAGCAGACCAGCATGGATGAATGCATAATGTGATGGCTGATAATGAGGTTTGTGGCCACTGGGAAAGAAAGATATCCTTCCATGGAAAGGGACCAAGGTGCCTCAGCACCAGAGCAGTGTCAAATGATAACTGCAATAAATGTTAATGAATATGTCTCATATAGAAACATTAGCATTAAAGACTACTTCTCTGTCAAATTGAACACCAAAATCATCCTCAATACTGATAGACTTCAAACCTAAAATCGTTATGTTTTAGGCCTTGAACATGTAATTCGAACCTTTAATTATATTTTCTGCTAGTTTTTATTTTCTAAAGTGTACACTGGAAGTCTTCTGTAATGCATATACAACTTTGTTTTTCTCATAGATACATTGCACAAGGGTAGCCAGATGTCTAACACTTGAACATTCTGTCCTCTATACTGTTTTATCCTCCATTTTAGTATTTTGAAATGGCCACCCAACATTGTGAGCTAATATTTAACTCATGCCTCATAATTTTTTTTCACAATGACATCTGCTGCCAAGATTTCAGATTTATTTCATGATTTCTTCATCTAGGCAAGACCATTTTTCATCTGACTTGTTTGGAGGATACTGTCATGCCCTTTTAGTATAAAATTAAATATTAACCTCTTGAATACGATAACTTATGTATGTGTCATGAGCCACAAGTGGGGTATACGAAGATACTGGCCTCTGCTTCCTGATTATATTTATTATGTAGTAGCTAAGTGACCCCTATATTCAGTGAATAGGCTTGATCACATTTTCTGTGACATTATAATTATTCAGGATGAAAGAGAATGAGTATAACAGCAGTATCTTTATATTTTGTAATGCGCTTATTGTGATGCATCATCGTACATCAGGCAACCTGATGTGCATGTGAATATTTGACTCGTATTGAAGAGGTTAAGGTGGAAATGTCCCAGACATAGAATCATACAGATCTTCCACCAATGTATTTAATACTACAATATATATGTATGTATTTCCTACACTCATGGTATGTTTTATCCCCAACTTTCTAACCTAGGTGCATTCATAGGTTCATGAATACATGATGCAATATATGTAAATGTAGATACAAACCCAGCTCAACCAATATGCCTTGGTCATGCACTGTCCATCATGCCCCACCATGAGCTGATACAGTGGTTTGCAACTAAAGCTGCCATTCTGTGATACTGAGTTTATGCTAGGTTCATTTCATGGTAATCTTTTCTTATTATTGCAACCTGTGCATTCTGTGACTGACCTCCCTGAGTATTGGCCATTAATTATGTCTTCTGAGCCCTCCAGGAGGGTAATGACTTATGATCACAAGTGCAGCACATGATCCAGGGCCATGACAAATCACCCAGCCCTGTTCCATCCCAGTCTACCAAAGCCCACTTTATCCCAGTGAACCCATCCTCCAGTTTAAGCTAAGACAATTCATCCCAAATGCAATTGTCACACAGAAGACAGTGCCTTGTCCTATACTACTGGTACCTCACCTGAGCTTTACGTAGACAACAGTGTTTCTTCCTGGAGTAACTTGTGGGCCAATCTGGTAGCCGATGCCAATTACTTGGGAACTGTGGATCTCTTGCAAGAGACCTGGGCCACTGGATTGTTTGTTTGTTGGGTTTTAAGATGAGGATGGATTATGTGCACTCTTGTCTAGGTTGTTGGTATGTCATTATGGACCAGGAAAGATTGAAACGAAGTTGTGGTTTTCATTGATCCAGGGCACAGGTGGTAATTTGATATAAGGTCCAGACCTTCTGCTGGTCTGCATGTGAGTTTTTCAGTTTTTAAAGGGATTTCTCCCCATCTTCTCTTTTTCTGCATGAGGGGACAGAGAGGGGGGTCATTGATCAAGTGAAGTGACCTTGTTGTGGATGTGATGTGTCTTGCTGCATTTCTTTTGACCCAGGGTATTGCGCGAGGTGCAGGGATGACCCGTCATCCAGGAGGAGCCAAGAAAAGAGGGAGGGAGGGGTGGTGAATGGGAGTGGAGTGGGTGGAGATGATATGAGTGGGAGTGGAATTATGTCTTTTGATTTTGGCTACCTCCCTTGTAAGGGGGATAAACCCTTTGGTATATGTATGTATAATGGCTTTTTCTGCATTTTTGGTGAAGAAGGATAGAGAACCTACTGTGTCTGGTTATATCTTACATGTATTAGTAGTTATTTTCCATGTATTTGGTGACATAGTATTGAAACTTGTTTTGGAGAAATGCTTGTTTGATATTCCAGTGTCATTTTGGTGATGGCATTTTGTTGTGGTGTTCCAAATGCTTTATGTTTCTAACCAGAGACTATCCAGAATTCTTTGACTGCCTTAACTTCTTTAGAATACATTCTATCACTTTCTCTGAAATACTATAGAATGATTGTTGCTTTAAGTTTCCTCAACCTCATCAATAATTCTCATGCCCTCTCATAAATTGCTCCTGGAAAAAAGTTGGACTGGTGTCTGTTGTACATTGTAGGTCTGCTCCATGTCATCAGCTGACAGAAGGATGGGAAGGTAACAGTAACCAATTGCTTTTTTTATTAAAAAAAAAAAAGGATGATAATCAAAGGTGATAGAGATATCTTGGGCAAGTTCTCTCTCTCTCTCTCTCTCTCTCAGGACAGCCTTGTGCATGCTCCCTTTGTAGGTCCCTCACATGGTTATAAAAGAAGATGTAAGAAAATATCTTTATTACTTTATAGACGAGTTCTATGTCAAAATGACATACACCAATATTTACAAAACAAATTACTATTTCATGCCTCCACCATTTTCATTCTTTACTCGTGGATTCCTGCCATTAGTAAATAAATTAGTACTCTGAGAGGAATATTTTGTTTTAGGAAACATCTACAATACACTTTTCATATATGTATATACAAATTATTTTGAGTATATTTTGTATAAAAACCATATAGTGGACACACATTTTGATCCATACAGCATACTTTTCGAGTCATAATATCTTCCCTAATTCTATGACAAAAGCTGCACAACAGGTCACGTTGAATGTGTATAAGAGTAAAATATTATTCTAAAATATATCTGCCATTGCAGATGAATTAATTTCCCATCACCTGATTGGTTCGTCACCCTGGAAGTAAAATATCTGTAACCATGGACACAACTTTTTAAATTCATTGTAGTCCATCTGCCTTTCTTCAAGTCTGTCTCAAATAAGGACCCCCCACCCCATTCCCTTCCCCCTGTGCTCCAAATGATATGCATAATAAAAACCAGCCCCAGATCATACAGGAACGCAGACAAATGTAATACTCTAGTATTGACTAAACTGCACACTATTTACAATTCCTACATGGAAAACTAAGTTTCTGAGAAGACTTTTGATAACAATCTGGATCCTCAGTCCTTCAGTAAATCCCGGGAAATGAGCATCCTCATGATTTCATTTGTGCCCTCAAGTATCATGTGTACTCTGGAGTCCCTTAAGTATTGCTGAATTGGGTAATCTTTGAGATAACCATACCCTCCGTGCATCTGCAGAACTTCATTAATAATCTGAAAAATGTAAAATATCCAAAAATTACTTCACCTTCATACATAACTATCTAACTGCATCTCTGCTTGAAGAAGCTGGATGCAAAGGCCATGTACAACACAAATAAACACTCACCTCAGAATAAAACTATTACCAAATACAATTCACCACTTAAATTCCTGCTATTCCCATGAATCCAGTCACTCCAATCTTATACTATAATTATGTCCTGACCACTTATCTAACATTGTTACAAAAAAGAAAAGAAAATGAAATCCCTTACAGCAGGTGCAAATTTCCCAGTTAACCCGCACATATATTTACGAAACTTACATTAAAGCAATTTTCTGTGGCAAAGTATTTGGCCATTGAGCAAAGGGAGACTGTGTCTGGGTGCTGGTCCATCAGTGCGAGAGCAGCATTGCGAACCATCATGCGGGAAGCTACCAACTTGGTTGCCATCTCGGCCAACTTGAACTGGTTGTGCTGCGAGAAATAATTAGCTCATGTAAAACTGAACAAATTACTTGTGGGGATGAAATAAAGAAGACAAAGAGAAGAAAATGAATAAGATAATAATGATGGAAAGAAAAGGATGTGAAAATTGTGATTGGAGGGGGTAAGGGGAGAGGGGGTGTCAGGGAAGGGAAAGGGATGGGGGTGTAAGGAAAATGGAATGGATGGAGTAGGTAAAAGGGAGGGGGGTGTAGGGGTAAGGAGAAGGGGGGGTGTAGGGGTAAGGAGAAGGGAGGGTGTAGAGGTAAGGAGAGGGGAGGGGGGTGTGGGGGTAAGGAGAGGGGAGGGGGTGTAGAGGTAAGGACAAGGGGATGGGGGTGTAGGGGTACCAAGAGGGGACAATGGTGTAGATGTAAGGACAAGGGAAGAAGGAATAGAGACAGACAGGGGAGGGCCATGTGGGTATACAGATTGTAGGGGTAAGGAGAGGGGAGGGGGGTGTAGGGGTATGTGGAGAGGGGAGGGGGGTGTAGGGGTATGTGGAGAGGGGAAGGGGATGTTGGGGTAGGGGAAGGGTGGAGTGCACTTTACCCACTCCTGTACTCACCTCTCTTTTCTCTACACCTATTCTCTGCCCTGTATCTACCCCTACCCCCTCCCCTTTCCCATCCCTACCCCATCAACTCCTCTACTTGCCTCCCTTTTCCCTATACCTACCCCATGACCCCTCCTTTCCTTACTCTACCCTCTCCTTTCACCCTTTCCCTACACCTACTCTCCTGTCTCTATACCTACCCACTCTCCTTTCCCTACACCTACCCCACCCACTCCCCTCCCCTACTCTACTCCTGTCCCCTCCCCTTTCCTTACAAACACCCCACCTCCATTTTCTATACTCCTACCCTATCCTTACCCATTACCTCGTCCTCCTACCCCTTCCCCCACCTCTTACCCTCACTTTCCCCTTTCCCCACCTTCCCCCATCCCATTGGCCAATGTAGCTTATTAAAGAAACTTTAAAGTTCTTACATTATGGGTGAAGTAACATATGACTTACTTGAAAATTGGCAAGTGGTTTACCAAACTGCTTCCTGACTTTCAGGTAACTGGTAGCAGCTTCCAGACTGGCTTGAGCTCCTCCCAGCGAGCAAGAAGCTGAAGTTAACCAGAGAAAAACAACTTGTGAAAACTATTAAATAAAGAAATGGAAACTTGATGCCATACCCTTAAGTTATAAGACTATGCCATCAAGTTTTCAATACATATATCACATGACTGATAGAACTAAAGAATTTTGAGCAAATTTAATGTGAGTCTTCTCCCTCTCAAAGCATACACCAATCCAAAATCCATTAATTTAATTTATAACTACCTTTACATACATATACCCATGGTTTTTCCACCTTACAAGGGAGGTAGCCAAAGTCAAAGTCATAAATCCACTCCCATCCATTTCATTCCCACAATACTCCACTCCCGTCCCTCTTTTCTTGGCAGCTCCTGGATGATAGGTCATCCCTGCATCTTGCCCACTGCCTTGGGTCAGAGGCAATGTAGCAAGACACAGCACATCCACAGCAAGGCTGCTTCATTTAATCAGTGAGCCCCTCTCTCCATCCCCTTATGCAGAAAAAGAGAAGACGGGGAGAAATCCTTTCAGGCAGTGTGTCAAAATATCATTCAAGATTTTAAGAAAAAACTTGATGCTGAGAGATACAAAGACAGGTCACCATGAGCATAGCTCCATTCCCGTATAATACAACCAGGTAAATACCCACTCCTTTCCATGCATCACAGCATCATCTATACACAACCATTCTCTACACACCCTTATCTTCTGTCTTGTCCCTTCCTCAACATCCTCGGTTACCCCTTCATGTTCATTCCCTCCACACCTCTTTTACTAATTTTTCTTCACTCGTTCTTTTCATGTGCCCAAACCATCCCAATACTCTTTCATCAACCTTATCTTCCAACTCCCTTTCCACCCCTGATCTCCTCCTCATTTCATTTCTCACTCCATCCAGCCTAGTAACCACTACCATATTTCTCAGGCATTTCATCTTAAAGTCATTTAAACTCTTCTCTCATATGTTCATGGGTAAGCATGGACATGATGAGTTGTTACCACAAACGATAAAGCTGAGGCTGTCTTCATGTGGTTTCCTTTGCTAAAAATTATAGTTACCTATGTTGATCCTTCCTCCATTGAGTCCTTTCATTGCGATGTTGAATCCTTGTCCTTCTTCCCCAATCAGATTTGCTACAGGAACTTTGCAATCTTCCAGTATGACCATGCGGGTTGGCTGAGAATTCCACCCCAGTTTCTCCTCTTTCTTACCAAAGTTTAATCCTAGAAGAAGAAAAATAAATAAAATAAAAATTTATCTTACGACTACTGTCTACATTTATTTCATTCTATATGTCCCCATCTGGGGTATTGGCTGCATGTTATTGTGGGATTAAAAGCTGCTCAGTAGCATGCAGCTGATACTTTAGGGGTCTATATACAGCAAGGCCAATAAAATGAGGCAGCCTTGCTGTGGATGTGCTGTGTCTTGCCACATTGTTTCTGACCCAGGGCATTGGGCAAGATGCAGGGATGACCTGTCATCCAGGAGGCAAGAGGGAGGGAGGGAGGGGTGGTGGGTGGGAGTGAGTGGAGTATATGGGGATGAAATGGATGGGAGTGGATTTATGCCTTTGACTTTAGCTACCTCCCTTGTAAGGGCGAAAAAGCCTTTGGTATATGTATGTATATGCCTGATCAGCAAGTTATTTGCTTCCCTTTTTACTTCATGAATTAACTTGCAGATCTGGCTAACCCATTTTTCTTTCTTGCAGATCACTTCAGAATACCAATTTTATATTTTTTGTATACTAATGTATACTAAGTGTAATGAGGAATAGACATTTGGGAATGGATGCTAAGAGGAGACTATATGAAGGAGTGATTGTGCCAACAGCACTGTATGGGGCAGAAACATGGAACATAAGAGAGGAAGAGAGAAGGAGTTTGAATATGTTTGAGATGAGGTGTCTGAGAATTATGATGGTGGTTACTAGGCTGGATAGAGTGAGAAATGAGGAGGTGAGGAGGAGAACAGGGGTGGAAAGGGGGTTGGGAGATAGAGTTGATGAAAGAGTATTAGGATGGTTTGGACACATGGAAAGAATGAGTGAAGAAAAACTAGTAAAAGAGGTATGGAAGGCAGATGTGGAGGGAGTGAACATGAAGGGACATCCTAGGATGAGGTGGATGGATGGGGTGAAGGGGCTTTGGGGAAGAGGGGAATGTCTGTTGAGGAAGGATGGGAGAGGACAGAAGACAGGGGTGAATGGAGAATGGTTGTATATGGATGATGTTGTGATGCATGAGGTGGAATGGGCGGGGGGATGGGGGCTGAGGTAGTATGTGTGAGCAAATTTTGACGCAGCCCAAAGGGATTTCTCCCCGTCTTCTTCTTTATGCATGGGGGGACGGAGAGGGGGGGTCGCCGATTTAATGAAGCGGCCTTGCTGTGGATGTGCTGTGTCTTGCGACACTGCTTCTGACCCAGGACATTGGACAAGGTGCAGGGATGACCCGTCATCCAGGAGGTGCTAAGATGAGAGAGAGGATGGAGGGGTGTGGAGTGTATTCAGGGATGGAATGGGTGGGAATGATTTGATGCCTTTTCCTTTTTGGCTACCTCCCTTGTAAGGGGGAAAAACCCTTGGTATATGTATGTATGTATGTATGTATACTAGAGTTTCATACCTTCAGTTCCTTTCTCTACAAGGATGCAACTGATTCCTTTAGGACCAAAGCCTCCAGTTCGACACATAATTAGATACACATCCGTATCCCCACCACCACTGATGAAAGCCTGCAAAAAGAAAACAAGGCAAACATCACAAAGAAAGAAAGGAAATAGAAGCCAGTATCCAATAGAGGGATTGTAGCCTCTGTACATAACAATTGAGAAATTTCAAATTGGAGAAAGTACAACGGCGAGCCACAAAAGTGATTCCAAATATAAAAAATAAATCATACGAAAACTGACTAGAACATATGAATCTGTTTTCCCTAAAAAAGCATACTTAGAGGTGACTTGATACAGGTCTTTAAGATTCTAAAGGGAAATGACAATATCAAAAGTGACAAAATTTTAACACTGAATGACAATCCGACAAGAAATAGTCTCAAACTGTCAGGAAATAGATTTAAGTTGGAGGTGGGTAGAAACAACTTCACCAACTATGTAGTTAATGAATGGAATAAACTTCCTGCAGAGGCAGTGCAATGTAGTTCAGTTCGAAGCTTTAAGATTTGCTTAAACACCTAAGCAAGATGCTGTAATACCTATTTATTTTATATTATTTATTTGTTATTGTCTGTTTATTATTATTTGCTTGATTATCACTTATTATTATTTATCTGTCAATTTATTATTATTTACTATTTACCTAATAAATGTGGGTAAAAGTAAGGTGGTGAGATGTACAAGGGGTGAAAGTGGCAGTAGACTGGAAGTGACCATTAAGGGAGAGCGACTGGAGGAAGTGGATAGTTTTAGATACTTGGGTGCAAATGTGGCAGGAAAAGGTGGAGTGAAGGTGGAGGTAGAATGTAGATTGAGAGAAGCGAGTAAATGCCTTGGTGGATTGAAGAGTGTAATGAGGAATAGAAATTTGGGAATGGATGCTAAGAGGAGACTATATGAAGGAGTGATTGTGCCAACAGCATTGTATGGGGCAGAAACATGGAACATAAGAGAGGAAGAGAGAAGGAGTTTGAATGTGTTTGAGATGAGGTGTCTGAGAAGTATGATGGGGGGTTACTAGGCTAGATAGAGTGAGAAATGAGGAGGTGAGGAGAAGAACGGGGGTGGAAAGGGAGTTGGGAGATAGGGTTGATGAAAGAGTATTAGGATGGTTTGGACACATGGAAAGAATGAGTGAAGAAAGACTAGTAAAAGAGGTATGGAAGGCAGATGTAGAGGGAGTGAACATGAGGGGACGTCCTAGGATGAGGTGGATGGATGGGGTGAAGGGGGCTTTGGGGAAGAGGGGAATGTCTGTTGAGGAGGGACGGGAGAGGACAGAAGACAGGGGTGAATGGAGAATGGTTGTATATGGATGATGTTGTGATGCATGAGGTGGAATGGGCGGGGGGATGGGGGGTGAGGTAGTATGTGTGAGCAAAATCTGACTCAGCCCGAAGGGATTTCTCCGCGTCTTCTCCTTTTTATGCATGGGGGGACGGAGAGGGGGGGTTGCTGATTTAATGAAGCGGCCTTGCTGTGGATGTGCTGTGTCTTGCGACACTGCTTCTGACCCAGGGCAGTGGACAAGGTGCAGGGATGACCTGTCATCCAGGAGGTGCTAAGATAAGAGGGAGGGTGGAGGGGTGTGGAGTGTATTCAAGGATGGAATGGGTGGGAATGATTTTATGCCTTTTCCTTTTTGGCTACCTCCCTTGTAAGGGGGAAAAAGCCTTGGTATATGTATGTATGTACTATTTACCTATTTGTTTTTTATTTAACTTTACCTATTTATTCATTCATTTTATTTATCATTTATATTATTATCATTTTTATTTATTTATTTATTTATCATTATTATAATTGTTTTTTTCTTTTGCATCCATCCTAGTTATGGTAAAAAAGGTCTCCTGTTGGCAAGCTCTTCCTTTGTAATCCTTTGTATTTCATTGGTGATGACCAGTCCTTCTTTCTTGGGGGCACTGCGCCCAAAAAAGGAGTCGTTGAGTTGATAAAAATATTTAAAGGCAGTAGACAGGAGGGATCACTTAAACTGGAAGGAGTAATTTTTTTCTGGTTGGAAATTAGTTTCCATTCATAACAAGAATACTGTGTGACTGTTCTATATAGATAGGACTGAGGATCCTAACATATTGGCTGCATAAGAAGAAAAAAGTTTGTAGGACAATTATAGTACAGTGAGACCTCTCATTAACGGACATTAATTAGCTGCGTTTGCAGTGTTTTCGGTGTTTTGGAGTGGTTTTTGGGTGGCATAGTGATTGTACGCACTAAACAACAGCACCAAAAACACCGAAAACACAGCAAAAACACCGCAAACACAGCTAATTAACGTCTGTTAATGAGATGTCTCACTGTATGTAATAAACAAAGGGGGAAGCTACTGTATATTACATGAATTTTGCAGAAGGGTTTCTGATAAATGGAGCAACTTACATTTGAGAACACATTTTAACAGCAAAACTATATCATACCTTTGAGCCATTTAGTATGTAATAGTCGCCCTTTTTTCTTGCTGATGTTGCGAGTGAAGCTGCATCTGATCCAGCACCTGGCTCAGTCAAGCAGTATGATGCAAACTTTTCCATTGAAGCCAGTTCTGGAATATATTTTTCTCGCTGCTCATTGTTGCCAAATTCATCAATCATCCATGCACACATGCTGGAAAAAAATATCAGTGAAGTGACTTTCTCAATAAAGCTGGCAGGCTGCTCAACCAAAATCTACAACAAATAAGAGAAATTGGAGGAATTATTCCCTTCTTAGCTAGGCATCAAATATCCTAATTCATTTCCCTATTTATTTTGTTCTAAACATGAAAATTTTATCACCTAATTTGCTTCAAAGTATACCTTATGTCTCTATTAAGCTTTCATTCTTCTGTATACCTTAATTTTTCAGCGTCCTCTGCAACATAATCTATCCAACTAACTATATAACAATAGACTTCTTCCCCTTTTGTCTGATCTTTTATATCAGGAACAACTAGTACTGCGGGTCAAGAGAACTGGGGTAATGGACAAACCAACTGACACAACAAATACCAAAAGTGGTTCTCACAGCACCTCACTGTTTTGTTGTTCTTTTCAAAGCCCTCAATCCCTGGAGACATCACTACACACAAACAAGAGTTCATGTTCCACCTCATAAACTGAAGTCATGACATACTTGTGAATGCTAATGTAGGCAGTGGTTGAGATGCAGCCCTGGGACAAGGCTTCAAATATGATAGAGGCATCCAAACGACTCAGGCCAGTTCCACCATAGTCACAACTTGCATAAATTGCACCAAAGCCCAGAGCTGCTCCTGCTTTCAATGTCTCAACTGGAAAAATCTCCTGCAATGTATGAAATGATAATATGACTATAATATTCAACAATGAATAGGTCATCTATCTTCATACAAAATAATGAAAATTACCAATGAAAAGAAAATTATAATATCTATTTAAAAAACTTGTAGTCCAATATAAAACATATAATCGGTTAAAGAAAAGACTTATAAACACTCATAGTCCTTCAGCAATCAGCCCTCACTTCCATGATGTTCTTGATGTATGTAAATTACATGGAAGGTACAAGCTACACAAACAATATTTGCAGATAATAGAAAGATCACAAAAAGAATAAAAAAAATGAGACTGCAAGATGTTCCAACAAGATCTTAATGCCAAAAAATGCAAACAGTTGGGAATTGGTATAAAAGTTAAGGGAAAAAATTACAGTGGAAGAAGTGATTACAAAGGCTAAAGAGGAAGATCTGGGAATGTTTATTAAAGATAACTGATCACTAGCAAAACTGTGGTGAAACATACAGACTATTAATACAGGTGAGGAAATTGTGTGTGTGTGTGTGTGTGGGGGGGGGATCTACCCCAAATTGGAACAATGGCAGTGTTGTGTCCACAAAGGTAAGATACCAATAAGAATGAGGGAATAATAATAAAGATAAAAAAAAGACAAAATTGGTTCCTAGCCTTGCAGGTGAAATGTAAAGACACTGAAACCACTGGATCTAACAACATGGAAAGAAAGAAGAGTAAGGGGTGATTTGATAGTAGTATTCAGGACAAAAGCAAATGGATAAATCTGACAAGAGGAGATCTCACGGCCTGGAACGAGAGGGAGTTGTGAGGTTACAGGAATAAGTTGAAAAGGAGTAAGAAATACAACTGAAGCTGACAGAGAGACCTTGGACTCAGCCTGAGGACCAAGTGTCAGCTCCTCCAGATGTCAGGACAGCCACAAGCAAGTACCCATCACCGATTCATAAATAAAAGTAATGAACGAAGTCAAACTTCTACAAACCTTTTTATCCCACTCTGCCATATTGGGCAACATTTCCTTTTTGGCAAAGTCTAAGGCCAGCTGGTATATTGCATCCTGTTCTTCGTCCAAACCAGCAGCAGCTGAAATTAAAGCATGTCTATAAGTATCACCAGTAAAAGCATAATGAAGGGTGGGTGCATGTCTTGGCTGGCTACCCCTCGCAGTAATGGGTATAAACTGGACAAATTTAGATTTAAGAAGGAAATAGGCAAGAATTGGTTTACTAATAGGGTGGTCGATGAATGGAATAAACTTAGTAACCATGTAGTAAGCGCTGAAACTATCAGTTGTTTTAAAAAACGATTAGACAACTTTATGGATGGGGATGACAGGTGGTGATGGATACGGAGCTGCCTAGTGTAGGCCTTATGGTCTCTTGCAGTCTCCTTTATTCTTATGTATGTTCTTATGTTCTTTGGTATATGGACAGATAAAAAATATAATTATAATCTACCAAAAACAATTTGAAACTTGCTATACTAAGAACATCATAAAATTCTCTAACATTGGCTGAACTTGGGCTCGTCTCAGGATCTGGAAGGACTCTACAACTGTTAGTTAAAACAGTTTAGGTTTATTGATGTTCTCCCTTTAAGATTTGGTTGGTCACTTTCAAAGATTAAGTCATAACCCTTTAAGTACATGAAAGATTTCTCTCAGATGAATAAAACTGTCTGGCCATATTCATCTCTCTTACTGCTGAACAGTAGGTATTTTTAGTATTTCAGTGACAATAACGAGCACCTTGTCTCCACAGTAAAAAAGGACTGATTAGATAAAAAACGAGAATTGTATTAATAGTAAATAAGTAGGGATTTTAACCAAAGATTATCTATTACCACAAAGTCATATGAAGAAAATCATAGAGAATTAGCTAAAGAATATGAGTAGCATTTCATTACATGGAAAAGGACATGATAAATAAAATTGTTGAAAGTCTAGTTCACTCCAGGCTGAAATATGGACTGGTGGTGGTCATCACATCTAAAGAATGATATAAGAAAAACAGCCCCAGATTCCAAAAATGCTAGAACTCAAACAACTTAGAATCTGAAAATTTGCCCCAAAATCCAAATGGTGTTTTGAAATTGAAGATCTCGCATGTTGTTTGTGTGTTTGTATGTACGTTTCCTTTACAATAATATTTTAAATGGGGAAAATTCTTGGAATCCAAACTTTCTAAAACTTGCTTGGTGTTCTGGAATAAATCAGGTTTGAATTCAAAGGCATAACTGTACAAAGGGTGACAACCACGATGAGCCAAAGTCTAAATGACACGTGGATATATTGAAAAAAACTGGGACTTCCTACACTGGAAGAATGGATAGAGAGGGGCAATATAATAATGATATTTAAATGAAAGAAAGGTAAAAAAAATTGACCAAGGATTTGCTGGCGTGGTATGAAAAATCAGTAAGATGTCACAACAAGAAACTGAAAAAGCAGGCTTGTTTGAAAGAAATTAGGAAGTATAGTTTTCCACAGCGATATGTAGACTTATGAAACAAGTTGAAGGAAATTTTAATCCAGACCAACAAGATAAACAATTTCAAGGCAAAGTTTGATGAGCGGAAGTTGAGATGGGACCTTGCAAACACAGTTCCAACCCTATATACTTGGTAAATAATGACATCTCTCTGGGAACAGAGTACAAATGTCCATTTGTGCATTGCCATACTCATTTCACAAGAAATCTTGAGTCAGATTGGTCACAATTTTTCGATATATATATATTTATTTATAAAGAAACTTATGTGCGTTTCCTATATCGCGGCGAAACGCGACAGACATATCAATACATCAAAATACCATAGGTTCCGATCAACACTGATTCAGTTGATAGAGATTGCAACGCTCCCTCCAGGTAAGCGATCATTTTTCCGCTGCTCCTTGTGTCAATGACACACAAACCGAAGGATGAGGGTTGGTACTGGACCGCAGATTAGTCGTCTGGTAGGACATGGGGATTGGGTAAGTGGGTCCTAGTCCACTTTTCCATTCTTGGTTGAAAGGAAACTCGATCTTTTCTCTGTATTTATTCTTCCAGAACTTCCATAAACTTCCCACACCAGGGAAGGGGGGGGGGGTGTTGCAAACTTGTGTTCCCTTTCAATAGTACATTTTACTCCAGGACTGGTTCCCTTCGTGAAGGGATTATTTCGGATTATGATTTAGCAGCCTGGGTCGGCTGTCTTGAAGTTTTCGTGGCTTCTCTAATATGCCACGTAGCTAGACTAGTTCAAACAATGAGCCCTTTCTTTACCCTTCGTCCGATAGCGAGATTAGGACTTAATGTTTACGTAGTAACATTTTTTTTCATCATTTGTTAACGAATCCAGTTCTTTTTATGGATTTCTTTATAATTAATTCTAATCATTACAATAGTAAATTAACAATATTAGAGCTGGATGATGAATCAATTTCTAAGTATTTCCAAAATTTTAAAGGGGTAACTTTTACCCCTGACACCTATTTCACTTTCAACCCTCTTTCACAATTGATCTGAGATTGGTCATGAGAGATTCTAATATTCTATCTCTACACCAAGGGATTACCCCCCCCCCCTTTATAAGGGAGGTAGCCAAATCAAAGGCCATTACCTATTCCCACCCATTAAACTTTCATACTAACTTCTCGTGGATGACAGGTCATCTCTTGGTCAGAAGCAATGCAGCAAGACACCATATATCCACAGGAAGGCTGCTTCACTTAATTGGTGACCACCCCTCTCCATCCCCTTATGCAGAAAACAGGAAGATACATAAGGGGATGGAGAGGGGGTTGCCAATCAAGTGAAGCAGCCTTGCTGTAGGTATACCGTGTCTTGCTGCATTGCCTTTTAGATTCTATTATACAATAAAGACAGAGGGATTAACCTTTTTCATACAATGATGCCTAAGTAGGCATGAGGCATGAGTGGGTATACGAGGACGCTGGTATCGGCATCTTAATTATACTTATTTTGTAGTTGGGGCTGAGTGACCCCCAAAGTCTGTAAACTAGTTTGATCACTTTTTCTGTGTTTATTATTACGCAGTGAAAGAGAATGAGTAATACAGCAGTGACTTTATATTTTATAACATGAGTATTGTGATGCATCAACCATTGTACCTCAGGCATCCAATGCTGTGTGTGAGAATTTGACCTGTATTGAAGAGATTAAGGCATGAGTTTTACTCATAATTATGATATTTTGAATGAAATAATACTTATGTCATCTCCATTAAATGTTTGCATGAATATAATTAGGTCAACACTTCCAATTTACTATTTATAATATGAATGCATGAAATTCAATAATGGAGTGTGGTTGCTATTATTTTCTTTTTTCTTGTGTAAGCATAAGCCTTTTGCAGATCTTCCCTTAATTTAAATGGTTTTTTATCATCAGACATATTAACACGGATCTTGCTACCAAATTCTATAGTTTCATAAGTTTGGATACCTTCAATGGGAAACTAAATGAACACTTGGGGAAGAAATGTTCTGATACTTGTGATCCTGCCACTATAATCTATTAACAAAATGCTGCACATGATGCACTTTCCATCCTTTGCTCTCAAAAGCTAAACACTATCACTTCAAAATGGGCTGGTGCTTCAGCAGAGTATAGCTTCCTTAGCCCTTTGTATTAACTTGAGACCAGGGGACAGGAATCTAACAGGTGAAAACAAAATATACCTGGGTTATACACAGGCAGCCGATTAGTATTATTATATAGACTAGAAAAGCCTAGCAGCTTGCTGATCTTACTTAGTTTACTTAGTTTACTTAGTGAAGTTCTGAGGTCGATCCTCACAGCCGTAGTGGACTACCGCTGCTGCCAGTCCTGTTGTCCTTCCTTGCGAGGGTCAGTTGGTCTGGTAGTGTGTTTTGAGAGAACCTACTTATGGCAGTGTAGCCTGGCACTGGAGGCTCGTCTGGCACCTTCCGCAGGAATCTGTCCAGTGCATGATCTGCTCAGCCCATTCCCAACTTGGCCCATTCAGCCATTGGCTGCTTGAGACACCATCTTTATTTTGATAGATGCAGAGGTTGAAGGAATTAGAGCATGATAAATTTGTCTATCCAAACCTAACTGTGGTGGGCTGACTTGGTCAAGTACAACTGGATACACAGCGACACAACTAGTCTGACCACAGTACCTAAGAAATCGGGTCTGTGTCCAGACAGGCTATATATGAAGGGGTTGTACAGACACGCAGACAGGTCTATGAAGACATTTGAGGACGAGGCAATGAAAACCAAAATTTAATTTCAATGATCACATATTCATAACATAACATGATAAACATCTGGGATGCTACTGTAGAGAAAGTCGACTTTAACTGAGCAAATGACGGGAAATACGAAATCGTCATTTGAATTTCAGAAATTACACGAAAAGACGTGTGTGTAATACAGCAAAAGTGATTACTTACGGTCAAATGAGGTAATTGCACGATTAGGGCCAAAGGAAGAGCTGGCATTCTCTTCGTAGTCTACAGAATCTTGTATACTATATTGTACGCGACAATATTTTTGCGGAAATGCCACTGATGACTTAAATATATTATTTACTATCTTGGTTGCACGATTTAACGTTCGAAGACATGCCATCGTAAACGTATTCTTACGCAACGTTAGTTCTGTAAGTACTGTTACTTAGGAAGGACTTTAGTAAATTGGAGGTATCAACCGTATCATCGGCTCATCGCTTCAACATATGATTCTTAGTGCAATACGTTGCAGGAATAATCGTATTGTAGGTCATCTACATATTTTAGGTTTATATTCATGTAAATACAACTTGCTATATCTATATAAGTAATACTGTGGTTTAATGTTTGTTAGTATTTATTATTCTTTTTTAGGTGGAAAGATACCTTGCAACAGCTGCAGTATAACTCGAGAGCTTGTCCAAAAACAGTACCGTATTTTATCATGTTCAGTTTGTGTAACAGTCACATCCTTTGTCGGAAAGCGAACAACCGGAGAGGGCAGCACTGAATAAATCTACAGGATAATATGATAACTGAGTCACTAGGTTTGTATACAAGAAATATGTTACTCTTAAGGATTCCAGCCTGCATCATAGTTCATTTTTTTTATTAATCACACAGAATTTTACTTCTTATAGAACACGTTATATTTTCTAATTCATAATTTAGTTACCAAAAAAAGAATGATGAAATAGTTGTAAATACGATATTGGACAAAAACTTGTAAGCTATTGCATCTAGAATAAGTTATGTAAACACAAGGGTAAACATTTACTCTGGGTTTATACTCGGATTTTAAAGTAAGTAATACTAAGATCATAAAGCTTGACACATGTAAGTAAGTATTCATGGCTATACAAAGTCGGCATAATAGGCTAGAAATTAGTGATTTTGTCAAAATACTAAATTATTTGGGTCTTGTATGCCTGATCATTACAGTAAGCAATAATCTACTTTACATAATTTACTTGATTCGGCTTGATGGGTTTATCATCCCATTATTAGGCCAACATGTAGTGTTCGCCTCCAGTTTTCCTCAGCCTTCACTAAGGAGTCACGGGTGTCTTCCAGTTAGTATAGGAATTTTAAATTCAGCCAGCTGCCAAAGAACTATCGACCTGTTGCCCACACGTACCACATCGTCAGGGTAATCGAGAAATGCGTAAGTGACAAACTGTTCACACACCTTGAAGAGAAAAACCTCATAAAAGAGAATCAGCATGGTTTCAGAAAAGGTCAGTCCTGCCTCTCAAACCTACTTGCACACTATGACTGGCTACTACGGAACCTGTCAGAAGGGAAGAATGTTGATGTAGTATTTCTAGACTTCGCAAAAGCCTTTGACAAGGTGGACCACGGTGTCCTCCTCCACAAGGCAAGGGACCTAAGAATCTCAGGGAAGCTAGGAATATGGCTTCACAACTTCCTGACAGACCATACCCAAACAGTCGCGGTCAACGGTGTGAAGTCCAGTGAAACCAAGATAATAAGTGGAGTACCACAAGGCTCTGTCCTCAGCCCCCTCCTATTCCTAATTCATATGAACAACATAAATAGGAGAGTGGACTCAACCCTCCTGTCTTTCACCGATGATACCCACATCAGCCATGCAGTGCGGGAAAGTGAAGATGTGCACCATCTACAAAATTATCTCAACACAGTTTATGCATGGGCCAATGACAGCAACATGCAATTCAATGAAGAGAAGTCCGAGGTCTTGAGATATAGCACAAACCAAGGCATTAAAGACAACACTGAACTGTACACGGAAAGAGGTATGAAAATCAAACCCAAAGCCCATGTAAGATGCCTGGGCATTCACTTAAGTGATGATACCACTTTCCAGCACCACATCATGCAGTCAGTGAAAAGAGCAAGAGGAATGGCCAGCTGGGTACTAAGGACTTTCTCCTCAAGAGAAGTACAAGTAATGCTTACCCTCTGGAAGGCACTTATTCAACCGATCCTGGACTACTGTAGCCAACTCTGGTCACCACACAAACACAGAGACATCCAGAAGCTTGAAGCTGTCCAAAGGAACTACACTAGGCACATCAGAGGGATGAAAGATCTCAACTATTGGGATCGCCTGGAAGCACGGGGTCTCTACTCCCAACAAAGGAGGAGAGAAAGATATAGGGCCATCTATACATGAAAAATCCTAGAGGGCCTTGTTCCTGACCTCACTTCCTCAACAATCAAGCTGTACCACAGTGCAAGGCACGGGCATAAGTGCGAGAGACAAACTCTCCCACCAAGAGCCCCGGAAAGGCTTAAGACCTTACTGGCATCCAGCCAAGGCCACGAGGGTCCAAAAATCTTCAACGCCATCCCAAAAGAGGTGAGAGAGAGAAGCAAATGCTTGGTGGACAGCTTCAAGCATGCACTGGACATGTTCCTACAGAAGGTGCCAGGCTACACCGCAAATAGTAGGTTTTCTTCAAACACAATAACAGACCAACTGGCCCTTGTGAGGAGGGACAGCAGGACTGACAGCAGTGGTAGATCACTATGGCTGTAAGGACTGACCTCGAAACTTCACCAAGTAAACCAAGTAAGTAAAAATGTTTGAAAGAGACTAAGAGTCCGTTGAACAACCCTTTTTGTCTCGAACCACTCTTGGATTGCATTTGAAGAGTCTGGCAGCTCTCCATCTAAAGCTGTTGTACTATAATAATCCAGCTGTGCCATGCTGAACGGTGTTGACAGTGCAGCTTCTGCCTCTATGTTCAGTCACCTGTGACATTATGGGGTTTGTCAGATTCAGCACTTTTTCCTCCATTATTTTCCATAGATATATTGTGGTGTACCTATCCCAACCTCTCTTCAGAGAGTAGAGATTCAGGTACTATAGCCTATCTGAGTAACTGTGATCTTTTAAGTGATCTATATTTTTAGTGAATTGTCTCTGTATTTTCTGTAACTAATCTATTTCATGAGCACTAGTTGTACTCCATAGTTGGGAACAGTAGTCTAGCCTTGACAGTACAATGGATTTCCAGAGCTTATTTATCAGAGTTCTCCTCATCAGTATCTTTCTGTACTTGAGTGTGTCTTCTGGTGTACTTTCCTCTCTGGGATATGGGCCCTACATACATCTATTAATTTGGTAGTTAGGGCTTTCAACATATTGTTTGAGCTCTCCCCAGATAATTTGTCCCCAATTTTCTTCACTGATACTGTTTTGTACTTCTTCCTACTTTATGCTCTCACTATAAAAATTGTAGGCTGCAAAGGGAAGACTTTTCTTCTCTCTTCATTTTACCCTTCTTCCTGTAGGCTGTGTTGACAGTTGTGGTCAAAGAATATGGTTTTCTCTGTTTAGTGGGCACTAATTGCCTGTGGGTTGTTGGTGAAGAAGAGGTGAAGGATATTGTTGTGCCTAGTAGGTTGCGTTATTTGTTGGGTTAGGGATGTCCTGTGTCCTATTTCTAGTAGTGCCCTAGCCTGGACCTTTTCCTCAGTTGGCCCCATGTGGATAGTGTCCTCTGACCACATGTGTGGGAAGTTGAAGTCTCCAACCATGATGATGTCTGGCATTGGCCACATAGGTTCTCTGTCAGCTCCTTTACCCTGTTCATAGCACCTGTGAAGTTCTTTGTACTACATTGGGGTGGGTTATAGCAGTTAATTACTATCATGCCCATAGATGAGTTTTGAATCATTATTAATGCCACTTGTCCATTTGAGATGGACAGAGTTTGTCTGGTATCTATTGCAAGGTCATTTCTAACATATGTAATGACACCTCCATGATTTCTTGTTTCTCTGTCCACTCTGAATGGGGTGTAGTTATTTAGTTGTATTTATACAGTGTAATGAGGAATAGACATTTGGGAATGGATGCGAAGAGGAGACTGTATGAAGGAGTGATTGTGCCAACAGCACTGTATGGGGCAGAAACGTGGAACATAAGAGAAGAAGAGAGAAGGAGTTTGAATGTGTTTGAGATGAAATGTCTGAGAAGTATGATAGGGGTTACTAGGCTGGATAGAGTGAGAAATGAGGAGGTGAGGAGGAGAACAGGGGTGAAAAAGGAGCTGGGAGATAGGGTTGATGAAAGAATATTAGGATGGTTTGGACACATGGAAAGAATGAGTGAAGAAAGACTAGTAAAAGAGGTATGGAAGGCAGATGTGGAGGGAGTGAACATGAGGGGACGTCCTAGGATGAGGAGGATGGATGGGGTGAAGGGGGCTTTGGGGAAGAGGGGAATGTCTGTTGAGGAAGGAAGGGAGAGGACGGAAGACAGAGGTGAGTGGAGAATGGTTGTATATGGATGATGTGTGATTGCATGAGGAGGAATGGGCAGGGGGGTGGGGTAGTATGTGTGAGTAAATTTTGACGCAGCCCGAAGGGATTTCTCCCCGTCCTCTCCTTATATGCAAGGGGGGACGGAGAGGGGGGGTCGCCGATTAAATGAAGCGTCCTTGCTGTGGATGTGCTGTGTCTTGCGACACTGCTTCTGACCCAGGGCGGTGGGCAAGGTGCAGGGATGACCCGTCATCCAGGAGGTGCTCAGATGAGAGGGAGGGTGGGAGGGGTGTGGAGTGTATTTAGGGATGAAATGGGTGGGAGTGTTGTTATGCCTTTCCCTTTTTGGCTACCTCCCTTGAAAGGGGGAAAGGGCCTTGGTATGTGTATGTGTATGTATGTATTTATACTTATTTTACCTTTGCTAGTTCTTTCAGGAAAG
Organism: Oratosquilla oratoria; assembly: GCF_046742065.1. Lineage (NCBI taxonomy): Eukaryota > Metazoa > Arthropoda > Malacostraca > Stomatopoda > Squillidae > Oratosquilla > Oratosquilla oratoria. The sequence continues at coordinate 31,204,759 of NC_134813.1, forward strand.
GAACTCTATTTTGGTTTGTCTTCAGATAGAGGCCCTGAATGTTACCCATCATGATAGTTTTTAGTGTTGGGTAAACATGCCAAGCCAAGGGATGGTCTGACTTGGTTGTGATGGGTTAGCCGGCCATCCCATTTTGCTGCTGCTGCTATTGTTCCTCCTTATGGATGATGGGTCATCCCTGCATCCACCATTGTCCTGGGTCAAGCATAATGTAGGAAGACACAGTACATCCACAGCAAGGCTGCCTCACTTATTAGTGACCCTCATCCTCTGTCTCCTCATGCAGAAAAAGAGATGGGAAGAAATCCCTTCATGTTGTGTCAAAATATCATTCACACTTAAGTGCTCCCTATCCTCCAGACTTCCCTTCCTTGCATAACAGTATCATCCACACACATTTATTTCCATTCATCCCTATCTACTGCCTGCTCCCTTCCTTGCTCTACAGACATTCCCCTCTTGCTCAATGCCCCCCTCATTCCATCCATCCATCTTGCCCTCGGTCATCCCCTCAAGTTCACTCCCTCCACCTCTGCCTTCCACACCTCTTTTACTAACCTTTCTTCACTCATTCTTTCCATGTGTCCAGACCATCCCAATAATCTTTCATCAGCCCTATCTGACATCTCTTCCACTCCCACTCTCCTCCTTGCCTCCTCATTTCTCACTCTATCCAACCTAGTAACCCCTACCATACATCTCAGACATTTCATTACAGTATACCCAATTTATTTAGTTTCTTATTTTCTCCAGCTGCTATGATGCACTTACTATCATATATATATATCCTTTATTTTCCTTATCCTATTTATGGTGGTTGGTACTTCAGCAGTGTGCGCGGCTTCCATTGACCCCTCCTGAACAGGTATGGGTGTGGGAAACCCACCAGGTAAGAATACTCACCCCACACTCATCAAGTACCCATTTGTTTTCCCCTCTATCATAGTTCCTTGTGGATGATGGACCATCCCTGCCCCCTGCTTTGGTCAGAAGTACTGCAGCAAGGCACAGTATGAGGATGTTGGTCAGGGACTCCCTGAATTACTGGGAGAAACTAACACTCCTCAAGCTCTTTTCACCACAGAGATGCAGAGAGTGCTATATAATGATTTACATCTGGAAAATCATGGAGAGCACAGCACCAAATTCATCACTAAAAGAAGGAGGTGATATTAAAGGGAAACACCACCCCAGGTTTGGTAGGACCTGTGAAAGAAAGTCCTTAAGCAACAACGATCCATTAGAAAGCTTCACCTGGGCTGGCCCCAGACTCTTCAACTGTCTCCCAAGACCTAAAGGGAGTCAACACAGAGGCTTCCAAGAGGAGGCTAGACAAATTCCTGGCCAACATCCCAGATGAGCCTTCAATCCTACATGGCCTAACCTCACAAGGAGCAGCAACAGACTAGATTGTAGATCGGTTCCAACATGTGAGGCCCAGGCAGAGATGTGGGAGTGGTGTGTCCTCAGGCAGACCATGGTGTTGACACTGGAACTTACCTACAAGACCTCCACAGCAGATCCCAACAGCCAAAGCTGGTTCACCACCACAATTCTCTCCTTGTCATCTCAAACACATTTAAACCTTCTGCATCCCTTAGATTCTAAGACTCTGCCCTATACAGTGAAGTATGTTTATGGTGTCTTTTTATGAATTGTTATTTGTATGGTGGTTGCAGCTCCAGCTCTTTATACACTGGTTTGTCTTTTTCTGTACAAAGTTTCATAGAATTTTCTGATGTGAATTGTCTTTTTTCCAATCTTGTATTGTCTCTTACTCAGATGTTGATTATTTATTTATTTATTTATTTTATTTATTATTATTATTTATATTATTATAATTTTTATTTATTTATCATTATATATCTTTTTTTGCATCCTACCTAGTTATGGACCAAAAGGTCTCCTGTTGGCATTCTCCTCCTTTGTAGTCCTGTGTACCTATTCATTACTTTCATGCAGCCTACAGCCAATAATACACATGACAATAAAACAGAAAAGACCAGTAGTGTCTCAGTCATAGTTAGAGGTTAGGGATCATTGTATAAAAGGGTAGTACCATTAATAGAAGAAATATTGTTTCTTATTCCTTATCTCTTGTATTTCACAGATGCTGCTTTTCACAAGCCGGGTGCCAAAGTCCTTATGTGCAGTGCAACAACAAGCCACCTTCCTGAGGAAATACAGAAGACAACAGGAAGATTATAGTGTTTGTATTTCAGGGTTGTACACACAGTCTACTCAAAAATTGTATATAAAGTTAGTGTAAAATTTTTGCTATACATTTTTATGGTATATATGTTTCATGTATATTCTTTACATAGTTACTGAAATATTTACAGGAACATTTTGATGTTTTGGGTATTAACCCAAACAGTGATGAAGCTACAGCTAGAGAGGCCTTCCTTAAACTCGCCAAAAAATTCCATCCAGATAGTGGACACCCTCAAGCTGATACGGCAAAGTTCCATCTGGTAAATAGACACATAACCGTCATACAAAAGGACAAGAAAGAGTGGTGTATACAGGTGGTATTAGATGGCGCTTATGTGCACTGAATATCTTGGCTTCAGGTAAATTATGATAACAAGTACCTCATATGTATTTACCTAGTTGTATTTTACAGGAAGGGGAGCTACACTCATGGTGTCCACCTTTGTATCTCAGAGTCTAGTTTGCTCTTAAATTCGTGTATGGTTTTTGCACACACTATTGTTTCATCCAGTTTGTTCCAAGTGTCCCACTCTATGTGGAAAACTGTTCTTCTTCAGATCTCTTCTATAATTAATCTTTTTTGAGTTTTTTTCATTTCCTCTTGTCTTTCTCTTGTCCCAATTTAACAAATCCTCTCCATCAAGTATTTCTGTGAATTCATGCATATGCAGTGGGACCAATGACAGATACTTGGATGTGGTGGTATTGCATAGTGGACAGTGGAGCTGCCCATTTCCAAAACCTGTTGACTCCCCCTACCTGCATCAGGAGATGCACTCTCCAGACTGGGCTCAAGCTCTCTCTCTATCAGCTTTTTTATTTGTCACAATCTTTCACACATGAAGAGCTGACAACTGCTACCTTCTCCCTACCACTTTGAGCTGATGACATAGAAACAGTCCCACACTCACACGACACAGACAACAGTCCAAGGTTTCTTTCTGGAAAGATCTGTGGGAGGTTCCAAAGGCCTGTATCAATGACTGGGAATAGTTTTTTCATGTAGTGAAACTCAAGGCTAGAATGGATTGATATCATTTGCAATAAACTTAATCTACTGTCCCCATTTTATGTCTAAAGATTTCACATTTATGTAAATAATGTATGGCAATTACCTTTTTCTCAAAATACATACATACATATACCAAGGCTTTTTCCCCCTTACAAGGGAGGTAGCCAAAAAGGGAAAGGCATAAAATCATTTCCACCCATTCCATCCCTGAATACACTCCATACCCCTTCACCCTCCCTCCCATCTGAGCACCTCCTGGATGACAGGTCATCCCTGCACCTTGTCCATTGCCCTGGGTCAGAAGCAGTGTCGCAAGACACAGCACATCCACAGCAAGGCCGCTTCATTAAATCGGCGACCCCCCCTCTCCGTACCCCCATTGCATAAAAGGAGAGGACGGGGAGAAATCCCTTCGGGCTGCGTCAAATTTTGCTCACATATACTACCTCACCCCCCACCCACCCGCCCATTCCACCTCATGCAATCACAACAACATCCATATACAACCATTCTCCATTCACCCCTGTCTTCTGTCCTCTCCTGTCCTTCCTCAATAGACATTCCCCTCTTCCCCAAAGCCCCCTTCACCCCATCCATCCACCTCATCCTAGGACGTCCCCTCATGTTCACTCCCTCCACATCTGCCTTCCATACCTCTTTTACTAGTCTTTCTTCACTCATTCTTTCCATGTGTCCAAACCATCATACTTTTCAATATAATTTTCATAATATTTTGATGCAGCCAAAAGGCATTTTTCCCTGTCTTCAATGTTTCTGCAATTAAATGAAGCAGCCTTGCTGTGGGTGTGTTTTGTCTTGCTGCATTTTTTCTGACCCAGGGTAATGAGAGAGATGCAGGGATGACCTATCATCCATAAGGAGCCAAGATGAGGGGGAGGGAGTGGTGGTGGATGGAAGTGGAGTGGGTGGGGATGAAATAGATGGGAGTGGAATTATGCCTTTTGACATTGGCTACCTCCCTGTTAAGGGGAAAAGATCCCTTGGTATATGTACATACTTTTCATTCTACTTAGATATTTATTTGCTTCCATTACCTCATGATTCACCTCAGTAGTAATATGTAGATTTTGTCTCATCTATGGGTAGACAATTTTACGTAGCTAATGGGTGGCTCCCAGCTTCAATGGGGTTTTGATAATGAAAATTCTATTCAGACTGGAACACAATCTTTGTATTACGTGACCCTGTTAAAGGGATGAACACTTTACTAATATAATTTCAACTTATAAGCACATTATGTAGTTGTTTTCTTCAATAGATTCCCTTTTTTTTTTTTTTTTTTATTCAGATGTGCAGTTGTGTTCTTAGAATTGTGTACCAGTTGCCATATACTGAAAATGTTCTACTTGCATACATGTAAACATATATATATATATATATATGTATATATATATATATATATATATACATACATACATACACACACACACACACACACACACCCTTTCACCGAATGGACGGCGAGAACTGGTGTTCCAGAGAAAAAGGAAAAAATACGTGGATCTCAACATCCAGAGAAGTGCCTTTTTGTATTTATAGAGAAGGGGAGTGCTCGTGCAATAGTGGGGAAGTGATAGGGAAGGAGAAGGGAAGGGATATTGAGGGAAATGGAAGGAAATGAGGAAGGGGAGGACTTGGTCCAAGAGTCCAGGCGGATTGTAAACAAACGCCGAACGGATGACTTGGATCTCGATGATGGGACTAACAAAATTGTAAAGATCAGAAACATAGATAAGAGCAGTTCAATGGAAGGTGAGGATAATAATTTCCAAGGATTTAATGAGGGGGCGGCGGATACCAACCTCCCCCAACTGGCAAAACTGGAGGAAAAACTTGAACAAATGACTGAGCATTGGGAGATTAGGTTTGGCAAAATGTAAAAATTGCCAAGAGGTTTGAAAAATTGGAAGAACTAGAGAATGCGAACAAAAACTTAACTGATGAAATAGAAGACCTAAAAAGACAGTTAAGAGAAGTAAAAGTGGAGAATGAAGAATTAAAAAGGAACAATAGAGACAATAAAGAAACAATAGCAAAAGAGGCAGAGGGGTGGAGGAAGATACAAGAAAATAGTAAAGTTGCATTTTCTGATATAATTAAACAGCAAATGAAAGAACAAACTGAAGACTCAGTTATCAAAGTGATGAGACAGAAGGAGAATATTGTAAGAGACTTAGCAGACAAAAAGAAATGTATAATTATATTGGGAATGGAAGAGAAACATAACCCAGATAGAACCACAAGAATCAAAGAGGAAAATGAAAAAGTAAGAAACTTACTAGAATTAGTTCAGGAAGATGAGCCAGAAATAATGAAACAAATCGAAGAGAAATTCAGACTCGGGAAATATAGTACAGACAAGACCAGACCAATCAAGATTAAATTCAGGTCACAAACGACGGCAGAGAATATCTTGTCCAAAACAGGAAAACTAACAACAAGTAAACAATATAAAAAGGTATGGATAAAAAGGGAAATGAATAAAGAGGAAAGAGAGGAGGAAATAAGGAAAAGACATCAAGCTAAGAAAAAAAAACGAGACCAGAACGGAGACAGAAAAACAAGAATTCTACTGGAGAGTAGTGAATATGAAATTGAAGAAATGGAAAATAACAGAAACACAAAAGAAACAGAGAATACAATGGAAATAACAGAAAGTTAAAAGTATCCTACACAAATATAGATGGATTAATAACAGGACTGAATGAACTGAACAAATATCTGAAAGAAAAAGATCCGGACATAATGGGAATTGTTGAGACAAAATTAAAAGGTCCACTACCACCCAACAGCATAGGACACAATGCATATAATTATTGGATTAGAAACAGAGAGAAAAAACAAGGGGGTGGAGTTATGTTCCTGACTAAGAAGGATATAAGCGTGAAGAGTGTCACATATGGGAACAATAGAGTAGAGATGATCATGATAGAAGTAGAAGATAGAGATAAGAAGAGCAGAAAAATTGTAATAAACTATGTGCCCCCAAAAACAGCCTCGTGGGAAGAGAATGAACATAAAAGCATGTTAGAAGACACAAGAATAACACTAAACGAGATAATGGAAGATGGAGGAAGAATAGTTATGATGGGCGACTATAATTGCAAAGAAATATGCTGGGAAGAGATGACCGTAAAGGGTGGAGAAGACTCATGGGGAAGTGTTCTACTTGAGATGATTACTGACCACACAATGACACAATGGATCCAAGAGAACACTAGGTATAGAAATGAAGAAGAACCATCGAGACTAGACCTAATAATCACATCAGAACCTGAAATAGTGAAAGAGATAGAATACCAGGCACCAATAAGCAAAAGTGACCACATATTGATAGAACTAGAGCTAAATGAGAAAAAATACATGAAAAGAAATGAACAATATAGGAAAGGAAGATTGATGTATGAAAAAGCAAATTTTGATAAAATAAGAGAATTCTTCCAAAATGAAAACTGGGAAAGAATACACAAAGAAGATACAACAGTAGAAGAGAAATGGAATATTTTGACAAAAATCTATAAAAAAGGAGTAGAAAAGTATGTCCCAAGACAAAAACAAGAAAAAGAATATGTAAAGTGCTGGTACAATAAAAGTTGTAGGGAGATAAAAGACAAAAGAGACAAAGCCTGGGCCAAATGGAAGAAAAACAAAAGACCAGAAAAATGGAAAATATATACTTGTTATAGAAATGAATATGTACAAGCGTGCAGAGAGGAAAAGAGAAAATATGAAAAAGATGTCATAGAAAAATGTAAAGATCAACCAAAACTATTCTACAGATTTGTAAACAACAAACTGAAAAACAAACAAGATTTGGAGAAATTAAGACAAGGAGGAGTTGAATACACAGAGGAAATTGAAATGGCGGAAATTATGAACAAACATTTTAAATCTGTGTTTACAAAGGAGAACATACAACCTGAAGAGATTGAATGGAAAGAGAAAGTCCTACCTATGAAAGAAATAGAAGTAACAAAGAATGAAATATTGAACCACTTGAGTAATCTTGATGTCAGAAAATCGCATGGACCAGATGAAATAGCAAACTGGATTTTGAAAGAATGCAGGAATGAACTGGCAGACATAATACATAGCATAATAAACAGTTCCTTGAAAGAAGGTAAAGTTCCAGAAGATTGGAAAAAAGCAAATATAGTACCTATATATAAAGGGGGAAATAAAGAAGACCCTAACAACTATAGGCCAGTCTCTCTAACAAGTACAATAGCAAAAATTTGTGAAAGAATTGTCAAAAATAGATGGGTAAAATATAAAAAAAAAAAAAACGTGCTAAATCCAAGACAATTTGGATTCAGACAAGGACGATCATGCGTCACCAATTTAATATGTTTCTATTCAAGGCTAATAGATATAATACAAGAAAGAGATGGATGGGCTGATTGTGCATTTCTAGACCTAAAAAAAGCTTTTGACAAAGTACCACATAAGAAGTTGCTTAAGAAATTAGAAACTGAAGGAGGAATACAGGGCAAACTGCTAAATTGGATGGAAGACTTTTTGCAAGAAAGAAAAATGAGAGTAGTGATAAGAGACCAACACTCAAAATGGGATGAAGTAATAAGCGGTGTTCCACAAGGAACAGTTCTGGCCCCAATAATGTTTGCTATATATATTAATGATATGGATGAAGGAATTGAAAGCTATATGAGCTTCTTTGCAGATGATGCAAAACTATTGAAAAAAGTGAACACGGAAGAAGATTGTGAATCACTACAGAGAGATCTAAATAAAGTACAGGAATGGAGTAGGAAGTGGGAGATGGAGTTCAATACAAAGAAGTGTAGTATAATGGAATTTGGAAAAAGTAAAAACAGAATAACAGGATCATATAAATTGGGAGAAGAAGGAATAAAAAAAGTAGAAAATGAATAATATGTCACCTGAGAAACATATAAATAAGATTTTTGGAAAAACCTATTATGTAATAAGAACAAAGTTGCATTTACATACCTGGATGAAGAAATGGTGAAGAAAATTCTAATCACCCTGATAAGACCAAGATTGGAATATGCAGCAACGATATGGTCACCAAGTACAAAAAAATGTATAAAAAACTTGAAAGAATACAAAGAGCAATTACAAAATTGGCACCTACACTCTCAAAACTATCATATGAAGAGAGACTAGCAAAACTTGAACTACAGACACTAGAGCAAAGAAGAGAGAGAGGAGATTTGATAGCTATTTACAGAATCATGAAAGGCATAGAAATTACTGATAGAATCTGATAAAATGGGATGACAGAAATACAAGAGGACATGGAAAGAAAATAAAAAAAGACAGCTATAGAAGAGACCTGAAAAAGAACAGCTTTCCTCACAGAGTAATAGACAGTTGGAACAAGTTAGATGAGAAAGTGGTGTGTGCAAAAACAATACATGAATTTAAAAATAGTTTAGATAAAACGAGATATGAAAACGGGACACCACGAGCATAGCTCCCCTTCCTGTAAAATACAACTAGGTAAATACACACCAAGGACCTTTTCCCCCTTACAAGGGAGGTATTCAAAGGCATATATCCACTCCCACCCATTTCCTCCTCATATACTCCATTCCCATTCACCACCCCTCCCCCTTTTCTTGGGTCCTCCTGGGTGATGGATCATCCCTGCATCTCGCCTACAGCTCTGGGTCAGAAGCAATGCAGCAAGACACAGCATATCCACAGCAAGGTTGTTTAATTTAATTGGCCACAATCCCTCTCCATGCAGAAAAAGAGAAAACGAGGAGAAATCGCTTCAGGCTGCATCAGAATCTCATTCACACATACTCCCTAACCCCCCCATCCCCCACCCACTCTCTTCCAAGCATCACAGCATCACAACCATTTTCCACTCACTCCTATCTTTTGTCTTCTCCCATCCTTCCTCAACATCCCTTCCTCCCTTTCCCAATGCCCCTTTTACCCCATCCATCCATCTCATCCTTGGTCACCCCCTCATGTTCACTCCCTCTACCTCTGCCTTCCACACCTCTTTTACTAATCTTTCTTCACTCATTCTGTCCATGTGTCTAAACCATTCCAATACTCTTTCATCAACCCTATCTCCCAACTCCTTTTCCACCTTTGCTCTCCTCCTTACCTCCCTGTTTCTCACTCTGTATTGTCTTTCTCCAGGTTGAGAAATCCTACCGCAAACTCTTGCAGAAGTTTAGTAGTGATCGGAAAAAGGCAGATGACTGCGAAGGTGAATTTGGTCTATACTATGAAGAAAAGAAAGCCTCCAGACAAGAAGAGGATGATGAAGAAGACAATAGGAAGTTTTATGACATAAAGGTTGGTATTTGTGAAGTCATTTGGTAGTGCCCATGGGAGCAAGAAGGGGGATGTAGTAAGGAAGAAGTGTTTTTTGGGTGAGAGATTGGCACTGAGTTGGAGGGTATTTCAACCTGAGTCATACGGTTCAAAGCGGTGCAAGCCCACTGGATAGGAAGGACTGGTGTGTGTTGGGGTGGGGATATCTTGGATGTTATTTACTTCTGAGATGGGGTTACATTGGTGGTACTTCTGTGGTGGAGAAAAGCAGGTATGGTGTTCTTCCTGTCCCTTGCATTATTTTCCAGTTGCTTCATGTGGGGCATTGGCTCTTTTGGTTACTGTGAGTAGCATTTATTTATTTTATTTATTATTATTTATATTATTATATATATATATATATATATATATATTTTTTTTTTTTTTTCCCTGTATCCGACCTAGTTATGGACCAAAAGGTCTCCTGTCAGCATGCTCCACCTTTGTAATCCTTAGTGGGGATGAAAAGGATGTCTTGCAAAAGAGGGATAGGATGAATAGGTAAAAGATGGAATGGATTGCTTGGTGGAATGGGGGGGAAATTGAAGGTTATGTGGTGGACTTGTATACAGGATTGTGGCAATGCTTGGCTTTGCAGGGTTGGGACTGTTGGAGGGGAATTGCACCAGAGTGATTGTGTCAAATAGGTTAAAGATGTTGAGGGGCTTTTTGCCCTGTCGTGTGTGCATTAGTTGGTTAGGGGCATAGATTGCAACAGGGCAGGGATGAGTTGCAGCAGGGGGGGGGGGGCATAATTCTAGGAGGGCTGCTTGTCTTTCCCTTCACCAGATGTTTGGTTTGTTGGGTTAGCTTGACCATAAATGAAGGTGATCTCACTCAGGGTGGTTGCCCATTCAAGGAGTTGTGAGACAGGACGTGGGGTGAGCAGAGTGGATCCTGAAAAGGGCTGCTCAATCAAAAGTATTGGGATGGTATGGACACATGGAAAGAATGAGTGAAGAAAGACTAGTAAAGGAGGTATGGAAGGCAGATGTGAAGGGAGTGAACATGAGGAGGCAACCTAGAATGAGATGGATGGATGGGGTGAAAGGGGCTTTGGGGAAGAGGGGAATGTCTGTTGAGGAAGGACAGGAGAGGACAGAAGATGGGGGTGAATGGAGAATGGTTGTATATGGATGATGTGATGCATGAGGTGTAATGAGTGGGGGGATGGGGGGTGAGGTAATATGTGTGAGAAATTTTGACACAGCCCAAAGGGATTTCTCCCTGTCTTCTCATTTTCTGCATAAGGGGGGGGGATCACCGATTTGATGAAGCGGCCTTGCTATGGATGTGCTGTGTCTTGCAACACTGCTTCTGACCCAGGGCAGTGGACAAGATGGGATGACATCATCCAAGAGGTGCCAAGATAAGAGGGAGGGAAGAGGGTTGAGGGGAGTGGAGTGTGATGGGGATGGAATGGGTGGGAGTGGTTTTTATGCCTTTGTTTTTTTGGCTACCTCCCTTATAAGGGGGAAAAAAGCCTTTGGTGTATGTATGTATGTTCCTTTGTAATCCATTGTTGTGGAGTTATGTTAATGGTGTTTGTGTATATTAAGATAATGAAGTAATTGAAAGCTTTTATCATAACCATGTAATGAAAGTTTTTTAAATATTGTTGTATTTTACTGTGATCAGCATACCAAGTTGCAACATCGTCAATTCCTCAGTAATGAAGGTATTGGCATGGGCACGCCAGCACAACGACAGAAGCAATTCGAGAAGTATCAGTTACTTCGTGCCACCGAAAATGTTGTGGACTTTAAAGTGCAGCAGCTCTCTGCTCTTCACCCAGAAACGGCTGTCGTGTCCAAGGAGAAAGCAGCTGCCAAGAAGATCCGCACCAGGTGATTTTTCATAATGTACTGAAGAGTCACCATAATAATGATAATAATAATAATAATAATAATAATAATAATAATAATTTTATTTGGCAATGAATCAATGTACATGAAGTGTAGATAATGAAAAGAACACATACTTTGAAATAACAATTACAATTGCCGAGGATAACACAAAAAAGTATGTAAGCTTATTTCCATTGTGATACCCATAAAAGCTGATTGTAAACTCAAGGTATAGAATGAAAGATCAATATTACAGTGATATGTAGTTTAGTAAGTTTTTATGTTCTAGGTATGGTATTGAACGGGTAGTTGAAGATTTAATTCAAGAATCTATGTCTCGAGGAGATTTTGATAAGTTGTCCTTGGCTGGCAAACCTCTACAATATCAGAACCATAACCCATATGTTGATGTTGTCACACACAAACTCAACCAGGTACTGTGAATATTTTTCACCATAATTAAATAATGAAAGTTTCACTTTAGATAACATAGTAACAAGTTGGGTATAAATTTTGTTGTAGGATAACAGTGAAAATTAATTTTTGAGTGAGAAATGAATAACAGATGATGATAGTACCATTGGTCTACCTCCTGAATTATAAAGATTTCTTTTCATCAGTTTCCTGCAAGGGTGTGAGCGAGTAGTTGGAGGTCAATCTTCACAGAGCTTGATCCATCAATATCGGTTTTGGTTTCCCTTGGCCAAATATAACTGCCTAGCAGTAACCAAAGGGTTACTTTACTCCAGCTAGGTTTAATATTTTGACATCTGTATTGATTTCCCACCTGCAAGATGAAATTAACTGATGGCAGTTAGAATATACTTAAATTTTATTTAGACACCAAAAGAGTAAGGAAGCTAGATTACTATCATACAATCAGTATTCATGGTGGTTTTATAAAGCATTATCATGGAAAAGAAGTAAAAGCATTACATTATATGGAGCTCTTGTTCGGTATTTCTATTATAAATGAGTAACTCCTCATTTATACACAGGTACTGATCGATAATGGATATGCACCAGAATGGGTCCTATTGGAGAAAGAGATCCGTGTGAATAAAGAAACTATTCGAGAAATGCTCGAGAAAGAGAGAGCTAAGCTTGGTTCCTATCCACTAAGCTCAAGAGATCAAGTAAGATTGTGGAACATTTTAGGCTAAGTGTACACCCAAGCAAAATCTTTACACATATGTACATATACCTAAAGGCTCTTTCCCCCTCACAAGAGGGGTAGCCTAGTCAAGGCATACACCCATCCTTCACCCATCCCACACCCATCCTTCTGTCTGAACTCCTTCAAGATGGAGTGGACAAGATGCAGGGATGACCTGTCACCCAGGAGGTGCCAAGATAAGAGGGAGGGAAGAGGGTAGAGGGGAGTGGAGTATGTAGGGGATGGAATGGGTGGGAATGGATTCTATGCCTTTGTTTTTTAGCTACCTCCTGTGTAAAGGGGAAAAAAGCCTTTGGTATATGTATGCATGTACATAGATGGAGGGTTATCCGTATGCCTTGACCACTGCTTAGATCAGAAGCTTTGCAGCCATTAATGGAGTTAAGTCACGTCAATATCATCCAATGCATAGTGTAAAGTATGTATTTTATAATTAACCAAGTGTTATTCCTTTGCAGGCGAGGTGGGAAAAAAATTTACAGAACATTAAGGAAGATATAGATTCTTTGAACAAGAAAATTAATCATTACAATTTAGTCGTGCCTCTTCTTGCTAAACAGATGTGTCACTTTCCATTTGCAAAAGAAGCTGAGAAAATCTTGAAGAATGGGAAGATCAAGACTCGAGAACACAAAGAGAGTATTAAATCACTTCCAAACTCTGAGTCAAATGTAAATATGAATTTGAATACAGGATTTTTCAGTTTTTTTAACATGTTCAAACAGGGTAGTAAATAACATTACATAAATATATTATGATTGTATATGTATGTACATTCTTGTATATTGTTTATAAGGTTTGTTTTGTGGATAGTTTTGTATGCACAGAGAATTAACTTATGATCCAGTATATTTTTGTTTTGTTAATGTATGGTTTGACATGGGCTCTCCCTTATAAGAAGGAAAAGATCATTTGGTATGTACATAGGTTTATAATGGTAGATACTTGTATATTCAAGTTGTGTTTAGGAAATTTGTAGTGTAAAAATATGTAGGACTATTTCTCTTTACAGCCATTCCTCTACTTACAATTATTGACATATGATTTTTGTAAGTTACGATGGGTTTTGGCAGGTGAAAATTCCCCTGGATTTTAATTTCCTGGGGTAGCAAACTTGGGTGGGTGTGTATATATATATATATGTATATATATAGGGATGCTAAAAGGAGGTTATATGAAGGAGTGATTGTACCAACAGCATTGTACAGGGCAGAAACATGGAACCTGAGAGAGGAAGAGAGAAGGAGTTTGAATGTGTTTTTGAGATGAAATGTCTGAGAAGTATGATAGGGGTTACTAGGCTGGATAGAGTGAGAAATGAGGAGGTGAGGAGGAGAACAGGGGTAGAAAGGGAACTGGGAGATAGGGTTGATTAAAGATTATTAGGATGGTTTGGACACATGGAAAGAATGAGTGAAGAAAGATTAGTAAAAGAAGTATGGAAGGCAGAGATGGAAGGAGTGAATATGAGGGGGCGTCCTAGAATGAGATGGATGGATGGGGTGAAAGGGGCATTACAAAAGAGAGGAATGTCTGTGGAGGAAGGATGGGAGAGGACAGAAGATAGGGGTGAATGGAGAGGGGTTTTGTATAGATGATGATATGATGCATGAGGGGGAGTGGGAGGGGGATGGGGGGTGAGGAAGTATGTATGAAAAAAAAATTGACGCAGCACGAAGGGATTTCTCCCCGTCTTCTCCTTTTCTGCATGAGGGGACGGAGAAGTGGGGTCGCCGAATTTATGAAGCGGCCTTGCTGTGGATGCGCTGTGTCTTGCGACACTGCTTCTGACCCAGGGCAGTGGACAGGATGCAGGGATGACCCGTCATCCAGGAGGTGCCAAGATAAGAGGGTGGAGGGGAGTGGAATATATAGGAAATGGAATGGGTGGGAGTGGTTTCTATGCCTTTTTCTTTGTGGCTACCCCCCATGTAGGGGGAAAAAGCCTTTGGTATATGTATGTATATATATATATATTCCCATGTTCAATAGTCCAAATTATGTTAAGATATTGTAAATTGTGTGTAAATGTTGTCTAAATCACTTTGAATAAAGTTTTATATAAAAAACTAAAAGTATTAGGCTATAAACACACAGCAGAGAGCACACTGGGCCCGAAGAATTTTTGAAGTGTTACACCAAAATCATTGGGAGCGTGATGGAGATTCTGCAGTGACTTCAACTTCATCTTCTAATGAGGCATGAGTTGTTGTCGTCATCTTTCCTCAGACTGTCTGGCCAAGCAGTTCCATCTCCCTGAAGAACAACATGGCTGGAACTGGAACCAACCCCCAGTATGGAAGCAATTGGGGGCCAAACTGACACAGAAAGCCCCTGGCACCCCTGCAGGGGGGCACAGATTCCTGAGGGATGAGTTAAGGATGGTACTACTTATGGTGAGGTTTGTGAGTATATGATGCTGGGTCATTTGGTGATGAGTCTGGAATATTGCCGGTTGAAGGCACTGGATTTTGTAGAAAGCTATTAAGTGTTGACCGGGCACTTTTTTTTTTTCTTTTTTCACTATAGATTTCTTTGTAGCAAGCTAGAGAGTCTTGAACCTGTCTCTCCACTCTTGAAGAATCTCTCATAGTTTGCATCTATTTCTTTAAACATTTTTAAGCCATTGGTGATGCTGACAAATGCCTAACTTTTTTTGCCAAGAACTCTCTTGAGTTCCTCTGCCTCTTCTGCCTTCCTCTATTCAACTTCTTTCCTCCTTTCTTGTGTGCAACACATGTGTTGGTAGTGACATGATGGCAGACATTGTATTGATCTCCTTGGATCTGAGTTTTCAGCTTACATGATGTTTCCCCAATCTAGGGCTCTTTACATCCGGAACATGGAATCCAATAGACACTGACTTTATTGTTAAGCTTATTCCTGATGTCTATTCTCATCCTGGTGATGTCTTTTATTGTCCTAGTGGTCTGGCACAGTACTTCCAAATTGCTGACTATTAAATTGGATCGAAGAACATCGACACAGTGTCGCCTTTATGTCACCATCAACGTGTGTGTTGCACACAGGAAAAATACCAACCACCTCATGGACTACGAAAAGGCAACACTACATGTAAATGATCCCAATAACATCCAAAGTAAGTGGAAGTGGCCATCATCCAAGGATCCAACACATCTGGACAAAATAGGGGTATGTTTGATATTGGATTATGTGGTAAATAGGATTATGTAGTGGTAAATAAGATTATGATAGGAAGAGTTAAGGATGTACATGTGCTAAGGGGAGAGGGTGGGGGAATATCAGATAATTTTTTGGTAGAAGGTAAGTTGAGAGTGGAGGATAGATGGACAAAGAGGAAAGAGACCAAAGGTAGAGAGGTGCTTAGAGTGAACTCTTTAAAGGAAAAGGAGAAGGAGTACAAGAAGCTGAAGGAGGAGTGGAAGGGAGTGAAGGATAGAGTAGAGCTAGGTGTGGAGGAGGAATGGGGATGGTTCAAGGAGGGAGTCACAAAGTGTGCAAGGATGGTGTGTGGAACAAGAAGGACAGGAGGAAATAGAAGGAAGGGTAGTGAATGGTGGGATGAGGAAACAAAGAAGGTTGTAGAAGAGAAGAAGCGAGCTTTCACAGTTTGGTTACAAAATAGGACGAGGGAGTCATATGAGAGGTACAAAGAAAAGAGAAGTAAAGCAAAAGGTAAAGGAGGCAAAGAGGAGAGCAGATGTGAAATGGGGTAAGAGTATGACAGAAAATTTTGAAAGTAATAAAAAGATGTTTTGGAAAGAAATTAAGAGAGGAAGAGGAGGGGAATCAAGTAGAGAAGAAAAGGTAAAAGGTGCAGATGGAGAGATGATAATGGAAGAGAAGGCAGTAAGGGGAAGAAGGGCAGAATATTTTAGGGAGTTTCTAAATGTGAAGGAGGATAGGGAGGGAAAGATAGTTGCAGTGGGAAATGCTAAGAAAATGACCGTGATGAGTGAGGAAAATGGAGGAGAAATAAGGAAGGATGAAGTGAAGGCAGTTGTTAAGATGATGAAAGCAGGTAAGGCACCTGGTCTGGATGGATGCCATGCAGAATGTTTAAAAAAAGGAGGTACAGTGATGGTGGACTGGATGGTGAGGTTATTTAATGTTTTCTGGAGAGAGGGTAGAGTGCTGGAGGATTGGAGAAGTGCCTGTACAGTATAGTTCCACTTTATAAGGGAAAAGGGCACAAGTGTGAATGTAGTAGTTTCAGAGGGATTAGCTTGTTAAGTGTAGTTGGGAAGGCTTATGGGAGGATCTTGATTGAGAGGATTAGGAGAGGAACAGAGGGAGTAATTGGTGAGGAACAGTGTGGATTTAGGACGGGTAAAGGTTGTGTAGACCAGATCTTTGTGGTAAGACAAATATGTGAGAAAACTATAGGAAAGGGGAAAGATGGTTTTTTGGCTTTTGTGGATCTGGAAAAGGCTTACGATAGGGTAGACAGAAAGGCACTGTGGGAGGTTATGCAGATATATGGGATAGGAGGAAAGCTTCTAGAAGCTGTCAAGAGTTTTTATGAGAGTGGTAGAGGTGTCAGGATTAGAAATGGAGAGAGTGAGTGGTTCGAGGTAAAGGTGGGACTTCGTCAAGGATGCGTTATGTCGCCCTGGCTGTTCAACTTATACATGGATGGGGTAGTGCGAGAGGTAAATGCAAGGGTAGTGGGTCAGGGATTGGAGATGGTTAAAGAAAATGGAGAAAAGTGGGAGGTGAGCCAGCTGTTGTTTGCGGACGACACTGCACTTGTGGCAGGATCGGAGGAGGGATTGAGGAAGTTGATGACAGAGTTTGGGAGAGTATGTGATAGAAGAAAGCTAAAGATAAATGTGGGTAAAAGTAAGGTGATGAGATGTACAAGGGGTGAAAGTGGCAATAGACTGGAAGTGAGCAGTAAGAGAGCGACTGGAGGAAGTGGATAGTTTTAGATACTTGGGTGCAAATGTGGCAGGAAAAGGTGGAGTGAAGGTGGAGGTAGAATGTAGATTGAGAGAAGCGAGTAAATGCCTTGGTGGATTGAAGAGTGTAATGAGGAATAGACATTTGGGAATGGATGCTAAGAGGAGACTGTATGAAGAAGTGATTGTGCCAACAGCATTGTATGGGGCAGAAACATGGAACATAAGAGAGGAAGAGAGAAGGAGTTTGAATGTGTTTGAGATGAGGTGTCTGAGAAGTATGATGGGGGTTACTAGGCTAGATAGAGTGAGAAATGAGGAGGTGAGGAGGAGAACGGGGGTGGAAAGGGAGTTGAGAGATAGGGTTGATGAAAGAGTATTAGGATGGTTTGGACACATGGAAAGAATGAGTGAAGAAAGACTAGTAAAAGAGGTGTGGAAGGCAGATGTGGAGGGAGTGAACATGAAGGGACGTCCTAGGATGAGGTGGATGGATGGGGTGAAGGGGGCTTTGGGGAAGAGGGGAATGTCTGTTGAGGAAGGACAGGAGAGGACAGAAGACAGGGGTGAATGGAGAATGGTTGTATATGGATGATGTTGTGATGCATGAGGTGGAATGAGCAGGAGGATGGGGGGTGAGGTAGTATGTGTGAGCAAAATTTGATGCAGCCCGAAGGGATTTCTCCCCATCTTCTCTTTTTATGCATGGGGAGACATAGAGGTGGGTCGCCGATTTAATGAAGCGTCCTTGCTGTAGATGCGCTGTGTCTTACGACACTGCTTCTGACCCAGGGCAGTGGACAGGGTGCAGGGATGACCCGTCATCCGGGAGGTGCTAAGATAAGAGGGAGGGTGGAGGGGTGTGGAGTGTATTCAGGGATGGAATGGGTGAGAATGATTTTATGCCTTTTTCTTTTTGGCTACCTCCCTTGTAAGGGGGAAAAAGCCTTGGTATATGTATGTATGTATGTTTAATATTTCACCCCACCTGATTCCTTTGCCTCGAATTGTCAACAAAGTTTACTCTAGTTCTTCTCATGACTTTTGTCCATCCTCAGTGGACAATTGCAAACAGCGAGGTACACGCGAGGAACCTGGGCCCAAAGACGTGGCAGTGGTGCCCCTCCAAATTTGGGCCTTTTCACCCACCTTTCACTTTTGGGCCTCTGGCGCCTGTACTGTTGGCCCGAGCTGTGTCCAAGTGGACTCCACAGCAGCCCTGGCCGCCCTTGACCTGTGGGTGAGATGGTGGGTAAATCGGAGCAGGTGACCAAAATTACCCTTTGAACCTGGGCCCTTCAATTGGCAGCAGGCCTGGTGGCCCTCCACCCGTGGGTGGGATGGTGGCCCAATCGGAGCAGGTCATCAAAATGTACTAGTACCGTACACTAGTAGTAGTACACTAGTACTAATGAACTAATACCAGTGTACAAGTAATATCATACTATTGTGCTAGTATTAGTGTTGTAGTGCTCTGGTACTAATGTACCAATACTAGTGCATTAGTACTAGTGACTAGCACTAGTGTACTGATATACCCTGTACTAATGCACTAATATACTAGTGTATCAGTAGTAGTGTACTAGTACTAATGTACCAGGACTAGTGCTAGTGTACTAGTACTAATGTACTGGTACTAGTATACTTGTATCAGTGTACTAATGTACTAGTATATTTGTACTAGTGTACTAGCACTAGTGTTCTAGTGTACTAATATACTAATACATTAATATACTAGTGTATTAGTACTAATGTACTAGTTTGCACTTGTATCGGGGTGGCCAATGAAACAATCAATGATACAATAATGAAAAATATTGTATTAGTTACAATGTGAGAAAGCACTACAAATACAAGCGTGCGGTCGCTTCTTGAGCAGAATCAAGACTGACTCCGACGCCAAGCAATGCCAAGAAGCTCAGACTTGGCAGGAAAAACATATACACTTAAATGAACACTTGGTTCTCACAATAATATATAAAATATATACATATGTATACCAAGGCTTTTTCCTCCTTACAAGGGAAAAGGCATACAATCACTCCCACCCATTCCATCCCTGAATACACTCCACACCCCTCCACCCTCCCTCTCATCTTAGCACCTTCTGGATGACGGGTCATCCCCGCACTTTGTCCACTGCCCTGGGTCAGAAGCAGTGTCGCAAGACACAGCAAGGCCACTTCATTAAATTGGCGACCCCCCCTCTCCATCCCCCCCATGCATAAAGGAGAAGACGGGGAGAAATCCCTTCGGGCTGCGTCAAAATTTGCTCACACATACTACCTCACCCCCCATCCCCCCGCCCATTCCACCTCATGCATCACAACATCATCCATATACAACCATTCTCCATTCACCCCTGTCTTCTGTCCTCTCCTGTCCTTCCTCAACAGACATTCCCCTCTTCCCCAAAGCCCCCTTCACCCCATCCATCCACCTCATCCTAGGACGTCCCTTCATGTTCACTCCCTCCACATCTGCCTTCCATACCTCTTTTACTAGTCTTTCTTCACTCATTCTTTCCATGTGTCCAAACCATCCTAATACTCTTTCATCAACCCTATCTCCCAACCCCCTTTCCACCCTGTTCTCCTCACCTCCTCATTTCTCACTCTATCTAGCCTAGTAACCCCCATCATACTTCTCAGACACCTCATCTCAAACACATTCAAACTCCTTCTCTCTTCCTCTCTTATGTTCCATGTCTTTGCCCCATACAATGCTGTTGGCACAATCACTTCTTCATATAGTCTCCTCTTAGCATCCATTCCCAAATGTCTATTCCTCATTACACTCTTCAATCCACCAAGGCATTTACTCGCTTCTCTCAATCTACATTCTACCTCCACCTTCACTCCACCTTTTCCTGCCACATTTGCACCCAAGTATCTAAAACTATCCACTTCCTCCAGTCGCTCTCCCTTAATGCTCACTTCCAGTCTACTGCCACTTTCACCCCTTGTACATCTCATCACCTTACTTTTACCCACATTTATCTTCAGCTTTCTTCTATCACACACTCTCCCAAACTCTGTCACCAACTTCCTCAGTCCCTCCTCCGATCCTGCCACAAGCGCAGTGTCGTCAGCAAACAACAGCTGGCTCACCTCCCACTTTTCTCCATTTTCTTTAACCATCTCCAATCCCTGACCCACTACCCTTGCATTTACCTCTCACACTACCCCATCCATGTATAAGTTGAACAGCCAGGGCGACATAACGCATCCTTGACGAAGTCGCACCTTTACCTTGAACCTCTCACTCTCTCCATTTCTAATCCTGACACAAGCTGTACTACTCTCATAAAAATATATAATAATAGGTAAAATATATTATATTAAATAAAGAATATTACAAATACATATGTACAATACACAAAGAATATTCTATGCCACCATTACATAGCTCGACCACCACCACTCGGTGACCCCACCGAGCAAACAAAAAGAAATGACCAGGCAAGACAAAAGCAAACATAACACAGTCCACACACATACAAAGGTGAATACAAAAGTGTGGAAAAGAATAACATTAGCACACCCTAATACATAAACAAGAATACAAGAATATATACATAAGAATCACATACAACATAATG
The DNA here is from genome assembly GCF_046742065.1 of Oratosquilla oratoria. Taxonomy (NCBI): domain Eukaryota; kingdom Metazoa; phylum Arthropoda; class Malacostraca; order Stomatopoda; family Squillidae; genus Oratosquilla; species Oratosquilla oratoria. The sequence goes on from NC_134813.1 coordinate 31,225,832, forward strand.
AAGGTACATAAGAAACATACAACAAAATGAAATAAGAACTGGTGCCAATTAACTAAAATACAAAAGACAGCAATTGCCGGACGTCCGGGACATGACAGTTAATAGCTAAACAAAAGGTACACACACAAATCAATACACTTAACAGAAAGAAGAAAAAACACAAAGTACAGGTCAAGACAAACATAAATAACACCATAAACACTGTGCATTTTCAGTTATGAAGACACAGGACCCCTTCAACGGAGATTATAATTATGAGGGGCTGATACAGGAATAGTTTGTACAGTGGGCCTTGGAGGAGGCCGGGTAAATGCCGGTATGGGCACCTGAGTGACCTTAAGTCTGTCCACATGCACCACTTCGCTCAGTCCCTGTGAAGGATCAAAGACCCTGAATTTGTTGGGATGCAACTTCTCAGTAACCAAAAAGGGGCCAGTAGATTTACAATTTAACTTAGATTGGCGGTCAGGCATGCTTTTATAAACACGATCACCAACAACGATGGTAACAGGCTTTGCACGAAAATGTGGGTGTTTCAACATTTCGGCCTTGGAAACATCAAGATTTTTTTTCACAGAGTCATAAATGGTATGCAACGTATGACTCTGGAGTGGACTATAGTCATCAAAATTGTAGAGGGGAGGAGCAGGGCTGTCAATCACATCATAAGGGAGCCGTTTTTCAACTCCATAGATGACATAATGAGGCGTTTTGCCCGTAGAAACATTAATGGTGCTATTAATACAAGCACTGACATGGGGAAGCCAATCTTCCCAAGATTCATGAAAGTTACTAGCAATGTGTCTGAGTATATCTAGAATTTTCCTATTCATCCTCTCTACAAGACCATTGGATGCCGGATGGTAAGCAGTCACGAATGTTTGTGTGATGCCGTAAAGTTCACAAATACTTGCCAAAACCTCATTCCTAAATTCAGTACCATTGTCACTTAGGAGCACTGAAGGAGTAGTGTATGGACACAAAACATGAGAAACTAAAGCATGGGCTACAACTGGTGCAGACTTGTTGCGTAAGGGAGCTAATATTACAAAATGACTAAAGTGGTCCACACACACAAGGACATACACAGAACCTTGAGTGCTACAAGGCAGTTGCAAAAGGTCTATAGTCACAGTCTGAAAAGGGTGAGAAAGAGTAGGGTACTCTAAGATGGGAGCAGTGCGCGTAGAACCTTTGTTCTGGGCACAAGAACTACATCGGGCTACATGAGAGGTAATGTCTAGTCGCATTTTAGGCCAATAATAGTTCTTATGCGCCATAGCCAGAGTTTTGTCATGACCTGGGTGACCAGCATGAGGGACATCATGAGCAAGGGACAAAACAACGGGAACTAGAGACTCGGGGATCACTAGCTGTGCCACATCCTGCTCAAACACTTTCACATTACGAATGAGAACCTTGTCCTGCAAGGAAAATTGGGACAGGTACCGGTAAAGCTGGTAAGGTGGTATCATCACCAGACTCCAAAGCATAAATGACAGCAGACCAAACAGGGTCTTCACTCTGGGCTTTGGCCAGATCTTTCGGGGAGAAGTTGTCAATTGTAACAGCAGCAACAGGGATATTACTTGAAAGTGCATCAGCAACGTTGTTTGCACGCCCTGGGATATGTTTAAGTGTTGGATTGAATTCCTCATTCGTGAGGAACCATCCGGCTAGGCGGCCTGAAAAATTTTTGCCCTTGAAAAGCTGAGTGACAGCAGTGTGGTCTGTGTAGACTGTAATAGGATATCCAAAAATGATATCACGGAAATGCTTTAAAGCCCACACCACTGCCAGGGCTTCTAAATGAGTGACAGAGTAACAGGACTCTGGCTTATTAAGAATGCGACTAGCATATGCAATGACATGAGGTCTACGCCCGTCTACTTGTTGCATGAGTACAGCTCCAATGCCTGTACCAGAAGCATCTGTACAAATAGTAAAGGGGAGACTATAATCTGGGAAGGCTAACACAGGTGCTTCAGTAAGTGCAAGCTTCAATGAATCAAAACTTTCCTGATGAACATCACGCCACTGGAAGGAAGAGTCCTTCTTGAGGAGGTGTGTGAGAGGGGAAGCAATTGAAGCAAAGTCTCTAATGAATGCATGATAGTATCCTGCAAGTCCAAGGAAGGAACGTACATGTTCAACTGACTTCGGTATAGGGAAGTCCCTCACTGCCTTGATTTTATCACCAGTGGTGTGGATACCATGTTTGTCTATAACATGACCTAGGAATTGGATACTAGACTTGAAAAAGGAACACTAGGGTAAATTGAGTGTCAACCCAGCATCAGCAAAACGTTGCGACCATGAACAACTTAGTAAAGTGGCTTTCCACATCTTTGGAAACTAAAATTAAATCATCCAGGTAAACAAAAAAGGCCATCCCCCACTAAGCCATGAAAAATGGAATTAACCAAGCGCTGTCAAGTCAAGGGAGCATTCTGCAAACCCATGGGGCAACGAAGCTATTCATAATGTCCACTGGGAGTTGAGAAGGCCGTGACTTTTCGAGACTTCTCCAGGGGTATCTGCCAAAAACCGGCTTTTAAATCTAAGGTGGTGAATACCGTATTACCAGTGCCAATGGACTGGAGAAGGTCACTTAAGACAGGCAAAGGGTAATGGTCAGGAACAGTGACCTCGTCAACTCGCCTGTAATATATAACTGGACGAAAAGATCCGTCTTTCTTAGGCACCAGGAGAAGAGGCGAGTTCCACTCTGAGTGGGACTCCTGTACAACGCCTTCACGCAATAAGTCGTCAACCAAGGATTGGGCTATAAGCCGACGGGAGTGAGGTAACCTGTAAAAGGGGACGTAAACAGGGCGAGCACTAGGCTGAAGATCAATTCTATGAACCACACGATCTGTAACGCCTGATGGATCACCAGGCAAAGCCAAAGCTAAACGGTGGGTAACTAACAGTTCAACGAGACGAGGCATCTCACTAGGAAAATCAATCTCGCCTACAAATGTGGCAAACTCAGAAGCTAAGTGAGCAGGGTCACGTGTTGGAGGAGACTGTAGTACGGAAGCTGCTATGATAGGCGAGTCCTGGAAAGCAACAGAGACTCGTCTCGTTGAACTGTTAGTTACCCACCGTTTAGCTTTGGCTTTGCCTGGTGATCCATCAGGCGTTACAGATCGTGTGGTTCATAGAATTGATCTTCAGCCTAGTGCTCGCCCTGTTTACGTCCCCTTTTACAGGTTACCTCACTCTCATCGGCTTATAGCCCAATCCTTGGTTGACGACTTATTGCGTGAAGGCGTTGTACAGGAGTTCCACTCAGAGTGGAACTCGCCTCTTCTGGTGCCTAAGAAAGACGGATCTTTTCGTCCAGTTATTGATTACAGGCGAGTTAACGAGGTCACTGTTCCTGACCATTACCCTTTGCCTGTCTTAAGTGACCTTCTCCAGTCCATTGGCACTGGTAATACGGTATTAACCACCTTAGATTTAAAAGCAGATTTTTGGCAGATACCCCTGGAGAAGTCTCGAAAAGTCAAGGCCTTCTCAACTCCCAGTGGACATTATGAATGGCTTCGTTGCCCCATGGGTTTGCGGAATGCTCCTTTGACTTGCCAGCGCTTGGTAAACTCCATTTTTCATGGCTTAGTGGGGGATGGCCTTTTTGTTTACCTGGATGATTTAATTTTAGTTTCCAAAGATGTGGAAAGCCACTTTACTAAGTTATTCATGGTCTTGCAACGTTTTGCTGAAGCTGGGTTGAAACTCAATTTACCCAAGTGTTCCTTTTTCAAGTCTAGTATCCAATTCCTAGGTCATGTTATAGACAAACATGGTATCCACACCACAGGTGATAAAATCAAGGCAGTGAGGGACTTCCCTATACCGAAGTCAGTTGAACATGTACGTTCCTTCCTTGGACTTGCAGAATACTATCGTGCATTCATTAAAGACTGTGCTTCAATTGCTTCCCCTCTCACTCGCCTCCTCAAGGACTCTTCCTTCCAGTGGCGTGACGTTCATCAGGAAATTTTGATTCCTTGAAGCTTGCACTTACTGAAGCGCCTGTGTTAGCCTTTCCAGATTATAGTCTCCCCTTTACCATTTGTACAGATGCTTCTGGTACAGGCATTGGAGCTATACTCATGCAACAAGTAGATGGATGTAGACCTCTATTGCATATGCTAGTCGCATTCTTAATAAGCCAGAGTCCTGTTACTCTGTCACTCATTTAGAGGCCCTGGCAGTGGTGTGGGCTTTAAAGCATTTCCGTGATATCATTTTTGGATATCCTATTACGGTCTACACGGACCACACTGCTATCACTCAGCTTTTCAAGGGCAAAAATTTTTCAGGCCGCCTAGCCAGATGGTTCCTCACGAATGAGGAATTCAATCCAACCCTTAAACATATCCCAGGGCGTGCAAACAACGTTGCTGATGCACTTTCACGTAATATCCCAGTTGCTGCTGTTGCAGTAATTGACAACTTCTCCCTGAAGGATCTGGCCAAAGCCCAGCGTGAAGACCCTGTTTGGTCTGCTGTCATTTATGCTTTGGAGTCTGGTGATGATACCACCTTACCAGCTTTACCGGTACCTCTGTCCCAATTTTCCTTGCAGGACAATGTTCTCATTCGTAATGTGGAAGTGTCTGAGCAGGATGTGGCACAGCTAGTGATCCCAGAGTCTATAGTTCCCGTTGTTTTGTCCCTTGTTCATGATGCCCCTCAGGCTGGTCACCCAGGTCATGACAAAACTCTGGCTATGGCGCGTAAGAAGTATTATTGGCCTAAAATGCGACTAGACATTACCTCTCATGTAGCCCGGTGTAGTTCTTGTGCCCAGCACAAAGGTTCTATGCGCTCTGCTCCCATCATAAGAGTACCCTACTCCTTTTCGCCCTTTTCAGACTGTGGCTATAGACCTTTTGCAACTGCCTCGCAGCACTCAAGGTTCTGTGTGTGGACCACTTTAGTCGTTTTGTAATATTAGCTCCCTTACATAACAAGTCTGCACCAGTTGTAGCCCATGCTTTAGTTTCTCATGTTTTGTATCCATACACTACTCCTTCAGTGCTCCTAAGTGACAATGGTACTGAATTTAGGAACGAGGTTTGGCAAGTATTTGTGAACGTTACGGCATCACACAAACATTCATCTGGCGCCCAATGGTCTTGTAGAGACGAATAGGAAAATTCTAGATATACTCAGACACGTTAGTAACTTTCATGAATCTTGGGAAGATTGGCTTCCCCATGTCAGTGCTTGTATTAATAGCACCATTAACGTTTCTACGGGCAAAACGCCTCATTATGTCATCTATGGAGTTGAAAAACGGCTCCCTTATGATGTGATTGACAGCCCTGCTCGTCCCCTCTACAATTTTGATTACTATAGTCAACTCCAGAGTCACACGTTGCATGCCATTTATGACTCTGTGGAAGAAAAAATTGATGTTTCCAAGGCCGAAATGTTGAAACACCAACATATTCGTGCAAAGCCTGTTACCATCGTTGTTGGTGATCATGTTTATAAGAGCATGCCTGACCGCCAATCTAAGTTGAATTGTAAATTTACAGGCCCCTTTTTGGTTACTGAGAAGTTGCATCCCAACAAATTCAGGGTCTTTGATCCTTCACAGGGACTGAGCGAAGTGGTGCATGTGGACAGACTTAAGGTCACTCAGGTGCCCATACCGGCATTTACCCGGCCTCCTCCAAGGCCCACTGTACAAACTATTCCTGTATCAGCCCCTCATAATTATAATCTCCGTTCAAGGGGTCCTGTGTCTTCATAACTGAATATGTACAGTGTTTATGTTGTTATTTATGTTTGTCTTGACCTGTACTTTGTGTTTTTTTTTCTCTCTGTTAAGTGTATTGATTTGTGTGTGTACCTCTTGTTTAGCTATTAATCCATTCAACTCATGTCAGCCGCTTGTGGTGTAGATACGAAAAACCGGATATGGTAGGCCTCGCGCCGGCCCGTACAACCAAATATCATCTGATGCGGCTTGACCGCGCGAGGACTGACGTCATATTTTTCTGGTGTTTGATCATACATTTTGGTGTTTTATGATTTTTTGTTTTATTTGACCAAATGACAAGAATCTTGTCATCGGAGTTTTAAAGGGTTGGCAATTGCTGTCTTTTGTATTTTGGTTAATTGGCGCCAGTTCTTATTTCATTTTGTTGTGTGTGTTTCTTATGTACCTTCACTATGTTGTATGTGATTCTTATGTATATATTCTTGTTTATGTATTAGGGTGTGCTAATGTTGTTCTTTTCCACACTTTTGTATTCACCTTTGTATGTGTGTGGACTGTGTTATGCTTGCTTTTGTCTTGCCTGGTCATTTATTTTTGTTTGCTCGATGGGGTCACCGAGTGGTGATGGCCGAGCTATGCAATGGTGGCATCGAATATTCTTTGTGTGTTTTACTGTGGTGTGAGCGTGAGTGTATATGGCGCGGACAGGGACGGGCGGCTGGCACCCCCTCCCCCTCCTTCGGGGGGTGGGGAGGGGGTCAAAGGGCACGAGCGCTGGTATCCCCCTTCCCACCAGAGGGGGGAGTGCCCTCGCGTCGGCGTGGGTGCGCCAGTGCCTGGGAAGGACCGCGCGTGGGTGGTGGGGTGAATGTGAGTGTAAGAGAAGTATACACGAAGGAGGATCGGGTAGGCTAGTATTAATGGTTAGGAGGTAGGGAATTAGGCTAGATTTAGACTAGGCGCAGTGGAGTGTGTGTTACGAAGGAAGGGAAGGACCCACCCAGGAGCGACCGAAGAACCGTCGTCATCGACGCACAATTAAGTACTTTTGATCACAAGCTATCTAGGCACCGCCAAAATGACTGCACCCGCGAGTGGAAACGAGTCGTTAATGTCCGCACCTGCGAGTGAAAACGAACCGTTTAAGATGAACAGTGTCACCCCAAGGCCGTTTGACGGGGTTGGAGATGTCTCCGTGTGGCTAACAAAGGCGGGATTGGTCGCGCGGCTGACGGGAGTAAAGGATGTGGCGAGTTACATCGCGCTAAATTTAGAGGGCGTGGCCTTATCCGTCTACATGGAGATGTCAGCCGAAGATCAAAAGTATGTGGGAAAGGTGAAGAAGAGGTTACAGGAGGTTTGTGGCGAGAGTCCCTTGGAAGCGTTCTGCAAACTACAGCGAATAAGGTGGACAGGAGAACAGGTTGACGTGTTCGCCAATGACATCAGGCGATTGGCGGGCCTGGTTAATCTCGAAGGCTTTCGCGAATGGGTTTCCAGATTACATATCGACTGGGTTGCAGGCAATGGAAAATGCAGCAAAGGTAGACATGGGCGAACTGATAGCCCGCTCCAGGCTCCTGACTAAGGCTAATGATGGAGGGCCGATGGGGGCTGTAGCCAAAGAACAGCCACAAAAGAGGATGCCCTCGGCAGGAGAAGGCGCGCGGGCCGGAACCGTGGCCACTGACGCCTACCGAGAAAGGAGAGCGGGTGAGCTCGGGGGTGACTACAACGGATGGCGTGGGATGTCGCGGGTCCGTTGTTATGAGTGTCGGCGACTGGGTCACCTTGCAAGGGACTGTAAGGAGGTATAGCTCATCTGTTACTCGTGCAATCAGCCAGGGCACATAGCCCGAAATTGCAGTCAGGGAAATGGGAAATCGGTGGCCACCATGCAAGGGGCAGCCGAGGAAATGTAAGGACACCGTTCAGTCGTATGCCGATCGTGGATGTCTGGGTGAGAGGGAGACGCGCGAGGGCGCTGATAGACTCAGGCTGTTCAACCACGATCGTGAGGACCGACATAGTTCAAGAGTTCAGACGGGGAGATGTGGCCCTGACGACAGTCGACGGGAGAGAGACGATATGCGAAGGCGACCAGGAAATTGACGTGGTGCTGGGAATGGACGGCATTGCCCAGCATGGAGAAGTCACGTTTATCGGTGGGCTCATACGGATTGGAATGAGGCGGGACTCGGAAGGGAGGATGAAGACCCGACCGAGGCCGGGTGAGGACATAGGAGTGGCAATGGGAGCCGCGGAGGGCGGTGCTGCCCCGAAGCTCGACCCTGGCGAGAGGGCGACACCGTGCACGATTGAGGACGAGGACTTCCTGGCGGAATTTGACGGCCGGAAGTGGGAAGTAGTGGTATACGAAGGAAAGCTCGACCGTCTTGAAGAACAAAGTCGACTGCTACACGCGGACCCTCAGAGAGGGGGTGAGGGAGGACTTTGACCTTGAAGTGGAGGAACCAGTGGAGGGCGGAATCCTGCCCTTGATGGCAGTGGTACAGCCAACCAAGAGCAAGGTACGACCGGTGCTGGATTTCCGAGAGCTGAACCAGTTAGTGAAGTGTCATACTGGCGACGATTTTGTATATGTGTGTAGCGAGACCCTACGCAGGTGGCGCCGAAGGAGGGGATCGTCCGCAGTTGTAGACTTGCGGGCGGCTTACCTGCAAATTCACGTGACGAAGAAGCTATGGAAGTACCAGCCAGTAAAATACAAAGGGAGAATTTACTGCTTGACCAGACTGGGTTTTGGGCTCAGCTCGGCCCCGAGGATCATGACGAGAATCCTGAAGACGGTACTGGAGAAGACTGAAGCGATGAAGAAGGGCACTGACTCGTACCTCGACGACATACTGGTGGATGATAGCATAGTATCAACATCGAGCGTGGTGGAACATTTGGCTCGGTACGGATTGACGGCTAAGGAACCGGAGCCGTTGGAGGGAGGAGCAGTGTTGTGACTGCGACTGGAAAGGAACGGGGCCGGAACGCTGATGTTCAGCGAAGGAACGAGATCCCGAAGGTGACGGACGAAATGTGTAAGCGAGAACTTTTCTCCCTTTGCGGCAAATTAGTGGGCCACTACCCGATCGCCGGTTGGCTCCGTACGGCGTGCAGCTACATTAAGAGGGTGGGATCGAAAGATTGGGGAGAGAAGGTTGATGAGGACACGCTAACCATGATACGCGACGTTGTCTAGAGGACGATGCACGATGATCCAGTGAGGGGACAGTGGAACGCGCCCCAGCAGAGCCATGGCGTAGTGTGGTGCGACGCGAGTAGTATAGCGACCGGCGCCGTCTTGGAGATAGGGGACGTGGTAGTCGAAGATGGAGCGTGGCAGCGGAAGAAGGACGACTACCACCATATTAACGTGTCAGAGTTGGACGCGGTCATAAAAGGAATCAATTTGGCGCTGAAATGGGGGCTGCGTGAGATCGAGATCAGGACGGACTCAACCACGGTAGCGGGGTGGATGAACTCGGTGCTGAGAAGAGAGTACGCACGAAAGGAGCTGCAGAGATCCTTGTGAAGCGCCGCCTCGGGATCCTGAGAGTTAATCGACGAGTTCGGCATGAAGATAAGGGTGAGGGAGGTATCCTCGGAGACGAACAAACCAGACGCACTTACTAGAGTAAAGAAGAGCTGGCTGAAAACGAAGGAAGAACAGGACGAGAAGAAGCTCGAGGTGTGCGCCGCTGGGTCCTTTCGTGCGAAAGAGTTGCACGAAACGCACCACCTAGGGGTCGATAGGTCATTGTTCCTGGCAAGGAAGGTTAACCCGAACATATCAAGGGAAGATGTGCGGCATGCGGTGAGGGCGTGCGCCCGCTGTCAGTCCATAGACCCCGCCCCTAGACCGCATTCAGCGGGGGAGCTCTGCGTGGAAGAGAACTGGAGGCGGCTGGCGATTGACGTAACCCACTATCAAGGCACCAGATACTTATCGATGGTCGATTGCGGGCCAGGGCGGTTCGGCATTTGGCGAGAATGAAGGCGGAGACTGGAGAAGAGATTGCGCGGGTGATGAACGAGATATTTTTGGAGCGGGGCCCAGTGGATGAAGTCCTGATGGACAACGGCACGGCGTTTCGGCCGGAGGCGCTGAAAGGTACATTGGACAAGTGGAACACAAGACGCTTCTTCCGGCCAGCGTACCGACCGAGCGGATTGATCTCGAGATCAAGGGGGAGGGGGGTGAGCGTGAGTGTATATGGCGCGGACGGGGACGGACGGCTGGCACTCCCTCCTTCGGGGGGGGGGGTCAAAGGGCACGAGCGCTGGTATCCCCCTTCCCACCAGAGGGGGGAGTGCCCTCGCGTCGGCGTGGGTGCGCCAGTGCCTGGGAAGGACCGCGCGTGGGTGGTGGGGGTGAATGCGAGTGTAAGAGAAGTATACACGAAGGAAGATCGGGTAGGCTAGTATTAATGGTTAGGAGGTAGGGAATTAGGCTAGATTTAGACTAGGCGCAGTGGAGTGTGTGTTACGAAGGAAGGGAAGGACCCACCCAGGAGCGACCGAAGAACCGTCGTCATCGACACACAAGTAAGTACTTTTGATCTGATGTACATACGTATTTGTAATATTGTTTATTTATTATTATTGAGAGATAATATGTGTTATCATGGGCCCTGGCGTTCGACACGAGCAGGGCACCATAGGTTTACAAGGACTCTTTGGGCACAAGGCCCTCATTGATAAATATGTAGGACGTGGCATAGTCTAGAACTGTCCGTCTTACTGTGAGCATGTAGCTCTCCTATTGTGACTCACCTCTGTACGCATAACCCACTTATTAATAAAGACTCCAAACGTCCCCCCGCGTTTCTGTTGCACACGAAGATGGCGCAGTGAGTAGGATGCTTACAATGTGCAACAGTGAAACATGGGACTATACATGAATCAGTGGCGTGTACTGACGGAACTAGACTGATAGGCGACAGTGAACACGCTGGACCGTGACTGCAGTGCTGATACAGTGAACATGCACGGGACCGTGCAAAATCGTGTGATAGTGGCGTGCGTTCGTGCACGTAGTGGGGCAAACAAGGAGGCCTTTGTCCCACTGCTCCACCCTGCTAGCTGCGGACGCCACCCCGCACGTGGCCCAGGCCAAAGTAGGCCGCGCGAACAAGGAGGCCTTTGTCCTGCTTCGCCTTGCTCACCGCGAGTGCCACCTGCGTGGGGCCCAGCTGACTCACACAGGCCACACCCACCCAGCTTAGGAACTGGCACACCACCTCTGCTCCCCTGTGGCAATTACGTCACTGCAGGAGAAGGCGACACCACTGCCGCCCACAGAAGGCATTGATGGTGACCGTCTTGGACACCCAGTAGGAACTGCACGCATGCGCCATGTCGCCATGCAAAGGGTCCCCTGCCAGATGCATGCACCCACCAGCCCTTCTCCCAGGAAGGCTGGCACCTGCCATCCTAGTGCCTTCCAGCCCATCACCCTCCACCACCTGTCAGCGCCCACAACACACTGCCTTACTCAGGTGTGTACATCACAGGGATAGGCCCTCAGCACCTAGGCATGGTGGAGATATCAAGAGCTCTACAGCTGCCGCTCTTAGCGCAGACGACGCGGTCGACGTATCTCACGTGACCCCCCCCCCCCCCAACGGGACACTTCTGGGTGACTGCCCTCCGCCACCTGTCAGTGCCCGTGCCGTATTGCCTGACAACACAGGTGCGGAATCACAGGGATAGGCACTCGGCACGTTGGAGATATCTAGAGCCAGCCTACAGACGCCGCTCTTGGCGCCGACGACGCGGCCGACATATCTCACCTAGCCCCCCGCAACGAACGCTCCCGGACCACCTCGACGTCAGAGAGAGGGACCGCAACGCCGCCATACGGATTCATGGGGAGGTTCGAACACCCCTCCTCTCCTTCGGCTTGGCCATAGTCCCACTCGACTTACCGGAGCCTGTCCTGGCGATGACATACGCAAACAGGTGCGCCGAGCTGACATTGCCAATGGACAGCTCCCGGCCGCCACTCGCGACTGCTTCCTACGGTACTTTAGTGACGTGCTGGTCTCCAAGGACGACCCCAGCATCGCCCCCCCCTAGGAAAGACAATGGTTCCCCCCCCTTCGTGAGAACCCACCTGCAAGCCGACGCGACGCCGCCCGCACGCCCAGGCCGATACCGCTCGCATTTCAGGTTCAAGCGAAGGAAGACTTGACTCAATGGTGCAGCAAGGTATCGTCACGCCCATCGTGAGGCGAGCCCTGTCGCCTCCGCCCGTACTGGCGCCCTTCGAGCACCGGGCCGACCTCTCCGCTCGGCGAAGGATTTGTCGTCCTCAGGCGCGGACCCCCTTCGATTCCGCCCCCGACGCAGTAGATATGCGTGACTGAAATTCCGCGCACTTCCGCCTCGTCCAGTGTGGCCTACGGTTTCCGACGGACGCCAAAACCTGATACGCCACTACCACTGGAGACGCTTGCTGCCATCTGGGCCGCACCCAATTGCAAGCCATGCCCGTTTGGATGGCCCCACTTCTCGTGGATGACGAACCATCGTTCGCTCATCCCCCTCCTCACGTCAGGAACTCCGTCACCGGCAATACCGGCGCTCCGCAGTGACGACCCGTCGCCAGCCGCCGACACCGACGGAGCGCTCTGAAGACTACGCCGCGGCACGGATAAGCCCCACCTACGGTCACCCGCTGACCTGTGTGACCTCCGGGGTCCCGTCCGACTACCGCGCCCTACCCAACTCCATCCCTCCGTATTGGAAGCTCCGCATCGCCCCTTCCGCTGACGAGGACCGGCGCTGTCCGACAGCGCGTTGACGCCCCGCCATCTCCGGGAGCGACCACAGGTCTTGAGAGAAGCCGCCCCGTCGCGTCCCTTCCTTCGGTGGAGGAACTGCCGTCCTCATGCGTAGATCCCCCCACTTCCGCCTCCGCCACGGAGGGTGGGGAGGTGTGGTATAGCGTTCTAAGGGGCCCTGACGTTCGACACGAGCAGGGCACCATAGGGTTACAAGGACTCTTTGGGCACAAGGCCCTCATTGATAAATATGTAGGACGTGGCATCGTTTTCCCTCTGCGCAGGGAGTACGACGTTACCCCCAAGTCAGTCTAGAACTGTCCGTCTTACTGTGAGCATGTAGCTCTCCTATTGTGACTCACCTCTGTACGCATAACCCACTTATTAATAAAGACTCCAAACGTCCCCCCGCGTTTCTGTTGCACACACAATATACATTACATATTATACACATTATTGTGAGAACCAAGTGTTCATTTAAGCGTGTACATTTTCCCGCCAAGTCTGAGCTTGGTCGCGTCGCTTGGCGTCGGAGCCAGTCTTGCTTCTGCTTACGAAGCGACTGCATGCTTGTATTTGTAGTGCTTGCAACTAATACAATATTTTAGTGTTGCATTGTTTCATTGGCCACCCCGATACAAGTACTAGTGCACTATTATACTATTATTAGTGTCCTATTACTAGTACTGTATATTAGTACTTATTTACTAGTAGTGTACTTGTACTAGTATTCTAACATTGATGTACCAATACTAGTGTACTTGTACTGGTGCACTAGTATTAGTGTAGTAATACTAGTGTCATGCTATTGGTGTACTAGTACTAGCCTACTCATACTAGTACTAATGCATTAGTTCTAGTGTACTAGAACTAGTATACTACTACTATTACTAGTGTTCTACTACAAGTGTGCTAATATTAAGGTACTAATACTAATGTAGTGGTAGTGTACTAAAACGAATGTACTAATACTATTGTACTAGTACTATGTTAAGTGTACTAGTATTAGTATACTAGTACACATGTTCTTTTGTACTAGCATACATATACTAGTGTACTAATATACTAATACTACTGTACTACCTCTTGTGTACTAGTACTTTTGTACAAGTATTAGTGTACTAGTACAATAGTACACTAGTACTTGTACAAAAATGCACTAGTACTAGTAAAATAGTACACACACACTTGTACTAGTACACTAGTGGCTCAATCGGAGCCAGTGGGCAAAATGACCCGAAAATCTCTTACCGAGTTAACCATTGGACTTTTGTGGGAAATTGTCAGTTCCACCAATTTGGCCCAGTCTTGTCCTAGAGGGAGAGACTTGTCCACAGAGCACTGTGAGGACCCTGGACCTAAGGCCATGTGCTCGTGGGGCCCAGCCAAAGTTGAAGCTCTGGGTGGGTTTTTGTCTTCCCACCTCTAGCATCGGCACCATTGGTCTCCGTATTCTCCAAGTGCTATCTGCAGGAGGCCACCAACCTGGGGATCAGATAGTGACCCAATCAGAACCAGTGGCCAAAATGACCTTGTGAGATTTTTTAGTCATTTTGGCCACTGGGTCTCATGGGGCTACTATCTCACCCACAGGTCGAGGGCCACGAAGCCTTCTATGGATATCATTTGGAGACCACTTAGGCCAAAGGGCATTAGCACTAGGGATGGGAAGGCAAAAATCCACCCAGAGCTTGACCCCGCGCACATGCCCTTGGGTTAGGTCCCTCACAGTTCTCTGTGGACGACTCCCTCTGGAGCAAGTTTAGCCAAATCAGCCAACTTGACTATTTCGATAAGTAATCTCCTGAGATTCAAGAGCCATGAGGCCTTCTGCAGATATCACTTGGAGAACACTCACCCTAACATAACCCAACTTACATATCATACATATACCAAGGCTTTTTCCCCCTTACAAGGGAGGTCGCCAAAAAGGGAAAGGCATAAAATCATTTCCACCCATTCCATCCCTGAATACACTCCAACCCCTCCACCCTCCCTCTTATCTGAGCACCTCCTGGATGACGGGTCATCCCTGCACCTTGTTCACTGCCCTGGATCAGAAGCAGTGTCGCAAGACACAGCAAGGCCGCTTCATTAAATCGGCGACCCCCCCCCCTCTCCGTCCCCCCATTGCATAAAAAGAGAGGACGGGGAGAAATCCCTTCGGGCTGTGTCAAATTTTGCTCTCACATACTACCTCACCCCCCATCCCCCCGCCCATTCCACCTCATGCAATCAAAACATCATCCATATACAACCATTCTCCATTCACGTCTATCTTCTGTCCTCTACCGTCCTTCCTCAACAGACATTCCCCTCTTCCCCAAGGCCCCCTTCACCCCATCCATCCACCTCATCCTAGGACGTCCCCTCATGTTCACTCCCTCCACAACTGCCTTCCATACCTCTTTTACTAGTCTTTCTTCACTCATTCTTTCCATGTGTCCAAACCATCCTAATATTCTTTCATCAACCCTATCTCACAGCTCCTTTTCCACCCCTGTTCTCCTCCTCATTTCTCACTCTATCTAGCCTAGTAACCCCCATCATACTTCTCAGACACCTCATCTCAAACACCTTCTCTCTTCTTCTCTTATGTTCCATGTTTCTGCCCCATACAGTGCTGTTGGCACAATCACTCCTTCATATAGTCTCCTCTTAGCATCCATTCCCAAATGTCTATTCCTCATTACACTCTTTAATCCACCAAGGCATTTACTCGCTTCTCTCAATCTACATTCTACCTCCACCTTCACTCCACCTTTTCCTGCCACATTTGCACCCAAGTATCTAAAACTATCCACTTCCTCCAGTCACTCTCCCTTAATGCTCACTTCCAGTCTACTGCCACTTTCACCCCTTGCACATCTCATCACCTTACTTTTACCCACATTTATCTTTAGCTTTCTTCTATCACATACTCTGCCACCAACTTCCTCAATCCCTCCTCCCATCCTGCCACAAGCGCAGTGTCTTCCACAAACAACAGCTGGCTCACCTCCCACTTTTCTCCATTTTCTTTAACCATCTCCAATCCCTTGCCCACTACCCTTGCATTTACCTCTCGCACCACCCCATCCATGTACAAGTTGAACAGCCAGGGCAACATAACGCATCCTTGACGAAGTCCCACCTTTACCTCGAACCACTCACTCTCTCCATTTCCAATCCTGACACAAGCACTACTACTCTCATAAAAACTCTTGACAGCTTCCAGAAGCTTTCCTTCTATCCCGTATATCTGCATAACCTCCCACAGTGCCTTTCTGTCTACCCTATCATAAGCCTTTTCCAGATCCATAAAAGCTCAAAAAACATCCTTCCCCTTTCCTATAGCTTTCTCACATATCTGTCTTACCACAAAGATCTTATCTACACAACCTCTACCTGTCCTAAATCCACACTGTTCCTCACCAATTACTCCTTCTGTTCCTCTCCTAATCCTCTCAATCAAGATCCTCCCATAAACCTTCCCAACTACACTTAACAAGCTAATCCCTCTGAAACTACTACATTCACACTTGTCCCCTTTTCCCTTGTAAAGAGGACTATACAGGCAGTCCTCCGGCACTCTACCCTCTCTCAAGCAAACATTAAATAACCTCACCAACCAGTCCACCATCAATGTACCTTCCTTTTTCAGACATTCTGCATGGCATCCATCCAGACCAGGTGCCTTACCTGCTTTCATCATCTTAACAACTGCCTTCACCTCATCCTTCCTTATTTCTCCTCCATTCTCCTCACTCATCACTCTCATTTTCTTCGCATTTCCCACTGCAGCTATCTTTTCTTCCCTATCCTCCTCCACATTTAGCAACTCCCTAAAATATTCTGCCCATCTTCCCCTTACTGCCTTCTCTTCCATTATCATCTCTCCATCTGCACCTTTTACATTTTCTTCTCTACTTGATTCCCCTCCTCTTCCTCACTTCATTTCTTTCCAAAACATCTTTTTATTACTTTCAAAATTTTCTGTCATACTCTTACCCCATTTCACATCTGCTCTCCTCTTTGCATCCTTTAACTTTTGCTTTACTTCTCTTTTCTTTTCTTTGTACCTCTCATATGACTCCCTCGTCCTATTTTGTAACCAATCTGTGAAAGTTCGCTTCTTCTCTCCTACAACCTTGTTTGTTTCCTCATCCCACCATTCACTACCCTTTCTTCTATTTCCCCGTCCTTCTAGTTCCACACACCATCCTTGCACACTTTGTGATTCCCTCCTTGAACCATCCCCATTCCTCCTCCACACCCAGCTCTACTCTATCCTTTACTCCCTCACACGAGGGGTGTGAGGGAGTAAAGGATAGAGTAGAGCTTCTTTCTGTACTCCTCCTTTTCATTCAAAGAGTTCACTCTAAGAACCTCCCTACCTTTTGTCCCTTTCTTCTTTCTCCATCTATCCTCCACTCTCAACTTACCTTCCACCAAAAAATTATCTGGTATTCCCCCACCCTCTCCCCTTAGCACGTGTACATCCTTAACTCTTCCTGTCATAATCCTATTTACCACTACATAATCCATTAGCGCTCTATCTACCACCCTTCCCTCCACCACCCTCTCCCATGTGTACTTATGCTTGACTTTCTTCCGAAACACTGTATTTGCTATCATCAACTCTCTTTCTAGACACATTTCCACCATCAACTCTCCACTACGATTCTTTCCTGGAACTCCACATTTCCCAACCACTCCATTGATTGGACCATTTCCTACCCTAGCATTAAGGTCTCCCAGTACTATTACATTGACATTTCTTCCTAAATCCTCTATGCACTCATTTAAATCTATCCAAAAGGCCTCCCTTTCTTCTACACTCTTCTCACTGCCAGGCCCATATGCACTTACAAAGACCCACATTTCCTTTCCCAGTTTCACCTTCATCCACATTATCCTTGAGGAAACCTCCTTCCACTCCACTACCCGTTTACCTATCTCTTCACTTACTAGAATAGCCACCCCTTCCCTCCCTCGCCCTCTCTTCACTCCTGATAACCTCCCACTTACACTCCCAACACACCCATCTTTCTTCTCACAAACATACTACCTATCTCTTCCCTTTAATCTCATCTGTACCACATCCACACACATTAAATGCCCCAAACCTTAGGGTGCTGGTCCTAGAACTTCCAGACCCTCTTATGCCTCCTCTTTTTTGTTTAGGAATGTCCCCTGTGGGGCTACAAGGAGAAGGATGCCTAGTCCCAATCCCCGTCCCTTTCTTCTCGCCTCTTACGATCCAAGTGGGAATACTTGGTGGCAGTATTCTTTTCCCCCACCACAGGGAATTCCCCCACCACAGAAAAAGAATACTCAGAGAAATGGTACAGGACAGCAACAAGGGGTTGGGGGACAGCATAACGGAGGGACAGTCGTAGTATAAAAGTGTCATCATTTCTCTATGAACAGAGTTTCCTCTATCATAGACAAAATGATGTGTGGCTCTGGTCCGTAGGGGCGCCCCATATAGGCCCTAAAGTATCAACTGCATGCTACTTTGCCACAATAACAAGCAGCCAATACCCCAGACAGGGATAACCCAACTTAACCTGATCTTACCTAACATAATTTAAAGTTGCCCCTCAACCTATATAACACATTTCCTAACTTAATATAGCCATAACTACCTTTCCTTTAACTAACCTAAAATTAATCAAACCAAAGTTAATATTGTAGTGTACTAGTCTAATAGTAATAGGGTATTAATACTAGTGAACTAGAACTAGTATACTAGTACTAGTGTACTAGAACTAGTATACTAGTACTAGTGTACTAGAACTAGTATACTAGTACTAGTGTACTATTGTTAGTACACTAGTGAACTCTTACTGGTATTCTACTACAAGTGTGCTAATACTAAGGTACTAGTACTAATGTAGTACAATAGTAGACTAGTGCTTGTAAAATAGTACATGTACACTTGCTCTAGTATACTAATACATTTCTACTAGTACACTACCTAACCCACCAATAATTAACCCTCTTTAACCTTCCTCCTCGTTACCCTTCCTCTTCATTTCACTTTACTCCCACCCTCCCCACTTCCCTTTCTCTCTCCATCTCCTAATCACTCCTTTCCCATTCTTTTCCCCTCTCCCTTTACTAAATAGGACTGGTGTCTACATTGTATTAGTGTGGGACCGTTTCTATGTCACTGACCTATAGTAGGAGGAGAGAGCAATCAACTACTGTCAGCTCTCCTCAGGTGTGAAAATGGAGGAAATTCGGGCCAAGCTGATAGCAAGGAATTCTTGAATCAGTCCAAAGATGGAGTTTCAAGCCCTTGTACAACCTTATCTTCAGAGAGAGGGAGTGGTGAGGATGTTGACAGGTTTTGAAGACGATGGTTGGCAAAGCAATTACTCTCTGTCATCCATCCCATGCTTTGCCCCAGAGGGTGAGTCATGCAAAGGACACTGCAAAGTACTGGTGAAGAGCCTGAACCCAAAGGTCCAGCCAAATTTGAGACTTTTTAGGCATTTCAGATTTCCAGCTCTGGCTCCCGTATCTTTGATCTGAGTGGTGTCTAGGTGAAATCCACAGGAGACCTTGTGGCTCCTAACCTGTGGGTTAGATGGTGGCCATTCAGAGTGACCAAAATTAGGTTTAGGTTTTGTTGGAATTATAACTTCAATAAATTTGAATAACTAGCCAAATTTATTTACTTAAATGTATTGTGTACATTTCATGTTTCAGCAATCAATATCATGTTTCACAGTATGATTATCTTAATCACAATTCATCACCAGATTTCAAATTCACTATATTCTGTGGTTCAAAGTTAACTCTGGGATGTTCTAAATTTTGACAAAATTTTTGTCTATTCATCTTGAATACACACATGCTTAAAGCCCCTTTCCCCCTCTGATTTTTTCATTACCCACACACTTGCACCATTTTGGTAGCATCTTAATAATAGTTAAAAAAATAAAAGCTCTTCCAAAATAATAACTTACTGCTTCTGACGAATATATTGCTCGTTTTATTCTTCCTGTATGTGATAATCCCATCACATATGGAAAAAGACTTGATGGATTATCTTGATCATCCATGGGACAAATTAAAAATCATATCAACGCCTTAATTACCGCTGCACACTAGATTTTCCTGTGGCAAACACCAGATTTTTCTATTCTGCCTGAGGGAATCTTCCTCATTATATCCTAACCCCATTTAGGTCAAGATTCACCTCTCACTGGAAGAAAGTTGTCTGGTAATTGCCACACAAAATCCTTCAGAGCTCTACGGTAGTGAAGTTGTTGAACATCTTCCCATGATGCAGCAAAGCACTTTAGTAGGTACTCTGACCTTCAAATTTCTTTCATATATTCAAAGTTGCAATTGATCAAAATTTAACCTTATTACTCAAAAACCTTTACATTAAGCTTAAGTGTAAGCAGCTATAGTGCACTGGGCATTGGTAATAATATCCACATAACATCCATTGAGCTGCAACTGCTGGAGTACGTGCAGTAACAGTTTGAGGAAGATGAGTTAGGTTCCTAAAATTACATGGAACTGCAACAGGAGAGCTGGTTCTTGACTTGGAAACTTATGAGAAAATACAAGAAATCATGAGATTTCCTTCACCTTGATGAAAAGGTCTGAGCTTATACATTACACAAAAAACACAAACAATTCCAATACTGGCAAAATAGATTTGTTTTCATGCAGAAGATACAAAACGGCTACAATGATACATATTTTACGTATTGCAATGGATGGTTTCAATTACCCACATCTTAAAACTCCCTGACTGATTCTTCATACAGTATTTTTTAAATGTGGAGTAATTACATCACAGTATTAAAGCAAGAGGCACTTAGAGATTAAAATTTATGATGTCTTTATGATACAGTGTCCAAAATGTATGCTTATGAACTAACACTATACTTATATCTGTATGAAGATCCATGCACCACAAAAAATACACACTTTATCAAGATAAGCATTCATATTTCCTAATACCTCTACTTAAGCAGAGAAGTTACGTAACTTACTTTCCTTCTATATCTCTGCATGATAATAAATACAGCAAATCCTACAAGATAAAAGCCTACCGTGACTTCACAAGAAAGTGTTGAGCATACTGACCTTTTGCCAAAGTTTACCACTTACAAACTATTAAGTACATTATAACAACGTCTGACTGTATTCTTTAGTAAATAAATCATTGTTCATAATGACCTGGTTAGAACCATTTTATTGCACCATAGTAATGAAAAAAATTTGACAACACAAAAACAGTCACTGAACACTTAGGAAGTATAAAAACATACTTATTTTCATGAGTTATTTCTACACACAAAATAAAGCTCTTTTCATTATATGCACATGCTTCTTGTAGAAATCACTGAGCCATCTTTTGGTCAAGGCAGTATGCCTGGATATGTGGTGGGAATACACATTTGTGCACCTTTTACATTCTTATACACTACAGTAATCTTCACCTAATCTGCAGTAACTGAACTTTGACTTTAACTTATCATACTAAAGTCTTCTCTTTCCTAATATATACCTCTCCACTCTTATGGAGAGAGGGAAAAAAATAAATAAATAAATAAAAAAAAATAAAAATAAAAAAAATCTGAGGAACTTGCCAATATGAACTTAGCTCCAGCATCACCTTTGCCCTTTGTGCTCAAACTTCTGGAGCAAATAGAAAAGTCACATGTATCTCTTGGATTTGACCAAGGGTCCATGTCATGTGAAGCATGATCAGACCCACACTGTCAATTTGTGCTGTGAAAACTACTTTCTATGAGAGAGCTTACTCTGGTGCTCCCAAAGTACAAGCCAGCAATAGCCACCATCAACTGTGTCACAGAAATGCACCTGTCTTTTAAGCAAATGAGGTTTTTATTATCCTGTGGCTATTTCTTTGCATCTAACTTGCTTTAATGAGAAAGAAATGGAAAAGGAGTACAAGAAGAAGCTGAGAGAAGAGTGGGAGGGAGTGAAAGATGGAGTACAACTACTGTAGGATTGGAGTCACAAAGGTGAGCAAAGATGGTGTGTGGAACAAGGAGGATGGGAAGAAGTAGAAGGAAAGGTGGTGAGTGGTGGGATGAGGAAACAAAGAAAGTTATAGAAGAAAAGAAATGAGCATTCACAGATTGGTTACAAAATAGGACAAGCTAATCATATGAGAGATACAAAGAAAAAAGAAGTAAAGCATAAGATAAAGGAGAGCAGATGTGAAATGAGGTAAGAGTATGACAAAATTTTGAAAGTAATAAAAAGATGTTCTGGAAGGAAATTAAGAGAGAAAGGGAAGGTGAATCAAGTAGAGAACAAAAGGTAAAAGGTGCAGATAGAGAGATGATAATGGAAGAGATGGCAGTAAGAGGAGGGTCAGAGGAGGGATTGAGGAAGCTGGTGGCAGAGTTTGGGAGAGTATGTGATAGAAGAAAGCTAAAGATAAATGTGGGTAAAAGTAAGGTGATGAGATGTACAAGGGGTGAAAGTGGCAGTAGACTGGAAGTGAACATTAAGGGAGAGCGACTGGAGGAAGTGGATAGTTTTAGATACTTGGGTGCAAGTGTAGCAGGAAAAGGTGGAGTGAAGGTGGAGGTAGAATGTAGATTGAGAGAAGCGAGTAAATGCCTTGGTGGTTTAAAGAGTGTAATGAGAAATAGACATTTGGGAATGGATGCGAAGAGGAGACTGTATGAAGGAGTGATTGTGCCAACAGCACTGTATGGGGCAGAAACGTGGAACATAAGAGAAGAAGAGAGAAGGAGTTTGAATGTGTTTGAGACGAGATGTCTGAGAAGTATGGCGGGGGTTACTAGGCTAGATAGAGTGAGAAATGAGGAGGTGAGGAGGAGAACAGGGGTGAAAAAGGATTTGGGAGAGAGGGTTGATGAAAGAATATTAGGATGGTTTGGACACATGGAAAGAATGAGTGAAGAAAGACTAGTAAAAGAGGTATGGAAGGCAGATGTGGAGGGAGTGAACATGAGGGGACGTCCTAGGATGAGGTGGATGGATGGGGTGAAGGGGGCTTTGGGGAAGAGGGGAATGTCTGTTGAGGAAGGAAGGGAGAGGACGGAAGACAGAGGTGAGTGGAGAATGGTTGTATATGGATGATGTTGTGATTGCATGAGGAGGAATGGGCGGGGTAGTATGTGTGAGTAAATTTTGACGCAGCCCGAAGGGATTTCTCCCCGTCCTCTCCTTATATGCAAAGGGGGACGGAGAGGGGGGGTCGCCGATTAAATGAAGCGGCCTTGCTGTGGATGTACTGTGTCTTGCGACACTGCTTCTGACCCAGGGCGGTGGGCGGGGTGCAGGGATGACCCGTCATCCAGGAGGTGCTCAGATGAGAGGAAGGGTGGGAGGGGTGTGGAGTGTATTTGGGGATGAAATGGGTGGGAGTGTTTTTATGCCTTTCCCTTTTTGGCTACCTCCCTTGGAAGGGGGAAAAAGCCTTGGTATATGTATGTATGTATGCTAAATGTGAAGGAGGAAAGGGAGCTGCAGTGGGAAGGGCTAAGAAAATGAATGAGGAAAATGGAGGAGAAATAAGAAAAGATGAGGTGAACGCAGTTATTATAATGATGAAAGCAGGTAAGGCACCTGGGTTAGATGGGTGTCATGTGGAGTGTCTAAAAAAGGGAGGTACAGTGGTGGACTGCCTGATGAGGTTGTTTAATGTTTGTCTAAAAGACGGTAGAGTGCCTGTACAGTTCTGCTTTACAAGGGAAAAGGGGATAAGTGTGAGTGTAGTAGTTTCAGAGGGATCAGTTTGTTAAGTGTAGTTGGGAAGGCTTTGATTGAAAGGAACAGAGGGAGTAATTGGTGAGGAACAGTGTGGGTTTAGGACAGGTAGGAGTTGTGTGATCATATTTTTGTGGTAAGACAGATATGTGAGAAAGCTTTAGAAAAAGGTAAGGATGTTTTTGGTGCCTCTATGGACTTGGAAAAGGCTAATGACAGGATAGACAAGAAGGCACTGTGGGAGGTATTGCAGATATATGTTAAGAGCAGTCATGAATTTTTATGATAGTAGAGCCTGTGTTAGAATTAGAAATGGAGAGAGTGAGTGCTTTCAGATAGAGATGGGGCTTCACTAGGGATGTGTCATGTCACAATGGGCTGGAGATTGGAGAGGGTTAAAGAAAACTGAGAAATTGGAGCTAAACCAGTTCTTGTTAGCTGACAATGTTGCACTTGTGGCAGGATCAGAGGAGGGATTAAGGAAGTTAGTGATGAAGTTTAGGAAGGTGTGCAAAAGAAGGAAGTTGAAGATAAACGTGGGTAAATGTAAGGTGATGAGATGTACAAGGGAAGAGGATGGCAGCAAATTGGAAGCGAGTATTAAGGGAGAGAGACTACAGAAGTGGATAGCTTTAGATACTTGAGGGCAAGTGTGGCACGAAAGGAAGGAGTGGACACAGAGGTAGAATGTAGATTGAGAGAAACAAGTAAATGCCTTGGTGGATTAAAAATTGTAATGAGAAATAGACATTTGGGAATGGATGCTATGAGGAGATTGTATGAAGGGGTGATTGTGCTGACAGCACTGTATGGGGCTGAAACATGAAGTATGGTAGGGGTTACTAGGCTGGACAGAGTGAGAAACAAGGTGAGGAGGAGAATGAGGTTGGAAAGGGAGTTGGGAGATAGAGTTGATGAAAGAGTATTGGGATGGTTTGGACACATGGACAGAATGAGTGAAGAAAGATTAGTAAAAGAGGTCTGGAAGGCAGAGGTGGAGGGAGTGAACATGAGAGGGTGACCAAGGATAAGTTGGATAGATGGGGTAAAGGGGGCATTGGGAAAGAGAGGAATGTCTGTAAAGAAAGGGAGAAGACAGAAGATAGGGGTGAATGGAGAATGGTTATGGAAGGGATGGGGGTGGGGTGCGGGAGTATGTGTGAATGATATTTTGACACAGCCCAAAGGGATTTCTCCCTGTCTTTTTTCTGCAAGGGGGGTCACCGATTAAATGAAGCAGCCTTGCTGTGGATATGCTGTGTCTTGCTGCATTACTTCTGACCCAGAGTACTGGGCGAGATGTAGAGATTACCTGTCATCCAGGTGGTGCCAAGAAAAGAGGGAGGAGTGGAGTGTGTGGGGATGAAATGGGAGTGGATTTATGCCTTTGACTTTGGCTACCCCCTTGTAAGGGGGAAAAAGACTTTGATATGTGTATATAACTTGCTTGTCTAAAGTCCATTTTGAAATATTATGATATGTGTAAGTCTAAAGGATAAATCCTCATTGTACAAGCCATACCAACCCAATACGAGTACTAAAATACTCTATCCTTTTCTAACTACAAAATATTAAGGCCATGATATAAGAAAAAGAAATTTATATATTTATAAATGGTATAAAATGTTTCCAACTTCAAAGTAGCACTTTCATAAGGTACTTCAGTTTCCTTTACATAACAAATTTATAATTACATCTTCTATCACAAAACTTTTCCTGCAATATACAAACCTGTATCAACTTGTGTAGTTGGTATATTTTTGGACTTCACTGGAATGATCATTATATTCTGAAATATATATACAAATAACAATAAAAACCCTCACTAACACAACAGCAGCATACACTGAAAGACGCACTTTCCAAACTCAAATGTAAAAACACTTGAGTAGCATCACACTGTACAATAGGAAACGCAGCTGTGAATGAGCACTGGTTGCATTTTTCTAGTTCCACAGGTATAAAAATTTTCTTGTACGGCTGAAGATTTTTTTGTGCAAATATTGTGTATAAAGATGTTCAAATGCATAAATTACCTGAGACTTGACCTCCGACATTTCTACATCTGGAAAAAAAAGAATAAATAAAAAGAATTAGTAGTCACATAAAACTTTTGTTCTTAATGAAAAACACCAAATTCATTAAATTCAAAGTATCCTACTACCAATAAAGCATACAAAAAGCTTACTGTCATGCTTGTGATATAGAAGACTTACTCTGTGACTTTAAATAGTTTGGATTTGCCTAACCCTCCCACTTTACACTACTTCAATCATATACCAAAAATATGCAATAAAAAATACATAGACTGATACAAGAAAATAGAACTATTGTATTGTATTTTGCCATTGACAATGCACCAGCACTTAAGCCAATGGGGCTAATATTACAAGAAAGACGATGATCATGGAAAGGAGGAACAAGACTCGGGTTAATCAGAAACACTCAACATTCAAAACACGAGACTGCTGTTATGCTACTCCAAGAGGTCCACTTAGGCAGCCTTTACAACTTAGATAGTATGCCTCTCCTAAGAAGGTGCAAAAGGATACAAGTACAGGTGAAGGATCACCCAAAATAAAGAGCAATGAAATTATCATTAGGGGGAAGGGGGAGAGAGCAAAAGTAGAAAGCAATTGCAGAAGGTTGTGTGAGGTCATTCAAAGAGGCCAAGAGAAATGCAACCACTTTCAGCTGGTAACAGTGTAACAGTCCTACACTGATATAACACAGACAGCTGTCCAAAGGTTCTACCCAAAGGTGGATGGTCCTATGGGCTATTGCCAGCTAGTGTGGTGCTGTGGGTTTTCCATTTTGTAAAATTCAAGGCAACAGCTGATTGAATGAGGGAGTCATAAGGATAGTACAGATGAAATGAAAATAAATTCATAAAATCTGGAAGATCGTTCTGAACCAATACATATATATGACCTAAAATAAATCCACAATCTACTGAACCATTCAACCTACGAGAGGATGCAAGGGGTCAATATATCAACATGACAAAATTTACCTGGATTAAAATACAGTTGGAAAGAGTTCTTACCCTATTTTCCTTTATCTGATTAGTTATAAGTAAAAACCAATTGCCATGGGAGAAGAAAAAAAAAAAACAAAGACACAGATCCATATAATTACAAAGTCATATGTAGATATATGTACATATGTAAAGGAAAAACCCCTTTTCCCTTTACATCAGGGATGGCTGACTCCAAGCATAAACTCAACTTTCAACCACCCCAACACCCACCCAGAACCCATTTGTGGTCCCTTCTTAGCTCCTCGTGGATGAAGGGTCATCCCTGTCCTAAACCCAGACTGCTCTTCACCAATTAATCCCTCCTAATCCTCACAATGAATACTCTCCTGCCTTACCAACTATACTTAACAGACTTATCCCTCTAAAGCTATTACAGTCATCTTTGTCACCTTTTCCTTTGTACTTCTAAGTACACATAGGCACACATAAAACAATCTCACAAGGCAATCCACTAAACTGTTCCTTCCTTTGACAGACACTCCACATGACACCCAGGTGCCTTACCAAAGGTCCTTTCCTCTTAATTATGGGGTAGTCAAGCCCAATCACACACCCTTTTCATACCACAACCTATTTAATGGCCCCTCCCATCTCAACACTTCATGGACAAAGGGTCATCCCTGTCCCCCACCACAATGCCAGATTGAAGGCAATGCAGCATGGCCCAAAGCTTTCACAGCACAGCCCAACAGTTGGAGCTAGTTTATCCCCACCCCTTCATTATTTGGGAACTTCCTCCTCAACCACCCACAATACTTTACAGAGCATATGAGGACAGTACAAAACTAGCCAGGAATAAACTTGGACCAAGACCCAAGTCTTTTTTTTTTTTATCCACCTTACCCAACTTGTCATAATGCATCAACATGATGAAAACTATAATGCTTCACTGTATTCACATATCTTTGTGTAAGCCAACCATGACTGAATGACATACATATTAAGTTCAAGTACATATCAGTATTATCTTAAAAAATACATATAAAATTATACACAAGAGATAGCAAAACAGAGAACTAATTTCAATCATAAAAAAAATTAATGACTATTGGGAACTGTAAAATTACTTAAGGCTGCAATAAATGCATGCATGCTTATTACTTAAATTCACATCATGCTTAAAGAATGCAAAAAAAAAATTATTGGAAAAAATATTGGATAAAAAAAAGAATGTTGAATAGGACATAGACACCCTGACCCACTATGAGTGAGGTTGGTGGGCAAGAGCAACAGCCATCTTTGCATAGGACAGTGGGCTTTGTCATATAATTTGTATAGAAGGTTGTTATCTCAAGTACTATATCTACATACCCTTATGGTATGATATCAAGTACATACATACATATACCAAGGCTTTTTCCCCCTTCCAAGGGAGGTAGCCAAAAAGGGAAAGGCATAAAAACACTCCCACCCATTTCATCCCTACATACACTCCACACCCCTCCCACCCTCCCTCTCATCTGAGCACCTCCTGGATGACGGGTCATCCCTGCACCCTGCCCACCGCCCTGGGTCAGAAGCAGTGTCGCAAGACACAGCACATCCACAGCAAGGCCGCTTCATCCAATCGGCGACCCCCCCTCTCCGTCCCCCCTTGCATATAAGGAGAGGACGGGGAGAAATCCCTTCGGGCTGCGTCAAAATTTACTCACACATACTACCCCACTCCCCACCCCCCTGCCCATTCCTCCTCATAATGATATCAAGTAAATATGATTTATTGTATCCATATCCTGTGCATAATGTGAGTGTTAAGAAAACCTCAGAAAGACAAATAACCCTACTCATATGTTTCACTAATCTTTGAACAGTCACAAAACCATTGATAGTAACCCAGGCAGGCTTCCTGCTCTCCTGTATCTTTCACCTGCGATGTCTCTGTGCTATTCAACCTCCTTGGGCATGCATAAAGAACATTTAAACTAAAATATATATCTAAGAATACTATCAGCAACAATCACATACAGAGAAGACAAGGGAGAGGATGATGATGAGTAGAACCACAACTACTATGGAGATTATGCATATCTTCTTCTTCATAGCCTTTGTTTTGCTTTCTCGTGCTTTAATCAATTCTTGGTTTGCATTAGCTGCTTTTGTCTGAGCTTCAAAGACAAACGTCTCAATGCGTGATACGGATTCCCCTTGTTGATCAACCATGACGGCCAAATCCTGTAATGCATCATAAACAATTAGTGTCAACACGAGGGTAAGAAAATTGTGAGAAAAAGGACCACAAGATACTATAGCTTCTTTCACCCCAGCACAATCATCTCTCCTTTGAACCACCTCTCTGGTGGTACATAACAAGTGAGAAGAGGAGACTTCATTGATGAAGACTCTTACACCTTCCATACGAAACTGCATCAACCCAGCCCCAAGGAGCCAATACCTAGTTTCTGGATCAGGCTCAAAAAGTCAATCCTATCTATTACTTCCTACCAACTTATCTCCCCATCTTTTACTTCTGTTTTCTCACATAACGAGGTCAGTACTCTGGCACCTGCCCTTCTGTAACTCCTTATAGCCAGAGACACAGAAACCAACCCAGTTCCACATGCACAAAACATATACTTACACACATCCAAAAATGTAACACACTACACATGGGTCCAGCACAAATGCACCACACTTGACAACATAAAACAATACACAAAGAGTGCTGGCACCACACATCAATACTCGCCCAAAAACACACTTTAAACAAACTAAAATATACCACATATATACACTACACCAATGGTCTTTCCCCGTACAAGAAAAGTAGCCAAAGTCAGTCATAAATCCAATCCCACCCATTTCATCGCCACATATTTCCGATTCACCATCCCTCTCTTCTTGGCTCCTCCTGGATGATAGGTCATCCCTGCATCTTACCCACTGCCCTGGGTCAGAGGCAATGTAGCAAGATACAGCACATCCACAGCAAGACCACTTCATTTAATCAGCGACAACCCCCTTGCAGTCCCCTCATGCAAAAAAAATGAGATGGTTAGAAATCCCTTTGGGCTGTGTCAAAATATCATTCACACATACTCCCTCACCCCACAACCCCCACCCACTCCATTCCATGCATCACAGCATCATCCATATACAACAATTCTCCACTCATCCCTATCTTGTCTTCTCCCTTCCTTCCTCAACACACATTCCCCTCTTTTTCAATGCCCCTTTAACCCCATCCATCCATCTCATCTTTGGTCACCCCCTCATGTTCACTCCTTCCACCTCTGCCTTCCACACCTCTTTTACTAATCTTTCTTCACTCATTCTTTCCATGTGACCAAACCATTCCAATACTCTTTCATCAACCCTATCTCCCAAATCCCTTTCCACCCCCACTCTCTTCCTCACCTCATTTTTCACTCTATCCAGCCTAGTAACCCCTTCCATACTTCTCAGGCATTTCACCTCACATTTACACTTTTCCTGTCTTCTTCTCTTATATTCCATGTTTCTGCCCCATACAGTGCTGACATAAAATAAATAAATGTAATGCAATAGTGGTGAACCTTACCTGGAAGAGCTGAGCCAACTCAGCAATAGATTTTTCAAGTTTCTGCACAGCTTCATGGCGTTCTTGAAGGTCTTGCAACTGCTGTCGAGCCAACTGTGTTTCTTTGATAATGTTTTGAGTGAAAACAGCTGATGGCTGATCTAAAAGAGTTTCCAGCTCCTCTTCATTCATATTAGCCTGACCTGTATAGGGAAGAAAAAAATAAATACATACATACATATACCAAGGACTTTTTCCCGCTTACAAGGGAGGTAGCCAAAAAGAAAAAGGCAGAAAAACCACTCCCATCCATTCCATCCCTAAATACACTCCACTCCCCTCCACCCTCTACCCCCCCTCTTATCTTGGCACCTCCTGGATGATGGATTATCCCTGCATCTGTCAACTGCCCTGGGTCAAACACAATGTAGCAAGACAAAGTACATCCACAACAAGGAGCATACATACATACATATACCAAGGCTTTTTCCCCCTTACAAGGGAGGTACCCAAAAAGGAAAAGGCATAAAATCATTCCCACCCATTCCATCCCTGAATGCACTCCACACCCCTCCACCCTCCCTCTCATCTTAGCATGTCCTGGATGACGGGTCATCCCTGCATCTTGTCCACTGCCCTGGGTCAGAAGCAGTGTCGCAAGACAGAGCACATCCACAGCAAGGCCGCTTCATTAAATTGGTGACCCCCCCCTCTCCGTCCCCCCATGCATAGAGGAGAAGACGGGGAGAAATCCCTTTGGGCTGCGTCAAAAATTCCTCACACATACTACCTCACCTCCCATCCCCCTGCCCATTCCACCTCATGCATCACAACATCATCCATATACAACCATTATCCATTCACCCCTATCTTCTGTCCTCTCCCGTCCTTCCTCAACAGACATTCCCCTCTTCCCCAAAGCCCCCTTTACTCCATCCATCCACCTCATCCTAGGATGTCCCTTCATGTTCACTCCCTCCACATCTGCCTTCCATACCTCTTTTACTAGTCTTTCTTCACTCATTCTTTCCATGTGTCCAAACCATCCTAATACTCTTTCATCAACCCTATCTCACAACCCCCTTTCCACCCCTGTTCTCCTCCTCATTTCTCACTCTATCTAGCCTAGTAACCCCCATCATACTTCTCAGACACCTCATCTCAAACACATTCAAACTCCTTCTCTCTTCCTCTCTTATGTTCCAAGTTTCTGCCCCATACAGTGCTGTTGGCACAATCACTCCTTCATGTAGTCTCCTCTTAGCATCCATTCCCAAATGTCTATTCCTCATTACACTTTTAATTCCACCAAGGCATTTACTCGCTTCTCTCAATCTACATTCTACCTCCACCTTCACTCCACCTTTTCCTGTCACATTTGCACCCAAGTATCTAAAACTATCCACTTCCTCCAGTCGCTCTCCCTTAATGCTCACTTCCAGGCTACTGCCACTTTCACCCCTTGTACATCTCATCACCTTACTTTTACCCACATTTATCTTTAGCATTCTTCTATCACACACTCTCCCAAACTCTGTCACCAACTTCCTCAATCCCTCCTCCGATCCTGCCACAAGCGCAGTGTCGTCTGCAAACAACACCTAGCTCACCTCCCACTTTTCTCCATTTTCTTTAACCATCTCCAATCCCTGACCCACTACCCTTGCATTTACCTCTCACACTACCCTATCCATGTATAAGTTGAACAGCCAGGGTGCCATAACGCATACTTGACGGAGTCCCACCTTTACCTCGAACCATTCACTCTCTCCATTTCTAATCCTGACACAAGCTCTACTACTCTCATAAAAACTCTTGACAGCTCCTAGAAGCTTTCCTCCTATCCCATATATCCGCAAAACCTCCCACAGTGCCTTTCTGTCTACCCTGTCGTAAGCCTTTTCCAGGTCCATAAAGGCCCAAAAAATATACTTCCCTTTTCCTATAGCTTTCTCACATATCTGTCTTACCACAAAAATCTGATCTACACATACATACATATACCAAGGCTTTTTCCCCCTTCCAAGGGAGGTAGCCAAAAAGGGAAAGGCATAAAATCATTTCCACCCATTCCATCCCTGAATACACTCCACACAACCTCTACATACATATACCAAGGCTTTTTCCCCCTTACAAGGGAGGTAGCCAAAAAGGGAAAGGCATAAAATCATTTCCACCCATTCCATCCCTGAATACACTCCACACCCCTCCACCCTCCCTCTTATCTGAGCACCTCCTGGATGACGGGTCATCCCTGCACCTTGTCCACTGCCCTGGGTCAGAAACAGTTGTCGCAAGACACAGCACATCCACAGCGAGGCCGCTTCATTAAATCGGCAAACCCCCCCCCCCTCTCCATCCCCCCATTGCATAAAAGGAGAGGACGAGGAGAAATCCCTTCGGGCTGCGTCAAATTTTGCTCACACATACTACCTCTACCCGTCCTAAATCCACACTGTTCCTCACCAATTACTCCCTCTGTTCCTCTCCTAATCCTCTCAATCATGATCCTCCCATAAGCCTTCCCAACTACTACATTCACACTTGCCCCCTTTTCCCTTGTAAAGTGGAACTATACAGGCACTCCTCCAGTCCTCTGGCACTCTACCCTCTCTCCAGCAAACATTAACCTCTTCACTCCGGGGCACATCACACGTCTGGCAGCATTAGCTGCCCGACGTGCGATGTTGCATCATAATAATCGCATTGTAGAAAATAAAGTCAGTGCTCAATCGTCCGTTCTCTTTCACCCATGAATTTTGATAACCATAGAAAATATGAAGGAGCCAGTTTAGAGAGAATGGAGGTTATGTAGGTACGACTACAATAAATATAATCAAGACGCCGACGTCGGCATCATCGCGTACCCACTTGCTCCTCATGATAACTACGTAGGCGTCACCATATGGAAGTGGTTAAATAACCTCACCAGCCAGTCAACCATCACTGTATCTCCTTTTTTCAGACATTCTGCATGGCATCCATCCAGACCAGGTGCCTTACCTGCTTTCATCATCTTAACAACTGCCTTCACTTCATCCTTCCTTATTTCTCCTCCATTTTCCTCACTCGTCACATTCATTTTCTTAGCATTTCCCAATGCAGCTATCTTTCCCTCCCTATCCTCCTTCACATTTAGCAACTCCCTAAAACATTCTGCCCATCTTCCCCTTACTGCCTTCTCTTCCATTATCATCTCTCCATCTGCACCTTTTACCTTTTCTTCTCTACTTGATTCGCCTCCTCTTCCTCTCTTCATTTCTTTCCAAAACATCTTTTAATTACTTTCAAAATTTTCTGTCATACTTTTACCCCATTTCACATCTGCTCTCCTCTTTGCCTCCTTTACCTTTTGCTTTACTTCTCTTTTCTTTTCTTTGTACCTCTCATATGACTCCCTCGTCCTATTTTGTAACCAATCTGTGAAAGCTCGCTTCTTCTCTTCTACAACCTTATTTGTTTCCTCATCCCACCATTCACTACCCTTTCTTCTATTTCCTCCTGTCTTTCTTGTTCCACACACCATCTTTGCACACTTTGTGACTCCCTCCTTGAACCATCCCCATTCCTCCTCCACACCCAGCTCTACTCTATCCTTCACTCCCTCACACTCCTCCTTCAGCTTCTTCTTGTACTCCTTCTCCTTTTCATTTAAAGAGTTCACTCTAAGCACCTCCCTACCTTTTGTCCCTTTCCTCTTTCTCCATCTATCCTCCACTCTCAACTTACCTTCCACCAAAAAATGATTCTGATATTCCCCCACCCTCTCCCCTTAGCACATGTACATCCTTAACTCTTCCTATCATAATCCTATTTACCACTACATAGTCCATTAATGCTCTATCTACCACCCTTCCCTCCACCACCATCTCCCATGTGTACTTATACTTGACTTTCTTCCGAAACACTGTATTTACTATCATCAACTCTCTTTCTAGACATATTTCCACCATCAACTCTCCACTACGATTCTTTCCTGGAACTCCACATTTCCCAACCACTCCATCAATTGGATCATTTTCTACCCTAGCATTAAGGTCTCCCAGTACTATTACATTGATATTTCTCCCTAAATCCTCTATGCACTCATTTAAATCTATCCAAAAGGCCTCCCTTTCTTCTACGCTCTTCTCACTGCCAGGTCCATATGCACTTACAAACACCCACATCTCCTTTCCCAGTTTCACCTTCATCCACATTATCCTTGAGGAAACCTCCTTCCACTCCACTACACATTTACCTATCTCTTCACTCACTAGTATAGCCACCCCTTCCATCCCTCGCCCTCTCTTCACTCCACTTACACTCGCCCTTCCCTTTCAACTTAGTTTCACTCAAAGCCAACACATCTCTTTCTTCTCACAAACATACTACCTATCTCTTCCCTTTTACTCTCATCTGTACCACATCCATTGTACAGGACAGTAACAAGGGGTTGGGGGACAGTATAATGGAGGGACATTCGTAGTATAAAAGTGTCATAATTTCTCTATGAACAGAGTTTTCCTCTATCACAGCCAAAAGGATGTGTGGCTCTGGTCCATAGGGGTGCCCCATATAGACCCTAAAGTATCAACTGCATGCCACTTTGCCACTACACCACAACAAGGTAACTTCACTTAATTGGCAACCCCCCTCTCGGTCCTCTCATGCAGAAAAAAAAGATAGGAAGAAATCCCTTCCAGCTGTGTCAAAATATCATTCACACAAACTTCCCTACCACTCTATCTATCGGTTTATCCCCTACTCTTCCAATGAGATCACCCAATACCATTACATTGACATTCCTCCCAAAACTCTCTAAGCACTAATTTAAATCTATCCAAAAAGCCTCCCTTTCCTCTATGCTCTTCTCACTACCAGGTCCATATGCACTTACAAAGACCCACATCTCCCTTTCCAGCTTCACTTTCATTCACATTAACCTTAAAGAAACTTCCACTACACCACATACTTTCCTATCTCCTCACTTATTAGTAGAGCCACCCCTTCCCTCCCTCATCCTCTCACTCCCAACACCCTCTCCACTACACTCCCAAACTCAAAATCACCCTTCCCTTTCAACTTAGTTTCACTTTATGCCAACATATTTATCTTCCTTCTCACAAACATAATCCATATCTCTTCCTTTCTACTCTCATCTGTACCACATCCACGCACATTAAAAGACCCAAACCTTAGGGTTCTGTTTGGAAAACTCTAAGAACCTCTTATGCGCTGAATTTTCATAGGAATAGGGTTACAGAGAGCACAATACTTAGTACCATCATTCCTTCCCATTTTAGCCATCTTTTATGATTCAAGTGGGGAAACTCAGTGGCTTTCTACATACATACTTACATACATATACCAAAGGCTTTTTTTCCCCTTACACAGGGGGCCAAAAAGAAAAAGGCATAGAAACCACTCCCACCCATTCCATCCCCTACATATTCCACTCCCCTCCACCCTCCTCCCTCCCTCTCATCTTGGCACCTCCTGGATGACGGGTCATCCCTGCATCCTGTCCACTGCCCTGGGTCAGAAGCAGTGTCGCAAAACACAGCACATCAACAGCAAGACAGCTTCATTAATTCAGCGACCCCCCCTCTCTGTCCCCTCATACAGAAAAGGAGAAGACGGGGAGAAATCCACTCAGACTACGTCAAATTATTTCTCATACATACTTCCTCACTCCCGATCTCCCACCCACTCCCCCTCATGCACCACAGCATCATCCATACACAACCCTTCTCCATTCACCTTTATCTTCTGTCCTCTCCTGTCCTTCCTCAACCAACATTCCTCTCTTTTGTAATGCCCCTTTTACCCCATCCATCCATCTCATCCTAAGACGGCCCCTCATATTCACTCCCTCCCCCTCTGCCTTCCACACACCTTTTACTAATCTTTCTTCACTCATTCTTTCCATGTGTCCAAACCATCCTAATATTCTTTCATCAACCCTATCTCCTAGCTCCCTTTCCACCCCTGTTCTCCTCCTCACCTCCTCATTTCTCACTCTATCTAGCCTAGTAACCCCTATCATATTTCTCAGACATTTAATCTCAAACACATTCAAACTCCTCTCTTCCTCTCTTATGTTCCATGTTTCTGCCCCGTAAAGTGCTGTTGGCACAATCACTCCTTCATATAACCTCCTCTTAGCATCCATTCCCAGATATCTATTTCTCATTACACTTTTTAATCCACCAAGGCATTTACTCGCTTCTCTCAATCCACATTCTACCTCCACCCCCACGACTCCCTTTCCTGCCACATTTGCACCCAAGTATCTAAAACTATCCACTTCCTCCAGTCTCTCTCCCTTAATGCTCACTTCCAGCCTGCTTTCTAATAGTAATAGTAATACCCAAAGCCTCCTTCACCCCATCCATAGAATGTATGGATGGGATGAAGGGGGCCTTGGGTGCAAAGGTTATGTCTGTCAATTAGGAAAGACAGTGGGCAAGAGATAGGCAAGTGGAGAGTGGTTGTGAATGGATAATAAATTGACATGGCCTGAAAAGATTTCTTCTTATCTGCTCTATAAAATTGAGTGTCCTTCAGGGAGGTGTGTCCCACTCAGAGGAACCAAGAGAAATGGAGTGTATACTTTAGCTAGCCACCTCCCTTATAAAAAGGAAAGGACTTTTTAGTATATATTATAATAGTAAAAGTAATAATGATATCTATTTATCTACATACCAAGGGCTTTTTCCCCGTAATATGGGATGGTGCCAAGTCAAAAGGAACATACCCACTCCCATCCACCGTCATGCAGAAAAATAGAGGATGGGGGAGAAATCACTTCAGGCTGCGTCAAAATACCACACACACATAACCACTCCCTACATCCCCCCTCTCCTCCCATATCATCATTATCATAATGATAAAAAAAATTATAAATACCTGTGATAATAAGCTCTTTACGAAGGTACTGGACATTCCGATCATGGGCATCAGCATGGAGCAATGAAAGAGTGCTTAAGACATCACTAAGGTGAAGAACAAGAGCAAGGTGGTGAGTATTTGCCACATGTCCAACTACAGCTGCCTGGGATTCACCTTCAGCCTTTACCTGAAAACATTCATATTTTCTAAATGAATAATAGTGGTTAAAATATGAAAAATAAAAATTAAAGCCAGATTAGTTTTGAATGAATCCAATTAACTTACACTGCATTACAAATTACTATCTATATAATTACAAATTACATATGTATTAAATTTGAAATGTGTTTGCAATCCAACATGCAAATGACAAATGGGATCAGATCAAAATATATACCTTCAGCATGCTTTATAATAAAATAAATGGGGGAATTCATAGTCACGTTTCTTATCTCACAACGAAATTA
This sequence comes from Oratosquilla oratoria, assembly GCF_046742065.1. NCBI lineage: Eukaryota > Metazoa > Arthropoda > Malacostraca > Stomatopoda > Squillidae > Oratosquilla > Oratosquilla oratoria. Next base: position 31,262,976 of record NC_134813.1, read on the forward strand.
AATAAATAAATAAAATAATTTATAACACACACATCCCCACCCCCCTGCAGACGAAACAATCCTAAAAACAAATCATCATCATCATCAACCTCCTTATTAACCATTTCTCACAAAACCAGGAAACAGGAAATAACAAGATACTGTATGTACAAATGTCACATCCCCCATTATAATAGGCTTAGTCAAGTCAAAATATGGATCCACTTCAAAACACCCACTCGCATCACCCTATCAGCACCTTCAGGATGAAGGTCTGTTTGTCCCCACCACAATGCAGTTCACATACACAAAAAAATCCTACAGAGCTTCATCAACCTTATTATAAACAACTAAACCCGAAAAAGAAGACATCGGCACTATACCTCATTCATCACTTTTTTTACAGCTCGAATTTCATTCTTAATATCAGCAATTTTATCTTCTAGATTTCCTCTGTTTCCATGTTCATGGAGTAGTGCTCTTAGGTCATTAACATTTACTCTTAATTTCTGAAATAAGCAAACAGTGATTTAACAAGACACCCTACAACTATGTACTATATTGTACTCAATGTTGTGAGTGATATCTAACACTTCATTACATACAAAATTCAATTTATTCAAATATGAATTCTTACCTTAAGTTTGACATACAGTGGCCCTATCTTATCCAGCAAGTTCAATAATGGTGCTAAATCTGGTTGGCTTTCTTCTATGGTCACACTAAAATCTTCTTCCTTTAGACCAGCTTTAGTCCGTAACTCCCGAAACTCGTTCAAACGATCACGAATCATTTTGCCTTTCTTTCACAATAAATAACACAAAGATACACCAATACCCCTTTGCTGAAAGCATAAAAAGTATGGTATTAAAAACATATAGTTCAATACTTCATTTAGTTGCTTAAAAGCAGAATCCTATTCATACAAGGTGTTATAATCTAACAATAATCATTATAATACTGATGATGATTATGATGTTTCATACAAGTTGTTATTACCTAACAATAATTATTATAATGATGATATTTAATATAAGTTGTTATAATCTAATAATGATGATGATGATTGATGGTGATAACACAATGATCACAATGATGATTATGACAATAATAACAACAACAATAACTGTTACCCAAAGTTTCAGTGACTGGTAACATACATCTCCGCAATGGTTGGCAACATTTGGTATAAAACACTACTACAAAATAAACTGTATTAGTGTGAAATTGTTTCTTAGTCACTGGTATATGCCTATAGTGCTTAAAGTTGTCCACTATAGGCAACAGTAAAGTAAGAGTGACAGCAGTTTCCAACTGTCAGGTCTCCTTTAGTGACCAGGTAAAGGAAATTCAAAGATAATAAAAAGCAAATATTGGGTCTGGCATGGAAAACGAGTATTAGTCCTTAAGGGCTGCCCGTCCATTTGGAATTTCTGTCCCTCAGGTAATCCATGTGGAGGTGAGGATACTGACGAGTTTTGAAGACAGGCACCAGGGAGATTTCCTCTCCGATATCCATTTCACATGACCACTACTTGTAGGAACCTCTTGTTGTTCCTACTATGTGTATGGAAAAAATATACACCAGTACCCACATATTTCAATCTCAAGAACTTAAAAATTAAATTAATGATACAAAAAACTCAATCTTACTTCAATTATGTATAAAGAAATAGAAAAAGAGAGAGAGAGAGCACATGTATGACGGATGGAAGGGGGGATTAAATTATCACATGGGATGCAATTATCTACACTGCCTGGCTTTCTTTGAACTCAAGCTTATCTTTATTCAGATAAGGGCTCCAGGTCAAGCTCCGCAACACATATACCTGGAGATAAAAGATATATCCTGTGTTGAATTCAGTTTTTGTCAATGAAATCCTGTGATTGCATGGATTTTTTTATTCTCTGGTTTCCAAATAATCTTTGAAAAATTAAAAGATTGTTTTCATTCCTCTATGTTCTTTAAAGAGTTTAAATGTGTCGAGATGAAATGCCTGAGAAGTATGGTAGGGGTTACTAGGCTGGATTGAGTGAGAAACAAAGATGTGAGGAGGAGAGCTGGGGGTGGTAAGGGAGTTGGGAGATATGGTTGATGAAAAAGTATTGAGATGGTTTGGACACATGGAAAGAATGAGTGAAGAAAGATTAGTAAAAGTGTGGAAGGCAGAGGTGGAAGGAGTGAATGTGAGGGGGCAGCCAAGGATGAGATAGATGGATGGGGTAAAGGGGGTACTGGGTAAGAGGGGAATGTCCACAGAGGAAAGAAGGGAGAAGACAGAAGATAGGAGTGAGCAGAAAATGCTTGTGTATGGAAGGGAGTGGGTGGGGGATGGGGGGTGAGGGAGTATGTGTGAATGATATTTTGACACAGCCTAAAGGGATTTCTCCCCATCTTCTCTTTATTCTGTATGAAGGGATGGTGGTGGGGGGGGGTCATAAATTAAATGAAGCAGCCTTGCTGTGGATGTGCTGTATCTTGCTACATTGCTTCTGACCCAGTGCAGTGGATGAGATGCAGGGATGATCCGTCATCCAGGAGGAGCCAAGAAAAGAGGGAGGGAGGAGTGGTGAATGGGAGTGGAATACTTAGGGATGAAATAGGTGGGAGTGGATTTATGCCTTTGACTTTGGCTACCTCCATTGTAATGGGGAAGAAGCCATTGGTATATGTATGTACTATATAAAAATTATGGTAACATTATTATTATTTCTCTCTCAATTTGTACATTATCCACAAAATAAGCTGGCTGCACATGGGAGAAGATCATCTCCCATTCTACTTTCATTACACCCATCCTTTTCATTCATTCCTGTGCAAACCACATGAAAATTGCACCTTGATTCCTCCCCACAAACAATGATAGCTCATTCCTGGTGTATACTCTCATGAATGTGTTGTGACCACAGTCTAAGACCACTGATTCTCAACCAGGGCTAAAATTTACCACTTGGGGATAAAAAATTACATAAATCAATCAATCAATCAAATCTGCCACCCTGAGTCTACTGCTGAACAATGGCCTCCTTCATAGCATTCCATGATTCACATGACCACACCAACCTCTGCCACATCACGTCACTTCAGTTATGGACTCAGGATGGCAGATTTGATTGATTGATTGATGTAATTTTTTACCCCCAAGGGGTAAAATTTAGCCCTGGTTGAGAATCAGTGGTCTCAGACTATGGTCATAACACATTCACGAGAGGATACACCAAGAATGAACTATTAATGTTCATGGGGAGGAAACAAGGTACACTTTTCACATGGTTTGCACAGGAAGGAATGAAAAGGATGGGTGTAATGGAAGTAGAATGGGAGATGTTCTTCTCCCATGTCTAGCCACCTTGTTTTCCAGATAATGATGTACAAATTGAGAGAGAAATAATAATGTCACCATAATTTTTATATTATGGTACACATATATAACAAGGGGTAAATAACTTATGTACCTGATAGTTGAATAATAATTCAATTCAATTTCATTTTGTAAATTGTGTGTGTGTATGAGAGAGAATGCTAAGTATATATGTATGTGTGTGTATGTGTACATGCCAAGGGAGAGGGGGAGGGGGAGGAGGGGAGTGTCATTTAATCCTGTTCAGTCTTGTTAAATGGAAGTAAGGGGGTAAATGGAGAAATATATCAAGCTGAAGGAATTAATGATGGAGGAAAAGTTGAGAATCCCTGGTCTAGACATTCTTCTCCAATTAACTGGAAAAAAAAAGCATACTGCTCCAACATCTACAACCTGCCATTTGCACCATAAAACACATCCATGCATCAACAAATTACTCGCATCACAAAGTATATACTAAAAGACAGATCACCAAACTCCTAACTCCATAAGAAAAAATGTGTATTGAAAAAAATATATATATATATATATATATATGTACAAGGGGGAAAAAAAATCCATCCCTATAGAAGTAAGAACCCCTCTTGCACAACTATATTCAAGTCACCATCCAGTACTAAATGCCAAAACAGAACAGCTCTAGTGACAGAAGCAAAATGTCCCAAATGCAACCATCATACAAAAGACACTAAAGATCTTGTCCTACACTGCCCTGCCTTAGTCATACCCAGACAATACATATTTTGGTATTATTTTAGTTGTGCACACCTACACAATATAGCATTAGAAAATTAAATATTAATTTTGTAAATTATAATACATGAACATAATATGCGATTTTCTTGGCGGAAAAAAAAATTGCCACAAGAAAATTTACTAACGAATGAAGCTGCTAGGATATGGTACACACACCATGCCAGTCCAGTCACTATCAGACAACAGCTTTCATGTTGTGGACCGGATGTTCTCCAACTCCAGATGACGTTAATAAGCACTGTTACAAAGACAATTGGGTTTCCTTGGACTCTCAGAGAACAGGGTTCTGCCATCATCTGTTAACTGCCCAAGGTATTAATACAATAATAATCAGGCCGTCAGTATCCGTGATGACGACAACCCAGATGATCTTTAGAATTTGAGGTACTAAATTACTAAATATTGGTTAGGTTATGTAGGTTAGGTTACGTTAGATTAGGTTAGGTTAGAATAAGCTAATTTATCATTCTTTCATTTCTTCAACCTTGGCACTTATTAAACCAAACATGGTGTATCATTCAACTGCCACGACTTCATTCGTTAGAAAATAGGCTTTAGCAAATATTTTGTTGATTTCCGCCAAGAAAATCGCATACTACGTTGATCTATTATAATTTACAAAATTAATAATTAATTTTCTATTGCTATATCGCATAGGTGTACACAACTAAAATTTTACCCATATTTCTTTCTCAAGTAATATAGGATCCAATCCAATGGCTCTTGTTATTTACCTGGGAGGTGAAATCTTGGGCAATGGACTGATTATCTCTCAAATCTTTAACTAATAAATATTTAACAAACCTATTATGACTAATTATTGTACGATGTTTCAGATGTAGGATGATAATTTATAGGCATTTTCTCATGCAAATTTACATAGGTCTATGAATTTGTTCCGATGAGCACAGAAATCCCGAGTCCTATTCACAAATATCCTTACTTCCCCAACCCCTTCAGTGCTAAACATGGCAATAGAAACTTTTTGCAACAAATATGTAATAGAAGAGACCCTTCTTAATTCATACAAACAATTTGAAAAACAAAACTTGGAAATTACAATTTGAGATATCTTGAAAATTTACCTTTCCCTATTTCCTGATTTGTAAACTGGTACAGATGTCTTTGTAGGTACAGAAATAAAACCATTCTTAAACGAGTTGCAAGGATACCAAAAATTTCTAATACAGATGTTGTTGAAACTGATCACCACTTAAAAATAAATGAAACACTGGTAAAATCACAGAAACACGTGAGTATGGATATATAACATGAAACTTACATTATCCAATAGTTCCTGACCTAATCTAACCTACCCATTTAAAAAAAATAGTGTTGTGTGTTACTGGAACAGAACCGAAATACTTCCTGTCTTGTGTACTATGACACAACTAACATTACCACATATTTCAAGTGATCTGCACCACTAATGAAGCTGGTCACAATAGACAAACTTTAAAAACAGAACTAAACATATCGAAAACCTAGAATTCGCTTTAGGATTTCAAGTACTTACAGCTACAAGTTCAACTTCAACCATCAAAAGTTATGAACTATGTAAACTTATAATCTATTTCAATTCACTGACTAAAGAAACAACTGTTTCATTGTCTCATTTTCTTTAGGTACTGCTACACAATTTACCACGAAGAAGAAAATAACGTAAATAACGAATCAAGAAGCTACAATATTAACCTTTATGCTCCTGCTACCCCTATGGTCTCTTAGGATTTGTTTACATCCGCTGACTCAACCAAGGACATGACGGCATAGGATGTGTTCTATTACATGCCATTCGCCAATCCGTTTTCATGCAGTTGTCTCAAAGCGTTCAATCTTGGCTTCATATTTGGTGCCAATTGCCTGGATTTTGTAGATTGAAAAATGATTATCCCTTGTAAGAGGAACAATCATTAAAAATATGGATTAACTTATTCTGAGTCATGTGACAATCTTGAAATATTTGAAAATGCAAATCTGTTCATAATTTGTAACGCACTGCAAAGAAAATGTTGTCCATAAATTTTAATAGATAAATTAGAATACTGGCCACAGAACAATAAATGTAATATATTGGTCCACTTACGAACGTAAGTAGTGCACGGTAAAACAAATAGGAACAAATCAGTAAACGTGTTTGCGGCCTAACAAATAGCCCAGAACAAAATCCGAAGTATTTTGTCACCTACAACCAGCACTTCTATCCTTGAAGACCATATCGCATCAAAGAGTTTAAGCCATAGGAGTGGTAAATTAGTTTAAGGTAGACCACAGAGTGGAAGAATATTATGAATTACAATTGTGACCAGTATTTTTCCCATGGGTGGAGTTTAGTTTCAGGGCATAAAAGAATATCCAGTGACTAGGTCCGTCAATAGACTTCCAATACCGACTGCATAAAACATTTAATCAATACCGGGAGAACCTGAAATAGACCTTTTTCAGATTCCACTATCGTGCTGCCGTACATTTCCTGTGACTTTCTATCCAGGATGTTGCAAATGAAGCATGAACACGTCAAGAAGGCCTTGGGTGAAACTCCGGGCGGGCTTACAAAGTGGATAACTGAACATTCTTTTCCTCTCCACGACGACCGGTTACTCTCCTATCAACGGCTTTACTATGCAGCATGACAACGAATAAAAAATGTGTTATCACCAAGTATTTTTATTTCAGTAGGCAAGGAAATCCTACCTCCCTTGGAAGCATAAGATTTTTCATAGACTGTGGGATTTAATTTCTGACAGTGTCACGACTCGCCTATGGGTCGGGCTAATTGCGACACGAAAAAAAAAAATGAGGCCGTGCGCAGTTCGGGCGAACAACAGAATTCAGGCAGGATAATTACTCTTCGATAAAAATGAATATTATTACACTGATAAAAACAATACATAAAACATAAATTAATATAAGATAATAATAATAGCATATTACATATGGCAAGGAATAAGATTATATTACCAAGTTGTTGAGGGCTTAAGTTTGCAACACGTATGGCCATGTGGACGAAATGAAGTCTTGATTATGGTGCAGACGAGTCTTGATATTGATTTCTGACGGTCGCACCAACGGTCTCGGTGGGAGAGGGTGTGGGCAAATAGGTGGTTTGAGGTGAACGATAATTTCTGGTAGGGGCAACTTCTGGTAGTGGTGATTATTTTGAGGCGAACGAGAACTTCTATTAACAGAGTCGCGTCGCTCGTAGTCAAGCAGCAACCTGGAAGTGTCCAATAAAATTCGGAATAACGAAGGGTGAACACTTCGTTTTGGAGACGGGCAGTAGTTGTGGTCCAAAGTACTTGTTTAGCAGCGTTGTAATCGACGAAACGTAGAATTTTATGTAGATTCAGATGGGCCATAGGCTTCACCTTTTCTTGTTTTCTTTTTCTGCTATGTTATGGAGCTGTCACTCAGTAGTCTCCCTTCATCTCTATTAACTGTCTGTCTCGGCCGTTCTCTGCATCGCCTTTTATACTTCGTGAATGGGAGCCGACGTTTCAAACATGGCAAAACGTATCCAAAGTAGGTAGTTTGAAGATCCTCAGCTGTATACATCACCATTCTCATGCAACACCACTCGATGTCCAACCTCACAGTCTGGCTGGCGCCTACCATATCCGCTCAAATCGCTGAGTCTGCATGTTACCAGCCGAGCGCACCAGCCGAGCGCCCACAAACGGACTCACGAACACACACACATAATGGATGCCATTAGACACGACCCACATAACACACGGAAACATTACATATTAACGAGCCACCCCCCTGGATATGTATATATTATGACTTATATAAAAAATATAGTAGGTAATTAGTGGGTTGTCCTAGCCATGTGGGGCGACGGGCTTTCAAGGTAGAATTATTAAACAAAAGGATAAAACGCACCTCAAACTTTGCTTAGTCAGCCGTTTCCGGTCAACAAAAAGGCCGTGCATGTCTCGAGAGACAGGTTCGGTGTGAGGTGCTCCAGAGATTAACTCAAAAGAACATTGTGTAAGGTGGTCTAGAGACAAAAGTGTATAACCAAGAAAAACGTGTGCCAGTGATGTGTTGTAAAAAGTGACTATAGTGTATACGATGGTATCATGATAAACTCTAATTATAATAAAATAAGAAGAAAAGGAGTCGTTGAGAGTTTATCTTGCCCGCACTAAGTCCTGCCTATGTAACCCCCAAGGAAAGGAGGTTACATCAATGGCGGCAGCGGTGCTCCCACGCTCTGAATAGAAACTACGTCCTCAGCCATACAATCAAGGTTACGCAACCACTCAAACTGGCGAGCGTTAGTTTCATTTCACATCTCCGAAGAGACAAGCCATCATATACCACATAATACTAATTACACTCGCGCCTACCACAGAAGGCCGAATAAAACCTTCAGCCATCCAAGACTCAAGCCACGCCTACCAGCTCCACGCAGACCACCCGTGTCAAGCAAGCGGCACGTCTACACACTCCCCCTCCACCAACCACCCCCTCCGAGACGGCAATCTGAATTCTAAGATCGCAGCTTTGCAGTTCCAATCTTAGAATCGGTGGTAAAATCGAAGGCTTTCGATTTCAAACCACCTGGTGGCAGTGTCCTACCAGTCATATACTCTGTAGACAGATGTCTACAGTGATACCTCTGTCGGAGTAGAACCTGTCAACCCTACACAGCACCCCTTCAAGATTCCCATCCAACTTCAAACAAGACTCCCAATCAAGACATTATACTTCAAGCATCCACAAGATTCCATTCAATTGCCACAAGATCCAGTCTCCAACAGAAGATACTCCACCTCACCCCTACCGTCTTCACCCGAGAACCACACAGACTTACGACCTCAGCATTCCGGTCACCAACCCCTCCGTCCCTTCAAGCAACGCACCAATTCCTACATTGACACACCACGACTCCAGTCAAGACGCGGTGGACCCAGGCCGACGAGAGACAACCGAGAGACAACCTCCTCCGCCATTCCCCACCAACGTCAACCTTCGCCGTAAGTATAAAACCATAGACGCCCACTAATTTCCCGTTCTTTCATAGGAACCGGACGAGAACCCGACTCCACCCCCCTCCGTTATCACCCAGACCGGGAGCTTCACATCAGTTAAGCACAGACCCGCCTAACGACCTGCTCGTCACACCCAGTCAGCATTCCCGCTTCCCCACCCAACCTACCCTCCACCGACCGCCACCTTCGGCCGCCTATAATTGCATGCGCCTGCAAAAACGGTCCTGCCAGACATCGGCGTACCAGCCGATAGGGCTCGCCGTATTTAGGTACCCCATATCCATTGATATATCCACTGTAAATTTGCGGACAGCCTGTCCACGTGCCAAAGACACGTAAGATTCGCTCTAACCTTCGTAACACTATCATTAATATATAATTAGTACTTATCTTGAATATTTCTAAAATCACAACAGACAAATCTCATTTCTTTAAAAAAAAATTAAATAACAATACATCCAACTTAAACGAAACAAATATCATTATATTAATTTTTTTTGTAACACCACAAGATAACCACTCACTTATCTTTCAAATAATTAAGTTAAGAGATTAGTCACTACGTAACATAGTACTATAATAACTACTTAGTGATAATTTTTTTTTCCTCCTAACTAAATACGTATTCACTAATATTTAAGTATTATTTTATATCTTATTAATGGTTACCAATCCATAATTATAATACCATTTCCTTTTAACCTTGTATTTTCCCAATTTATTATTTACATTTAATACCTTTTCAACTTTTACAATAATTAATATAGTTATAATAATTATATGTACCTTTTTTTATAATCTTATCCAATTACTACTACAAACCCATATTATATATCCCATTGTATACCCATTTATATTTTATATCTTTTCAATTTTACAATAACTTATATATACTGTCATACTTTTACCATATTGTTATATGCACCTTCTTGTATATTCCCATTGTATACCCATTGACACCCTATACCCCCCCCCTCTAATCTAAATAGAACACACTACCTCTTAGGTAAGACCAATTTTTTTTAATTTAACTATTTCAACTTAGAACTCCCATCTCACCTAACTACTTACTATACCTGTTAAGTAATACATGCATCTCTAGTTAGACACTAACATGGCTACAGGAACGAGAGCCAAGGTCAGAAATATAATTGATGGATTTCTTTCTGCCTCTAAAGAAGAAAAACCCTCCCATGACTCAAACCATGCCACAACTAAGGCAGATTCTCAAATAATTCCTGAGGATAACATTGACAACCCCCCCTTTCACCATGACCACTCACAGCAAGACCCTTTTAACCCAACCCAACTACAACAACTCCCCATCCCCCTCCCCCACTCCACACCAAAAGTTCAAGTTACCCCTCAACTAGACCCTCAACAACGACCCCCCGACACCTCACCGCAACCCCAAATTCCCCCTTATGTAGACCCTCAACAACGACCCGCCCACACCTCACCTCACCCCCAAGTTGCCCCTCATGTAGACCTCCAGCAACAATCCCTAAATCCCACAACCCATGCATACGAGAACTTAGCCTTCCCTTCTCCCAACTTCCCGTCAAATCCAACAGCCTTCACCCAACATCCCTACCCAGCACCTAACCTTGCCCCAACCCCATTGCAACATCCTCACCCACAACTCCAACCTACAGTAATCAATAATTACCAAACCATTACCCCTCTAACCGAAATCCCCACCTTCTCTCAAGCTAGCGGACTCTCCATTACTGACTTCCTGACGGCATGTGACCTTTTCTTTTCTAAAAATCCAAACTACTCTGACTTAGATAAGATAAATCTATGCCGCCAGAAAATAGAAGCATCAGATGAGCACCGATCTACCGCTCGGATGCTAGACAATCTGATAGCCACAGGGATCACATATAGCGATTATAAGCAGCATCTGTTAAATGTCTTTCAGAGCAAACAAGCAAACAACATTAACTTTCTCCTCACATTTCTAAATAATACTAGAACTCAAAAACAGACTAACATCAAAGACAATGTAGCCAACGCAATCAAGGAAATTAGAGAAAATCTAGAAAATAACAGCCCTTGGATCTGTACAACCATTACAGGAAAAAAGGCAGTGACATTAGAAAACTTATACACATTCCTGGAGATAGGCCTTTATCTTTCCCAACTCCCACCAAAGTGTCAAAGAGAAGCCACAAAAAGGGATTTAAACACTAGAAACCCATTAGCTTACACATACATATTAGACATAACCAACGCTTGCAACATCTCCCTCTCTGACCAGCACCATTTTGCTAGACTAAATAGCCTTCAGTCACACCAGCCCCCTAGCTCCAATACAGCGCAACCATCTAACTGGTGTTCCTACCATCTTTCAACAAGTCACAACACCAGAGACTGCATACAGAAACAACAAATGCAAGCACAACACCACACTACCCCTTGCTCAGTTCATGGAACTACTTCCCACACGGATTCTCAATGTAGAACGCAGCAATACCAACACCCGCAGACACAACACCACACTACCCCTTGCTCAGTTCATGGAACTACTTCCCACACGGATTCTCAATGTAGAGCGCAGCAATACCAACACCCGCAGGCACAACACCGCGCTACCCCTTTCTCAGTTCATGGTACTACCTCCCACACAGATTCCCAATGTAGAGCTCAACAACAAATCAAACAACTCACGCCCCCCACCCCCAGACCCCCCAACATGTCAAAACCAACATGGCCAGGCAAATACTGCAACCTACACAAAACCACAACTCACTCCAACGAGGAATGTTCTCAACAAAAATCACAACCACAACCTCATCAGAGAACAAACAAACAAGTTACCGCACCTCGACAAACACCCTCCTCCCACACAACACATACAACTCAACACCGATTGGGGGAACGTGCACCAGCCTCACGCACCAGACCACCATAGGAACGTCCGACACACCACACAACTATATCACCCTAAAGGTGACATTAGATCAAATTACTGTTGACATGATGGTTGATACAGGAACAAACCTGAACCTCATCCCCAGAGCTCTCTACAAAGCACTAAATGACCCACCCCAAATCCAGTATTCAAATATGGAAGGCCTACTGATAGAAGGATCAACCATATCACTTCATGATATGATTGATATAAATATAGAAGTAAACAATTCCCAGGTAGGCTTCACATCCTTCCACTTAGCTGATGAATGGAGTCTCGACCAACAAGGTATAATAGGTTAAAGTCCCTACGAGACTGGAAGTCCATCATCAACTTAGATACCAACAAAATCTCCTTCCGAGATCAAAGTAATGAGTCAACACTTCCTGAAACACCTGACCCAGACACAACCTCTTTCATATCTATCTACCTTAAATAAACCCTCTCCAACTAAGAGCTACTCATTCCGTCCACCACCTTATGTCACCTCAAAAGCACTGATGTCTAACACAGTCATCATACCCCCTAGACATTCAATAACAGTTCCACTATACATACCCGGAGCAATAGAACATCAGGATGTCATAATTGACCCAGATACGTCAAGAATAAATAACATAACCCTAGAATCTTCATGGGATGTAGTGTCAGAAAATAAACACACCCTAGCTATGTTAACGAATCTCTCAGACCAACACCGCAAAATTAAAGAGAACACATACATTTGTTCAGTCCATCTCCACAATTCCCCAATCCAGGAACCACTCCCTCAACACATCAACACTGTAAGACAAACACAAACCCTCACCCCTATCCACCCCAACCAAATCACATCAGCCAATGGAGAGATGCGTGACAAATTACAATACATCCTACAAAGGAATAGATCGGCTATCACCTTAGAAAGCGAACCCTTAGGCAAATGTGATATAATCAAACATCACATCCAAATTCCCCCCAACACCCCCCCCCCTCATACACCCCCACTTACCGCATACCCCACAGTAGGAAAACACAAGTCGACAACAGTGTCCATGAGATGTTACACCAAGGTGTAATTTCTCACTCGGACAGTCCGTAGAACAGTCCCCTCTTCCTAGTCCCTAAGAAAGACGGAACTTTACGCCCTGTTGTTGACTTTAGGGAAATAAATCACCTAACTCAATCTGACCCACACCCACTCCCTGCCATGCAGGATGTCTTACAAGCCATAGGGAACGGGAATTCTGTTTTTTCCACTATTGACCTTAAGTCAGCCTTCTGGCAGGTGGAACTAACAGAGGAATCAAAACCCGTAACTGCATTCTCCACTGATAAGGGACATTTCCACTTTGAGCGTATGCCCTTTGGCCTTAAGAATGCCCCCTCAACCCAACAGAGACAAATGATTCGCATTTTCAGCGACATGATAGGAATCTCATTATTCGTCTACTTAGACCTCATCATCTATAGTCCCACACAAACTAACCACCTTCATACACTAGAGATTGTCCTAAAAAGACTCAAAAACACCGGACTGAAAATCCAACTAGGAAAGTGCAAATTCCTACAGACGGAACTCACCTTCCTAGGCCATAAGGTAGACGCCACAGGCATCCATACCACCCCAGATAAAATAAACACAATAACCAATTTCCCAACCCCCAGAAACGCAGATGAAACAAGAAGTTTCGTAGGACTAGCATCATACTATAGACACTTCATAAGAAATTTTGCACACATAGCATCCCCTCTCACCAAATTCACAAGGAAAGGCGAGACCTTTAAATGGTCTGAAGCAGAACAGCAAAGCTTCGACACACTTAAACATGCTCTTACCACAGCCCCTGTCCTAGCCTTTCCTGACATGAAGGAAGAATTCCTTCTTTACACCGACGCCTCCTCTAAAGGAATAGGCGCAGTCTTACAACAGAAAGATGAAAACGGGAAAGAGCACCCCATAGCCTACGCAAGTAGAGTACTGAATAAGCCTGAAAGTAACTATTCAACTACCCACAAAGAAGGACTTGCATTGATATGGGGCTTGAAACATTTTAAATATCTTATACTAGGCTATAAGATAAATGTTTTTACAGACCACCAACCCCTAGTCTACCTCTTTAACTCTAAAGACTTACATGGCAGAATTGCTAGGTGGAAAACCACCTTATTGGACTTTGATCCAAAAATAACATACCTAGCTGGAAAGGCTAACGTAGTAGCCGACTAAGCAGACAAATCCACATATCCACCTTAACAAAAACAACCTGTATTCCTATGCAAGACCTTAGAGAAGAAACAGACAAAGACCCGACATGGTCTAAAGTAAAACAACATCTACTTTCAAGAACACCCTTACAGTCCCGACCACCTGTCCCAATAGAGGAACTCAAACTGGTCGACGGAATCATAAGGAGAACCACTAACGACAGAGAAGTTACTGTCATCCCCAAAGCCCAAGTTCCCAAGGTCCTACACATATTGCACGACAGCGCAATGGGAGGCCACTCGGGCAGGGATAAGACACTGAATACTGCTAGGCATTCTTTCTTCTGGATAAATATGAAAAAAGACATAACCATGCACATACATAATTGTGTGACTTGCAACCAATTCAGAGGACCTGACCCAAAACAACTCAATATCAAAGACATTCCACTCCCTGCTGAACCATGGGAAACACTTGGCATTGACCTACTTAAAATGCCAACGAGCCATCAAGGTTCCAATTATGTACTCACAGCAGTCGACTATCTGTCAAAGTACACAATCCTAGTTCCACTACAGGACAAAACAGCAGAGACTGTGGCCAAAGCATTGGTTAACAACATATTCTGTAGATACAACATCCCCAGGCGAATGCTGTCTGACAATGGTTCAGAGTTCAAGAACCAGGTAATGCGCAAAATAGCACGTTTATATAACATAAATCAAACCTTCGCCACTGCCTACCATCCACAAGGGAATGGACTTGTGGAACGAACAAATAGAAAAGTGCTTGAAATCCTCAGACCTTTGGCCAACGATCTTTCGGATAGTTGGGAAGATTGGCTACCCCAGGTACAAGCTATTATCAATAGCACAGTCAACTCCACAACAAAGATGTCCCCCCATGAGATCATTTTTGGCCAAAGAATGCGCCTACCCTACCAAATATTCAACCAACCACCACCCCCCTTATACAACCTAGATAACCTTACCCAATGCCTAAAAAGAGGCATGCAAAGTATATACAAACAAGTCAGAGAAAACCTCAAAGTAGCTCAAGAAAGAACAAAAACAAAACAACACAAACGATCATCTCCACTTAGCATAACACTTGGAGACACAGTCATGGTCAGAGACTCTAATAGATCTAACAAACTCAAACCCAAGTTCTTAGGCCCCTTCACAGTCACAACCTCACTCCCCAACAATGTTTTCCTGTTAATGGACCCTTCCGATCACACAACCGTAACCATACACGGAGAGAAGTTGAGAAAAGTTAAACTTAACCTCGACCCAACCCCACCTCCCAACTACAACCCACCTACCGCACTAACACATAACTCACCCAAGCGCAAGTCCCATCACATGACACTACGTCGACGCAACTAAACATGCACTCTAGCTCTCGCCCCTGAAGATGCAGGACGTCATGCATTCCTCAGTGGAGGTTAAAATGGCCAAATTACAATAAGAACTCCCTTCCGCATATCTATCAAACCTTCTCTACTTCCTTCCGACCACTATAACCTTAGCGATAGTCAGATATACATATCCTAAATCACTAAAACAAAAACTCCATCCACAGGATACAACCACTACTACCCCCCATCCTCATCCACTTCTCCCCCACAATCTAGGTCCCATAACCCAATTAACACTCCCACCCCTCCCTAAGATCCCCGATACCATCCTCCCAAGTGAGATAGACATGGTACGTTTCCTAAACAAATCAACTACCTCTTGATATAGACTCTTTAGATCTACAATATAAAATCTTACCCTATGCCTCCACTGCCCTCGCACTCTTAACCATCATTTTTATACTAGAAATAAGTCTTTGAAAAAGTTTTTTTTTCTTTTCCCAAATTGCTGTTAACCTAGGATAAGTTTTACCTTGTGTCTCACCAATATCTTATCACAGATAATGCCATACAAACTCACAGATAAGAATTTCTCACAAAACATACTATAGTGCCATACAAACTCACAGATAAGAGTTTCTCACAAAACATACTATAGTGCCATACAAACTCACAGATAAGAGTTTCTCACAAAACATACTATAGTGCCATACAAACTCACAGATAAGAGTTTCCCACAAAACATACATAGTGCCATACTAACTCACAGATAAGAGTTCTCAGAAGTGATATGTGAGTGTCATATAAACTCTTATATGATAGTTGAAAATATATGTAATACTGGTGAAACACAACCTTGTTCCCTATTCAGAGACACAACATCGCATACCCATGCTTCTAGTTCAATGTACCCTCTTGGGACCTCATAATCACCTCAACATCACCCCCCCCCTTCTCCACATATAACCACCCAAAGATTTTGTGTCTCTGACTATATAACTATATAATAGTATATATGTATCAATACCTTGTTAACCATGTAACATTAGGTGCCGGGTGCCACCTAACCCCAGGGGGAGGGCAATATGTATACATCACCATTCTCATGCAACACCACTCGATGTCCAACCTCACAGTCTGGCTGGCGCCTACCATTTCCGCTCAAATCGCTGAGTCTGCATGTTACCAGCCGAGCGCCCACAAACGGACTCACGAACACACACACATAATGGATGCCATTAGACACGACCCACATAACACACGGAAACATTACATATTAACGAGCCACCCCCCTGGATATGTATATATTATGACTTATATAAAAAATATAGTAGGTAATTAGTGGGTTGTCCTAGCCATGTGAGGCGACGGGCTTTCAAGGTAGAATTATTAAACAAAAGGATAAAACGCACCTCAAACTTTGCTTAGTCAGCCGTTTCCGGTCAACAAAAAGGCCGTGCATGTCTCGAGAGACAGGTTCGGTGTGAGGTGCTCCAGAGATTAACTCAAAAGAACATTGTGTAAGGTGGTCTAGAGACAAAAGTGTATAACCAAGAAAAATGTGTGCCAGTGATGTGTTGTAAAAAGTGACTATAGTGTATACGATGGTATCATGATAAACTCTAATTATAATAAAATAAGAAGAAAAGGAGTCGTTGAGAGTTTATCTTGCCCGCACTAAGTCCTGCCTATGTAACCCCCAAGGAAAGGAGGTTACACAGCAAATGGGAAAGCAGAGCGAACTTTTTTCCGCCAAATTAGGAACGTTTCTCGCTGGTATTGTGCAATGCTTAAACATATATATATATATATATATATATATATATATATATATATATATATATATATATATATATATATATATATATATATATATATATATACCCACGCAAGGCATGCCTTAGAATTACAAACTGGAGACTTTCACACAAGGGCGTGGCACAGCACATCTACAGGATTCTATTCACGTTAAAGACGTGACAGACAGTGATTGATTATACTGTCAGTTTAAGTTGCTACTTCACACATAAGATGCTTGTATGTATGTAGAACTGCGTGTATCGTGGGGGGGGCACAGGTCGACTCTTTAATCACATAACGCCTCCCCAGTAGGAACATATACTGCAGTAAGGGAAATGAAGCCCAAGGCAGAGTTTGGCCACGTTTATATTGAACTGGTGGCGCATGATTGGTCAACAAGTCACGTGACCCCTAGGCACCACCTTGCATCTATGTTTTGCCTCCCCTCCCATTGTAAGTCAGCTGTAGCATCGTGATGAAAAAGCACGCGCCACTTTGACATTCTAATATATAAAAAAATAACAAGTAATTTAGAAAATATATATATTTTTTGTTTATCTAAATATCAGTGTGGCTATTAGTATCACTACTTACTCTGGACATGTGAAATCCTATTACTGTACACACAGTACAGCCAGAGCCAGTGATAAGCGAGAGTTTGGCCACTCGCTCAACAGGCAGCATCTTGCATCTATCATTTGTAGCCTCGCTGTCACCCTGTCACTGCACCTGTGCTCAGGTATATTCACTCGGAGAGTTCAGTTGTGAGGTCAGTCAGCAAGTTCAGTCAGTGAGTTTGGTCAACGCCCCCTGTCGGCAAGTTAAATCAGCAAGTTTGGCCGGTGAGTTCAGTTGGCGACTCTGATCGGCGAGTTTGGTCAACGACACCATTCGGAGAGTTCAATATCTCTCCTCACTTCCATTCCTTAATGGAAAGTGTGATGCTTGCCATAGGTAGGCACGTACATGCGTAGGTACTAGCATATTAATATCATAATAGCCTTTACTGTGCATTGTATTTGGCCCAGAGGAGTCGGTAGATGCAAGGATGACCCATCATCCATGAGGAGCTGAGATGGGAGGGGTGGAATGAGTGGTGGAGGGGAAAAAATGCTCTTGGTATATATACAGACATAACAGAATTGACACAAAGAGAAAATGTTTAATTTATTAAACAAGCAATTGATACAATTAGTGCTTATAAAAATGGTCACAATATGAATAACTTTTGAGGCCAAACTCTTGAGTACAGAGTCTCCAGACCCACACTCTTCCACTGTCAGAAAATAATGTGAATCGTGAATCATCAGAGAAAATGACAGTGCTCCAAAAGGCCACAGGTCTTTCCACTATCTTAACAGCCCAATCCTTTCTGCACTTGATATTGGCTGGATGAAAGAGTGGTTTCCTTCTTGCAGCTCTGCCATATTAACCCAGCTTGTGAAGATACCTGACAGCTGTTCTGGGACTGACATCAGCTTGTGTTGCTATGTCAGAGGCCTTGCAAAGTGGATCCTCTTTGACATTTCTTTTGACAAGATGCAAGGTTCTTTCTGAGGGCCCAGGACAACCTGAATGAGGTTTTGTGCCCTTCTTGCCCTATTTGGTGAATTGTATGATCACTCTATTAACAGTAGAAAGGGGTAGTGACAGATTTTCAGATATTTTGTGTTGACTAGTCCACCTTCATGTTGACCCACAATACAACCTCACTGAAATTCAGATAGGTCTACTGCTCCTTTGGTTTGTGGCATGCTTGATTAATCTTGTATGTAATCTGAAACATAAATCTAGGTAAATATAACATTAGGTAAATTTGAATAACATTAAGCATTATATAAGAGCAGAAATGCATTTTTCTTGGTGTCTATTAAATTCTGTCATGTCGGAGTAGATAGCCTTTACACTCAACTAAGTAGGGGGAGGAGGAAAAACACTTCACAGCACAAACCTAGACACAATTCCCAAGCACAAGTACTTGATAGTCCACATTTCAGCAGACATGAGGTGGTCCACACATGTGAACAGCATCAGGGTCACAGCCAACATTCCTGGGATTCCTGCACAGGAACCACAGAAGATGCAATGCAGACTTCAAATTTCTTGCTTTCAACCACTCTGGAGTATTGAGACACTGGAATCCACACACTAACAATGACACAAATTAGAGTCCACATGAAATAAAGCAGCAAGATGGATCAGGCATGATTACACACACTACATCAGTCACTAAGTTAAAATAAAACATTAAACTTGAACCAGACAACAAATGAATACACATACAAATAATATATAAAATCACAAAAAAAAATTGATATAAAGAAATTTACAACATAAAATACTACACATATCAAACAAGCACCAACATATCCAAGTGCTCATTCTTTCCCCACACCATCCGAGTGGAATTACCTCCCATTTTACATTGTCAATAGTCCCATTCTTGATACTTTTTGAAATAGGATCATCCATCATCACCTCCCTCTCCTCAGTCCTAATCCTAATCCTCATCCCACCCTGAACAATTATCCTAACCCCATTCCTAGTCCAAATCCTGTCCCTAACCCTTAATTTCCTCACTCAGTGCCTGCACATTATGCTGCTTGTGAGTGGGCCTCTGCAGGTTCCCAAAAGGAGAAAGAGAGAAGAGAACATAGATGCAAGATGATGCCTTGGGATCACGTGATGTTTACTGACCTATCATGTGCCACCAGTTAAGTCTAAGCCAGTAACGTGCACAGACATTGCAAGGGGCAGGTGCTTTGGGCAGGAATTTGGGCACTTCACAACTATCCAGTAGGGTGCAACACCATTTTCCACATTATAATTTCTGAATGGTAAGAAAATGGAAAAAGCCTGTGAGATATCATTTTTCATTCATTTACATATATTTTTGTGAAGGGCACTTTTGGGGCACAGGGCAAAGGGGCAGGTGATCGGGCACCCCCAGCACCCCCGCTTTGCATGGGCCTGGTCTAAGCATGGCCAAACTCTTCATATCAGCAGTTCTGAGAACTACACAACACAGCCAATTACCTTTTAATATATTTTAGGTGGCAATGAGTAGATGAATATTACATCTGACATTGATTATACGAGCTCTGCTGAAAATAATGACGCAGAGTGCAGTACTATAACAAGAGAGAATGTAACCATCACAGATGATACAGAGAAGTAAAGCAGTCCAATACTTATTGCTCTTCATGTTTGCTGGCAGCCAACACAAATAAATCCTGCCCAGAAACTTACTCAGCTAAGAGAGTATAAAGAAAACACTTTGGTATATTGCACTGAGGACTGCTTGAAAATGCTTGAGAATGCTGAGAATATTTTTAGAGAAAATGAAGAGTTAAGCAAGAAAGCAATTTGGTAAGTCACCTTGTGCACAGGACAGAAATCCAGACAAAAAGCATTTTATTTCCTGCATCATGATATTAAAAGAAAACTTCTCACACTTCTTCACTTTGCAGTTGAACACTTATGCAAAGAAGGAACAAAATAGTCATAAGATAAAGGTTCAGAAAACAAGAGGTATGAGTGAGCTAGGAAGCACAAGTATGACAACAAGGGTTGCAGGTAAAAATGATAGACAACTTACTTTTCTATGTGTGAGCAAATTTGATGCAGCCCGAAGGGATTTCTCCCCGTCTTCTCCTTGCTGTGGATGTGCTGTGTCTTACGACACTGCTTCTGACCCAGGGCAGTGGACAAGGTGCAGGGATGACCTGTCATCCAGGAGGTGCTAAGATGAGAGGCAGGGTGGAGGGGTGTGGAGTGTATTCAGGGATGGAATGGGTGGGAATGATTTTATGCCTTTCCTTTTTGGCTACCTCCCTTGTAAGGGGGAAAAAGCCTTGGTATATGTATGTATGTACTTTTCTATTCATGAGATACAATTTTTTTTTTCTTTTACCAGCTCCTTACATTGTGATGACCTTTGTGTTGGAATTAATGTAGCTGAGGAAGAAAGTGACATTAGTATCATAAATTAACCTCTGATGACTGAAATGGCTGATGGGGAAGCAGCACGAATGCAAGCAATAGATGTGAGATGGCATCTGGGGAGCAAGTGGACAAACTCTCCCTATCCACAGCTCTGGCTCAAAGTGTGCTTCACTTTCACTAGCACCATACACTCATCAACCACAGTAACCTCTATAATGACATGATGTAGTTGGTTAGATATGCTTACAGCAATTTCTTCAAGGTGGGCCCCATTAAAGTGGCCCGTGCTGGCACACCTTCCACCCACTGCTCATGGCCATAGTTCTTACATTGCTATTTAGTGGATTTGTGACTAGACTGTTATTATTTCAGTGATGATTGTCTGTAACTGATTGTATGGTGTCTCATGTTTTGTTGGAGAAGGTTATGCTGTTGTGTACTAGTTACAAGTCCACCTCTGTCTCGTGTTGTCTTCTCAACACTCCCTAAAGTTGCTATGGAAATGAAAAGCATTAAGTATGTTCAAAGAATTTAATGCATTGTAAAACATGATATTTGTATATAAATTTCCAGAGGGTTTAGTAAAGGTTTACAACATTTTTTGAGGCAAGGCTCTAATTCTGGATCAAAATAAACCAAGGCATACTCAAAGAAAAATCTGTATCAAGACCAAAATTCTTGTGGCAATCCCTCAATTGCATTTTAACCTCAAAATTGCTTTCTGTTCACTGGATAATGGAACCAGATCTTAAAACTGTGTTTCACACATAAAACAACTGTGCTGACTAATCTAGTTTTCTGAATAATCTGTAGGTTTGTTACATAATCACCAGCAGTTTATATAAAAAAGGATATAGTTTAGACAATTGACTGTCTTGTCTAAACTGCAGCAGATCAGAGCATAATCATAAAGATTTATACACACACATTCTGTAGATGTAAAATAGTATCACAACTCTTATGAACCACTTCCTATAGAGAATCAATAGGATTGTTAAACTAGACTGGAATGCTTTTTGCAATGATATACAAAAATCTATATTTTTTCTTATGTTTGATCTCCGTACTAGTACAAAGGCCAAAATTTTCTGATATGCAAATCTTTCACATCACCTAGCAAATAATGGGTTTCCATTGCACTTCAAAGTTATACAATCAAACCAGTATTCATATGCCCTATTTTTTTTTCATAAATTCAGTTTTCGATTACTTTTTCATCAAATTTTGTCCCAGTTTTCATGAAAATTTGGACAAAATTTCAGTGAAAAAATCGTTGAAAACCAAATAATTCAAAATCAAAGGTTTGACTGTACTATAATTTTTCTAAAGGAAAACACTACATTAAAAAAAATTATATTATCTCAACAATTACAGATATATCAAATTTCATTCTTATTCTAACAAGAAAAGTACACTAGATGAAATAATCAAAATCATTCTGATAGTCTTATGCTGAATATTATGAAATCTAAAATGTGACTAGACAGAATTACATAACCAAAGGTTGCATACATCCTAATCAATATAGTGCTTCTACTTCCTTTACAAGCTTATAAAGTCCTCACCACAAATAAGTATGATCAGGGTAATTTTATTCAAGATAAATATATATATATATATATATATATATATATATATATATAAATAAAAATAACTGGCTAGTGTAGTCAATATGGTGATGCAACAGCAATAATAATCTATTAAAGTTACATATTGAGGAAATCAAGAAAATGCTACTTACACATAAATCAACAAATGTGTGTGTGTGTGTATATATATATATATTATATATATATATATATATATACACACACACGTGTACACACACATATATATATATATATATATGTGTATATATATATATATATATATATATACACATATATATATATATATATATATATATATATATATATATATACATATATATGTATATATATATATATATATATATATATATACATGTATATATATATGCAGAAAAAACACTGGGAAATAAGAAGCTTAGTCCGAACGTTTTCGTCAATTTAAGACATTATCAAGGAATACACAGTTACAGAGACATAGGTGGATATACATATACATAAAGTAGAAGACAAGCTAGGAACATGGGAAGGACACACAAGATGCCTCATAATCAGGTAGAGACGTACGTTTACTTATAAGGACATTTGGTCACATGATGTTACGTCACCCGGGCCTAGTAACACTTGGAGAAATTTTTTGCAAATTACTAGGCCGGGGTGACGTAATGTCATGTGACCAAACGTCCTTATAAGTAAACGTACGTCTCTACCTGATTATGAGGCATCTTGTGTGTTCTTTCCATGTTCCTAGCTTGTCTTCTACTTTATGTATATAATGTATATATCCACTTATGTCTCTGTAACTGTGTATTCCTTGATAATGTCTTAAATAGATGAAAACATTCAGACTAAGCTTCTTATTTCCCAGTGTTTTTTTCTGCATATTATTTTCACGTGTGCCTTGTGAATTACTGCAACATATATATATATATATACATACACACATATATATCTATATATATACACAATACATATATATATATATATATATATATATACATACACACATATATATCTATATATATACACAATACATATATATATATATATACACAAAATATATATATATATACACTATATATATATATATATATATTATATATATATATATATATACATATGTATATACACATATACATATATATATACACATATACATATACACATATACATATATATATATACACATCTCTCAGGGGCATATAATCCCCAACGGTTTCCATAAATTCATTCCTTTTATATCTTTTTGTTTTATTTTAAAAACTTTTTTTTATTAAATCTATGTTTGAAACACATGATTTTGAATTCAAATACAACAAATAGCAATATTATCTATTCCACCCTCCACAACTAAATTATTTTTTCAAATAAAGAAGTGTATTATACCAAGATAAATCTGACTAATTCCCCTGATGATAAGATTAAAAAAAAATAATAATAATAATATAAAAATTACACAAAGAAGTTCTCATTTCTGCTTCTCAATACTCCACCTCTTCCACACTGATTAACACTTTTATTCTATTAGCCGCCATTTTATTTATTTCTGTGGCACCCCTCGTATTAGGACGGGGTTGAAAATTACCTCAATCCTCTCCGTGCCAAGGGGTACTTGCCCTTTCCTTTTGGCTACTGCCAACCAATTTCACTTATCTTAGTAAAAATCCTCTAGTAAGGATGAGATTAACTTTCTACAGGAAATAAGACATTACTTCATGACTTAAAAATGTTGTACCCGACACTCAAAGAGAGGATGACCAAATTCTAGACCAATTTCTTTTACACCTAATAAATTGACTTCAGAAGAGTGACTATGTTAAGACTTCCTTAACATGATATGGATTTGTCAGTAAACACGTTCTCCTGGGACATACCCCAATGATAAGATATTTGTGAAAATGTAATCATAAAGGTTACCAAAGCTTAGCACCTGTAGGTGTGTGGGAACATGGCACATGGTATGTAGCACAAGCAAGGAGGGAACACTCCATATGATCCTGCCCATCACTGCCCCTATCAAGGCGAAATGATCAAGACGAGGAGAAGCACCGTATCTACACTGGCCTGATTACCACACATGTATGAAAGGAAAGACAAACTAACACAATCACAGATTGAAAGGCCACTTATTTTATCGCACTGAAATTATTTGTTATATATGGTTCAGTCCTTTTTGTAACAAAACATTACAGAGCATTTTCAAATAAATAGAAATGTGTAATATGGTAGCTTTGGCTCGTGCAAATTATGTCTGTCTACAAGTTTCCTTTAAAAATATCTAATTAAAAAAACTAATTTAAGAAAAAATGAAAATGCCTTCCACCACAAATCACCAATTGCTGTTTACCAAATCCTTCACATTCTAAGGGGACCAATACTGTGCTCATCAAAGGTGGGACTGCATGATGGATGACAAGGAGAACAATCTCTCCATCATGCACCTTCAAAGCCCATCAACACCCTCACCTCCATCTGGAGAAGAGGACACTCATGTGTTCAGAAAGAGCCTAAGATCTCTATCAATTTCAAATACAGCCTCTCCCCCTTTCAAATAGATGAACTTACTACCAGCAACCACTCCCCATCTACTGCTAGCCATTGACACAGAAACTGCTCCAAGTTAATATGGCTCGATGATGCGGTGGTGCCACTTGCAACTGCTAATTCAGCAATCTGAGTTCGAGTCCTGCCCAAGGCTGGAAAAATTTCAGCATTGCTGCACTGCAACTCTGGTTGATAAGGAGTTGGGTGCATGTGCGTAAGGTCACAGCATTATCCATAGATTGGGCCATATATGAGCTCTGAGGTCTTATCTCAGTGGGTAATAGCTGTCCATCACAAGTCCAACATGTTATCTACGACCATGGTGAATCATAGTCAAGACAAGAGTCCAAAGGTTCTTCTTAAAGACGAGAGGCTAAGGATTTTCTCTCAATGAAATGTGAGCCATTGAAACATTCAAAATAACAAAAAAAAAAAAAAAAAAAAAGGTATCAGGACATACAATTTGTTGAACCAGAAAAAACATCTCATTTAAGCTGAATCTATTAATTTACTATTCAGTATTCATGAAATTGGCTTTCCTTTCACTCATGTTTCTTTGACATTATAATTGTCACTTGTTCTGATAACAAAAATTAAGAAAGAAAATACAATTCATACAGGGATTCAAATCTAAAGTATCCGCATTGTTTTTCTTATTCATCTAATCCTACTCATCAATCAACTGCTTCTTAATGCAAAACTGGAGTTACTGTTATGGTTGAATGAAAACGGAAATGCAAGTGGTTATGTCGCATGCCCAAACTATGGACGGAAAGGGAGACAGGTCCTACGTCTACTATTAATGTAACTGCAAGTCACAACTGACAATACAAGGCAATACACCACCTATTAAAGATAGCATTTATCTTACATTATAAAAAAAAAAAAAAATCAGCATATTCATAAACCAACCACATCACCTTTTCAAAATATAATTCTTGATCATGCTTCAATAATATTTTGATTAAATAATTTCACTTGATAGCAACATGCAAATCTAAACCTCTGATTAACAGTTTTTATTAAATATAATCACATTACACTAAAATGAAAAAAGGAAGATGGGATAAGTTCAATCTGAAGAAAGATTTAATAACAAATAGGCTTAGGACATGGTAGTGCAATGTTTCCAGGTGAGCATATTTTGTACAATCACTTTGACTTTGTGTACACAATTATGAGGTATTCTATGGCAAACAACCACAGATGAGCAAAGGTAGGGTCTCCTGCTACTAACAAATAAAACCCATCATACATGTAAAAGCATATAGTTCTTCAAAACAAAATTTTTATATTTACATTCCTATCATATCAATGGAGTTGGAGAGATAATGAAAGAAATCAATATATACACACACACATGAATATATGTATGTTTCAAAACTTCCTCCATAAAAAGGCATCCTGAACTTCTCTGTGAGAGGGAGTTCATGTTAAACTGAATCATGTATGCATATAATTAACTAATCAATTGTTGCAGTAAGTTTCACAAAGTTGAAAACCTGCAGCCCCATAGTAGCTGGCAATGGTCCTCCAGCCTTTCCACAGCATCAGTCTCTTGGCCTTCTCCTGAGGGAGGTGAGGGGTTTGACAGCTTTAGGAAAGGGACAACTTCTTGCAGAACCACCACATGTAGGTATCTGTTATGTTTGTATATGCTGTAAATATGTATGTGTGTATAATTGTCTAATTTCCCACCAAGTTTTACTGACTAGAATCCTTGCTGCCTCACTGTGGAGAACAACAATCCCTGGGACCTCCCACACATCTCTCTGGGAAGAAACACTGAACTGTTGTCTGCACTGTTTTAGTGTGGGACTATTTGTATGTCACTGGTTTATGGTAATAGTAAGGGTGTAACAGTTTGTTAACACACACACACACACATGCACACATCAGGGCTGTACCTCCAAACAAGTATTGATGTGTTTAAAAAACAAAGACAACTTTCTCTTGTGTCCATATCAATGAACCAACACAGGAAGGTACTCTAGCGTACATTTTACAAAATTCATGAATATCCTCACCTCCATCTGGAGCTGTCAAATGACTGGGCCCAGAATATTTTTTCTATTACAATGAACTGTATATCCTCCTCCTTTTCACACAAGGGCAACTGGTGACTGCTCTCCTTGAACTTTTACTATAAGCCTGGAGTATAGAAGCAGTCCTACACTAATACAACACATACAAATGTCCAATTCTTCTTTCTACAGTTGAAGGACCATTGCCAATTACTGTGAGGTTACTGTTAGCACTAATTATATATATATATATATGTGTGTGTTATGTATGTAAAAAGGGCCCTGATGGATGCTTTAATTTCCAGTTGGAGTAAGACCAAACTGCACCCATAATGGAATAAAGATCTAGTATTGGTTAACTATGTATACATTTGCATACTCAAAACCTGCAGCATACTTGGAAGGATAACCGCATGGTAACAGAGAGCAAGGATAGGAGGCAGGTATTTGCTCCACTGCACTCCAACAGTTGTTTTGTTCTGCTGATATATTCAAATGTCACTTCTGGGTCCCCATTGTACAAACCTGGACTTCTCAAGAGTCACCCAAAGTGCTGTATCTCCAAAGATAGTGAGGAAAAAGGAGATTCTGTCTCCATGAGGAGGGCCTTGCCATCTTTTGGATAACAATGGCACCACGTATGGTGCCAATACTTGTTTTATTAAATGATAAAGTGGCAAAACTGGACAAACAGCCCCATTACCTTATGTTCTCTATTGTCAGACAAGTTTAGTTGCTTGTCCTAGAGTGATAATTCTTTAAGGTTCCTTAGTATAAGTGCCTGTATCCCAGATGCCATGACATATACATTGGGTTGTATTCCCTTGTACACTATCACAGATGTTTACTGCCTCCTGAAATATCAATGGTGAAGAAACTAAGAAACAAGTAGAGTTCTGATTTCTTATCTGAATGAGAGCAAAAAATACTTGCTAAAAACAATCTCTCGCACTACAACATTAAAAACACGATGAGTTTGGGAGGTTGTGGGTCGGGTGTTAACACAAGGACAGATTAGTGAAGAGCTCCTAGAAAAATGAAAAGAACCATGTACAGCATCCTAGGTCTCAAAAAAGTGTATACCTGAGTAGACAGGAAAGTCATGCAATAAATGTGGAATTGTATCGTATGTGAAAGACACTGTTAAGAAACTGAAAATATGTACACTGACATAAGGTATTTACCTAATTGTAGCATACAGGAGAAATGACTTTCTGGCCCAGTCTGGAGAACAGGTACTGACCCCCCAGGACTGTAGCTCCTTGAGGAGGTGGGGTATGTTGTGTTCATTTGGTGTTAGCAGTGAAGCTTGGATAACTGACTTCCATCTTCCTGGGGCAGTGCCATCTGCATCCACCTGACTTAAAAAATTCTCACACACACACAGATGGCACCTTGGCCATACCTAGTCATAATTTTCTGTTTTAAACTACATAGCTGATAGCAATGGAAATTGGAACTGTTTTGTTATATCAGATATTGAATTTTCTGGCTTTGTGAAATAATTTTTTTTTTTAATTGCAGACAGGAAAATTGACCAGCACCAATGACACATTACTAGAAGAAATTATGCAGATAAGGCTAGATCTAGCAATTCTTACACAGAAAAAGTGGAATCACAGGTGACAATTTTACAGTTACAAGATCAGAGAACAAAAGTTAACATGAATAATTATCAAAATAATGAGATTATTAAAAACGAGTTAAGAAAATTAATAACACAACAAGAAGAATGAAAAAAGCAATAGAAGGCATATATGAAATTAACTAAAAAAGAGACATAGGTCAGTGACATGGAATTTAAGAGAGGAAAAGTTTAAACGTGTTTGAGATGAAATGTCCGAGAAGTATGGTAGGGGGTCACTAGGTTGGATAGTTTGAAATAAGGAGGTGAGAAGAGCAGGAGTGGAAAATATCACAGATAGGGCTGATGAAAGAGTAATGGGATAGTTTGAACACATGGAAAGAATGAGTGAAGTAAGATTAGTATGAAAAAAAAAAAAAAAATAGTGGAGAATGGTTGTGTATGATGCTGTTACTAATAAAAGGGAGTGGGTGGTGGATGGGGGGAGGGGAAATGTGTGAATGATATTTTGATGCAGCCCACTGGGATTTCTCCCCATCTTCTCATTTTCTGCATGAGAGAACAAAGGAGGGTGGTCACCAATTAAGTGAAGCTGCCTTTCCGTGGATGTGCTGTGTCTAGCTGCATTGCTTCTGACACAGGGCAGTGGGCGTGATGCAGAGATGACTCATCATCCACGAGGAGCCAAGAAAAGAGGGAAGGAGGGAGGGGTGGTGAATGTGAGTGGAGTATGTGGGGATGAAATGGGTAGGAGTGGTTTATGCCTTTGATTTTGGCTACCTCCCTTGTAAGGGGGAAAAAGCCCTTATATATGTATGTTTAGGAATCGTTAGTGTGGAGCATTGTAGTACCAGGTGTTCTGTGTTCTCTGTGAGGTGGTTTGGAACATGTAAGAAAAGAAACAACAAAGGAGAAAGACATAGGTCACAATTAATCTGTCACCCAAGAAACATATCAACAGAATTCTTGGTGATAAACATAATATTCTCGTCAATTCTTGGCAAACATAATTGTGATGTTTCATTTCATGGATGGACAGGTGCAAACATTCTGAGAACCTGATCTGTTACAGATTGAAATGTTCAGCAGAGATGCAATAGAAAGGGAGTGCAGAAGCAAGAGATCAAACATATACTATATATACTATTTATATTCACATAGACAGTTTGATTAATTAATTCTGCTCATGAGATTTGACCCCTAGGCCATGTGGCACCTCAAGTCTAATACAGTACAAACTGTACTACATCCCTATTATCAAACTTCTTTTGTCCTTGTCTTTCCTTGCTCAATAGATATTCCTCTTGCATCCAACAACCCCTTAATCCAGTCCATTCATATAATTCTTGGTCTTCCCTTTCCCTCAATCTACTTCTGCTTTCTGCACTCTTTTTGCTACCATATAGTATAAGATTGGAACCAATTTATAAGACACTGTGGAACTGCAAATATCCAGGAAGTCACACTGTAGGAAATAGACTGTGGCATGATTTACCTGAGATGTATGTAGAGCAAGGAAGGAGGAATATTCCATCAGATGAATACGTGGAGCAAATGTGTAAAAGGAAAGGAAGAAAGTGGAACAATGATGATAAAATATTTGGACAAGTGAAGAGAATAAGAAAAAAAAGATAAGTTAGTGAAAAGTGTTTGAATCAAAAGTGACAAAAGAACTAAAAAGTAAACTTAAAAGGGGATGAAGTGTCAATGAATACTTGAAGAAGACAGGAACAAATGTGGAAGAGGCAAATATGTTGGAACATGATGGGAATATATGAAGAAGGCCCTTTGGTGAATGAAACCTGAAGAGAGGAAATCAATCAACCTGTTGCCCCAGGTCCCTGTTGCAGTAGATCCAAAGCTCCCAGGGAAAAAGGGAAGAAATTGAGGAATGGGAAGTGTGGTGTTCAAAAGTCATGAAAAAAAAGAGAAACGAGGGGATGGATTGCAGGTGATAGTGCATACCAGCCATTGTGTTTATTTCAGGATCTTACTGAATGGCAAGGAAAATTATCCCACCCTTCCACTCAAAATTATAATAGATAGCTATAAAATACCCAAGAGGGGTATATAATGTATGTTTCATATATTTGATCTTATTTCAAATGGAACAAGGTGACAGTTGATAATAAATAAATACATATATGTATCATTATAAAATTGGTCCTATCCTTTCCTTCCTCCTTCCTCCTGGAGGGCAACATGAAACAAACTGGGCTGACAACCCTCTTCATGGAGAGAAGCACTGAAGATGAACATCTATATATACATACTATACACACGTTTTCTACATACACATACGTACATACATACACATATATATATATATATATATATATATATAAACATATACATATATATATATACATATATATATACATATATATATATATATGTGTGTGTGTGTGTATGTAATTTTGATATAGTAGTATTTTTTCAAGCAGATAGTATATTATACATACACTTTTAAAATACAAACTTTCACATTCATCCATCTAAATTCATATTCTATCAATAATGCCAATAAATTACCAGAAATCTCACATTAGTAAAAACCAAATATATAAAGATGAAATAAAATTACTCCATAGATCGAGACCACATTATACCCCAATCCAAGCAATATCGTCATCTTACTTGTGACTCAAATACACGCAAATCACTTGTTCTGCATAGACTTACAAATCTGTTTACTCCCATCAGCCATAGCAAGTTTATCAGTACTAAAATGCCATCGCTAATGTCCGTAGTGGGTACGGCAACTAAACTTTCTTCATTTCTTCCAAACTCCACTCCTCGCACATTTTCTTGATCACATTGAGAGATGGTAGAAGCTTTTGAAGATATCTACTTGCATCCTCCAGAAGCAATCTTTGTGATCCTTCCTCTTTACCCATAAACAACGATTTCACAAGGCTACTTCGGTATGGACATGCTTTTGCCACTATCTGTTGAACAAAAGAATAGAGTTAAAAATCCCATTTCAGTCTTTACGGCAGAAGCTATGCCTATATCTCAAAATGCTTCTTCCCCTTTACAAGGGAGGTAGCCAGCCAAGGCACACCCCCACCCCCACTCATCAATCATTTCCCTTTTATCTAGCTCCCTGTGGATGAAGGGTCATCCCTGTCCCTTGCCCACTGCCTGGGTTAGATGCAATGTAGCAATGCTATGTTGCTTTTACTAATGTTTGATTTATAGTCAATTACATACCATGATGATGATTTAAGAAAAGGTAACAAATCCTTAAACTAGAATGATACAATTATATTATTTGTTTGCTTACTTTAAAAAGATTCTGTGCAGCCCAGTTATGATAAGGCTTCAGAGTTTGTGTGTATGCAATATTGGCCAGATGATCTAGCTTCTCAGTTGGATTGCCGGCTTCAAATTCATCAATTATTCCTCGTACAAACACGTAAGTAAATTCCAAAGCCCTGTGTGCAAAACATGGTAAATAGAGATAAGTTTGAAAATCCCTATACTACAGAGAGGGGGTTGCCATGGAACTAAATGAAACAGCCAGAATAGATTGACAATGCCAACCCATACAAACTACATTTCATATGGTAATTCAAACTACAGTTCTAAAGAGAGACAGTATTAGATTACATTGCTAATACACAAACCTTCTGAGCCACAAGAGAGCATCAACAGCAAAGATGGTTGGATCATTCTTCTCTTCTTCAATCATATCATTCAGGTATTTGTACTTTTCTGGATTCTTGTTATATGTTGTATACAATTTCTGAAAGATATTAATCAATCAATCTTGATGATAATCTGTCTGAAAGATTAATGGAAAATATTTCATGATAAGCATTTATATTTTAAAAAGTAGTATTTGCACTACTGCCTACATACCAGGAAATTTGTTAACCATGTCTTGCCAAGCTTAGGTACATTTCTTTCAATGACTGGTGACAATATAATGGGAATCTGTCAAATTCTTTGTCTATTGCCACCATTATTGATCTATTTCTTAGGTTTGAGGGACCAAGACAAATACCTACATGTGGTTATTCGGCAAGATGAGCTAAGCTACCCATTTTCAAAGTTAAAAAAAAAAAAAAAAAAAAAAAAAAAACACTGGAAGGTGAGTCCTGAGGAGTTAATACTTAGTTTCTGAACTAGGCCCAAGATTTCTCTCTTGGAACTTGAACTTTATTTCTTACACATTTTTTTTTTTAAACATGTAGATCTGACAATCTGCTACTGCTCTCCTCTCCATATCACTATCAGTCGTTGACATAGACAGTCTCACACTGATACAACACAAACAACAGCCCAAAGTGTCTTCCTAGAGAGATCTGTGGGCGGTTTCAAGGACTATTCTCAACCATTGTGAGGCTAAGGATATTTCACTACGAGAAACTCAAGGCAACAATTGAATGATTGTTAGGTTTGACAGCAACATACTAGCAGAAAGATTTTCTAAAATCATGTTGGTTTGGTGTGGATGGTACATGTGGTTTCATATGATCCAAGACCAAATTCTTAACCTCTTCAATACAAGACAAATATTCATACACACATCAGGTTGCCTGATGTACGATGATGCATCACAAAACATGCATTACAAAATATAAAGTTACTGCTGTTGTACTCATTCCCTTCCACCCTAAATAAATGTCACAGAAAACATGATCAAGCCTGTTCAAAGAATACGGGGGGGGGTCACTCAGCTACAACTACAAAATAAATATAACCAAGAAACCAACACCAGCATCCTTGTATTCCTCACTCACAGCTCATGACACATACATGGGCGTCATCATATTCAAGAGGTTAATCATTTTGGAGCTGGTGGAGAGGGAGGGAAAGCCTATAAGATGCTGACTTTTCTGGTGGTTTGTCCGGTTTGTGATGGAGGTGTGTGTGTTTCTCAAAACTGCTGGAATCTTGTTCTATGTCCAGATGTTCTATGAGAAAGACTTACCTCATCTCAACAAAGTCCAAGGGGCAAGGTTTTGTTTTTTGGTTTAGTACGTTTCTTTCAAGGAACATTATGGAAAAAGGAGTTCTTTTCCTCCATCACCTTGTACTCTTTACTCCACTCATCTCCTTACCTCCTCCTCCTCCTTCCTCCTTTTCCCCAATGCATTTCCTTACTGCACACACCTGATATACATCTTTATTTTCTTTCTCTTTGTCCTTCCACATCTGTCTCATACAGCCTTTTGACTAATCTATCCCTCTTCTACATTTTTTGCTTTTCTAATTTCAAATCTT
Source organism: Oratosquilla oratoria (assembly GCF_046742065.1). Classification (NCBI taxonomy): domain Eukaryota; kingdom Metazoa; phylum Arthropoda; class Malacostraca; order Stomatopoda; family Squillidae; genus Oratosquilla; species Oratosquilla oratoria. Next base: position 31,297,254 of record NC_134813.1, read on the forward strand.
AACTACTCTCCTCCTACCATGTGCAACTCACCAAGTCAATCTTCACTGATATTCTAAGTATGCATGCATTCAATGAAATGTTATATACAAACCTCCACATTGCCATTCATATCGCTCTTCACTAATGCAAATGCTCGTCCAAGCTGATCTGAATAGAATAAACAATTAAATCAATTAATAATAATAATAATAAATAATATATATATATATATATATAAATAAAGGAAATACATAACCTTTCTTACATTTAAAGAATAAAGGTAAATAGTAGGTAGTAGAGATATGAGCTCGACTTAAAGTCACCCATAACTTCAAGCATATGTGCTCTAATTGGTGTCTTTAGTACATAGTAAAAAAAAAAAAAAAAAAAAAATGTACAAGTTATTGCCAGCATTATTTCACATATTGATGGGTGAAGAGTGGGTTTATGCTTTGACTAAGTCATCCCACCTTATAACTGGAATGGGTCTTTTTATATATGTACATGTGTATGTATACAATCATAGTAGCCTTAGGGATTCATAGTACTTCTAACCAGTTTCACTAGCTCATGGTTTTGTAGTAATTTAAATTATTTAAAATGGTACACTGCAGAGTACAAAGTGACATGAATTTCTTTACAAATAATTTTTTTTTGGCATTATTTGTATTTAGCTATTTTTATTACAAATAATTTCCTCATTGGGTAGAAATGCCTCTCAAGAGGTGTTATCCTTTCATTTCTTTGACCTGGGCATCTATAAAAACATAGCGTATCATTCAACTGCCGCAACTTCATTTGTTAGTAAATAGGGTTTAGCAACTTTTTTTGTTATTGACTTCCACCAAGAAAATTGCATATTACATTGATGTATTATGATTTACAAAATTAATAATCAAATTTCTATTGCTATATGGCATATGTGTGCACACCTAAAAATTTACTCCTGACAGGACTGATGAAGCATAATACAGGACTGCCTAAATAAGTGATCAGTGGCTAGAATACATAGAAATTATCAGGGTAAATTTCCTGAATCATGCAAATACAGATATTTAACATGAAATTTACATTGCCCCAAAGCTCCTAATCTAACCTAACCATTCCATAGAAAAAATAAAAACAAAACAAAATTAAAAATGTGTTTGCATGATACTGGAATAACAACATTATCAGCTACTAATAACATTTTTTTCCTTTACAGAAAGCTTGAAATACAATTGTTCTAGGTACTCTACATGTTACATGGCATTAATAGTATAGAATCTGTATGGAGGGTTTTACTAAGTCAATATTTATCCAATTTTATTTGCTTCGCATTCTGACAGAAATTAACCTTACGAATTTGTGCCAATTTCGTGCAATGGTGATTTATTGAAAATCTCGATCGTTGCATACCAAACATCTGGGTAAATGTTAAAGGTGCGTTTCATTCCCAATTGTCAGGCGAAATTTTGGTTTTCAATATACTAACCAAAAGATATATATTAACAATCCTTATATTTACATGGATTGAAAGCAATTACATGTTAACTCATTATATCCCTGTATCAATATCGTTAGTTATGAGTGGTTCAACTACGGTACGCTTGATAAGCTTCTACCAGAGATTAGCAAACGTGTACCAAGAAAATAATTGCCTTCAACTTCAATATACTACATTCTCCTTACCATATATTTTAATAAATGCTTTGGAAGCTTCCAGAAACTGAACTGTGTCGATTTTCCCATCCTCTGTAACTTCAGGGAATAGGGGAGATATTTCAGAAAAGAAGTTAGGTATTGCTGTCGTCTCCTCCGCACTCATGTTTACTATGACCAGTTTGTGATTGTGTGACGTAACTTCCATAAGTCAGCTGTTGTATAGCGGTGAGTTTAAAAGCCTCAAAGATACTATATGCAACTAGTGGCACAGATAAATGAATTTTATTTTTTAATTTATATTCTAGTCATTTAGCAACCGCTGACACATGAAAAAATATCAATGTGCATGTAAACTATATAGACACGTTCTTTCAGGCTGAGGAATTGAGAAATTCTAATCTTCCTGTAGTTTAAAGGGCGGCCCAGATCGTTATCAGCCACGTCGACTGTTTCATCCAGGGTGTTTCATAAATCTGCTGTACCCTTTTCAACTACAGAACGTCCATGAAACCCAATTTTATCCAAGTAGTTCACCAGCCCTTTTGTTAGGTTACAAAGACACCCTTTGTCACCGAAACGGTGTTATAGTAAATAACTGACAAAATGCAATAAATGAAAAAAGTACCACGGGGTTCAGATAGGTTTAAATTGAGATAACCATGTCACCAAGGAGGTAGCACAGAGATGAATGAAAAAGCCTGGTAAAAGGAATAAATCAATAATATTTGACAGAGTGTACTTCGATCCTTGGTGATGGGTGGAAAATAAACATAAGGCATACTTCTAATATTTCTATATTTGAGCACCAACACTTTTTGACAATATGAATACAGGAATTGAGCAACACCACATCGATAGGAAGGAATAATGTAAAAAGAAAGAATATTCAGGACGGGGAAATGTACTTCCTTTTAATTCCAAGTTCCTAAATTTAGTGGTCCCTCTTATTCTCATAGTCTGATGTAAATTACCCTTGATTAATTATATCTTACATGATCCAGTTCTTAATTTGTTTTTACCTGGGTGTAATATACGTAATTAGAGCCATGATCACGCCTTTGGTTATATTTTCATCTAACATGTTCCATAAATTTATACATTTTTATGGAAAGATATACTATATCTCGCTGTTTGAATTTATACATACACTATGGTCTCTTGTTGATAATTAATTAATATCTTACCAGTAAATCCTCTTTGTCCATTTGTTCTATACCCTTCTATTATCTAAACATAATTATGTCGCCATCAGGATATGGTACTACTCGCAAAAATTAATTAACTTTAGTTAGGAAAAAAATAACCAACATACAGAGAAAGGGAACTAAAGGAACAACTAACTCGAATGCGACATATTGGAAAAGAAGTAATAAAAAAGCCTATATAGATTAATAATTTGTAATGAAAAAATTATAAAAAAATATATATATATATATATTAACTCAACACGTGTTTCGGACGCTCCGTGGTCATGTGGCGATTAATATTTTAAAACGTGACAACGAATGAAACTAGCATATTAAGATATCGTATGATATTGCCGTCTCAAGAAGTTCTTACAAGTATTTAGAACTGACAGGATCTTTCTCTGTTCCCCAGAAAACTGTCAACTGAGAAAATAAATAAACGTGAAGAAATCAAAACCCAAAACCACTCAGGTGTAATTGTTAGGTGAATAACTGGAATTTAATGTGCGCAAACCCAGACAACCATATAGCAAACAAAAGGACAAGGGTAGGGTAGAATTTGCTATTGGCAGAGTACGCGGAAAGCACTAGCTTGTTCTTGAAATTGACTGTCCAATGAATACTGGCCGGGTGAAAGGCTCTCAGCACGGTGTTCCACTCGTGGCAGAAGTAGATAGGATTGTAATTTTGGATTATAGTTGACCATAGCTTCTAAGAACATAAGGAGAAGATACAGGCCACAATTCATGGGGCTGTGGGAAGGTGGCATTATCTTTCCCACTGCTCATTACGAACACTAAAGAACTTAGAAGTTGATTTTTTTCAAATGTCGACTTTACCCGATCTTCCAATAATACGCAACCGTTACAATTTATTTCATTTTTACCTGCCTATGCAGACATTTTCCAGGGGTGATTGACCCTCCCTTGACCCTTTATCTTCGGACAGCCATGGGCAAAAGGGAGGAAATAGGAGGAGTGATGATAGCAATAAAGATACTGAGGCGGTTCTGGGAAATAGTAAGGCCGAGGGTATTAATAAGAGCATTATGATAGAGAGAAGTAAGGCAGAATATGCGAATAAATGAATATATAAATTGATATGTGAATAAACAGACAAACAAATAAATAGATACATAGATGTATAAAAAAAATATGGCTAACTCCCAATGTGGGCTAGGACGGTACCCATAACAGAGGACTTTGTATTGTGGAATTTAATTAACCATACCATTGGTCCATCTCGCTAGTGGTAGCGTTCAAACTTCCGTGACCCCGACCTCCGCCGCAAGTAGCGACGCTCTAACCCGCTCGGGCACCAAGCATTCAAAATAATAACAATAATAATAATACATACATACATACATACATACATACATACATATACCAAAGGCTTTTTCTCCCTTACACGGGGGGTAGCCAAAAAGAAAAAGGCATAGAAACCACTCCCACCCATTCCATTCCCCACACATTCCACTCCCCTCCACCCTCCTCCCTCCCTTTTATCTTGGCATCTCCTGGATGACGGGTCATCCCTGCATCCTGTCCACCGTCCTGGGTCAGAAGCAGTGTCGCAAAACACAGCACATCCACAGCAAGACCGCTTCATAAATCAGGCGACCCCCCCCCCTCTCCGTCCCCTCATGCAGGAAAGGAGAAGACGGGGAGAAATCCCTTCGGGCTGCGTCATATTTTTCCTCATACATATTTCCTCACCCCCCATCCCCCACCCACTCCCCCTCATGCATCACAGCATCATCCATACACAACCCCTCTCCATTCACCCCGATCTTCTGTCCTCTACCATGCCTTCTCAACAGACATTCCTCGCTTTTGTGATGCCCCTTTCACCCCCTCCATCCATCTCATCCTAGGACGCCCTCTCATATTCACTCCTTCCACCTCTGTCTTCCACACCTTTTTTACTCTTTCTTCACTCATTCTTTCCATGTGTCCAAACCATCCTAATACTCTTTCATCAACACTATCTCCCAGTTCCCTTTCCACCCCTATTCTCCTCCTCACCTCCTCATTTCTCACTCTATCTAGCCTAGTAACTCCTATCATACTTCTCAAACATTTCATCTCAAACACATTCAAACTCCTTCTCTCTTCCTCTCTTATGTTTCATGTTTCTGCCCCGTACAGGACAGTAACAAGGGGTTGGGGGGCAGCATAACGGAGGGACAGTCGTAGTATAAAAGTGTCATAATTTCTCTATGAACAGTGTTTTCCTCTATCACAGACAAAATGATGTGTGGCTCTGGTCCGTAGGGGCGCCCCATATAGACCCTAAAGTATCACCTGCATGCTACTCTGCCAAAATAACATGCAGCCAATACCCAAGAACGGGGTATAATAATAATAATAATTAATAATAATAATAATAATAATAATAATAATAATAATAATAATAATAATAATAATAATAATAATCATAATAATCATAATAATCATAATAATCATAATAATCATAATTAATAATAATAATTAATAATAATAATAAAATAATAATAATAAAATAATAATAATAATAAAATAATAATAATAATAAAATAATAATAAAATAATAATAAAATAATAATAAAATAATAATAAAATAATAAAATAATAATAATAATAATAATGATAATGATAATGATAATGATAATAACAATAATAATAATAAAGATGATGATGATGATAATAATAAAATAATAATAATAATAATAATAATAATAATAATAATAATAATAATAATAATAATAATAATAATAATAATAATAATAATAATAATGATAATAATAATAATAATAAATGATGATGATGAGGATGATGATGACGATGACGATGACGATGACGATGATGATGATGATGATGATGATGATGATGATGATGATGATGATGATGATGATGATGATGATGATGATGATGATGATGATGATGATGATGATGATAATAATATAGTAATAATAATATTACATACATACATACATACATACATACATACATATACCAAGGCTTTTTTCCCCTTACAAGGGAGGTAGCCAAAAAGGAAAAGGCATAAAATCATTTCCACCCATTCCATCCCTGAATACACTCCACACCCCTCCACCCTCCCTCTTATCTTAGCACCTCCTGGATGACGGGTCATCCCTGCACCAATGTCCACTGCCCTGGGTCAGAAGCAGTGTCGCAAGACACAGCACATCCACAGCAAGGCCGCTTCATTAAATCGGCGATCCCCCTTCTCCGTCCCCCCATTGCATAAAAGGAGAGGACGGGGAGAAATCCCTTCGGGCTGCGTCAAATTTTGCTCACACATACTACCTCACCCCCCATTCCACCGCATGCAATGACAACATCATCCATATGCAACCATTCTCCATTCACCCCTGTCTTCTGTCCTCTCCCGTCCTTCCTCGACAGACATTTCCCTCTTCCCCAAAGCCCCCTTCACCTCATCCATCCACCTCATCCTAGGACGTCCCCTCATGCTCACTCACTCCACATCTGCCTTCCATACCTCTTTTACTAGTCTTTCTTCACTCATTCTTTCCATGTGTCCAAACCATCCTAATATTCTTTCATCAACCCTATCTCCCAGCTCCCTTTCCACCCCTGTTCTCCTCCTCACCTCCTCATTTCTCACTCTATCTAACCTAGTAACCCCCATCATACTTCTCATACACCTCATCTCAAACACATTCAAACTCCTTCTCTCTTCTTCTCTTATGTTCCATGTTTCTGCCCCATACAGTGCTGTTGGCACAATCACTCCTTCATACAGTCTCCTCTTAGCATCCATTCCCAAATGTCTATTCCTCATTACACTCTTTAATCCACCAAGGCATTTACTCGCTTCTCTCAATCTACATTCTACCTCCACCTTCACTCCACCTTTTCCTGTCACATTTGCATCCAAGTATCTAAAACTATCCACTTCCTCCAGTCGCTCTCCCTTAATGCTCACTTCCAGTCTACTGCCACTTTCACCCCTTGTACATCTCATCACCTTACTTTTACCCACATTTATCTTTAGCTTTCTTCTATCACATACTCTCCCAAACTCTGTCACCAACTTTCTCAATCCCTCCTCTGATCCTGCCACAAGCGCAGTGTCGTCCGCAAACAACAGCTGGCTCACCTCCCACTTTTCTCCATTTTCTTTAACCATCTCCAATCCCTTGCCCACTACCCTTGCATTTACCTCTCGCACCACCCCATCCATGTATAAGTAGAACAGCAAGGGCGACATAACGCATCCTTGACAAAGTCCCACCTTTACCTCGAACCACTCCCTATCCTCCTTCTCATTTAGCAACTCTCCAAATTATTCTGCCCATCTTCCCCTTACTGCCTTCTCTTCCATTATCATCTCTCCATCTTCACCTTTTACCTTTTCTTCTCTACTTGATTCGCCTCCTCTTCCTCTCTTAATTTCTTTCCAAAACATCTTTTTATTACTTTCAAAATTTTCTGTCATACTCTTACCCCACTTCACATCTGCTCTCTTCTTTGCCTCCTTTAGCTTTTGCTTTACTTCTCTTTTCTTTTCTTTGTACCTCTCATATGACTCCCTCGTCCTATTTTGTAACCAATCTGTGAAAGCTCGCTTCTTCTCTTCTACAACCTTCTTTGTTTCCTCATCCCACCATTCACTACCCTTCCTTCTATTTCCTCCTGTCCTTCTTGTTCCACACACCATCCTTGCACACTTTATGACTCCCTCCTTGAACCATCCCCATTCCTCCTCCACACCTAGCCCTACTCTATCCTTGACTCCCTCCCACTCCTCCTTCAGCTTCTTTTCGTACTCCTTCTCCTTTTCCTTTTCATTCAAAGAGTTCACTCTAAGCACCTCCCTACCTTTTGTCCCTTTCCTCTTTCTCCATCTATCCTCCACTCTCAACTTACCTTCCACCAAAAAATTATCTGATATTCCCCCACCTTCTCCCCTTAGCACATGTACATCCTTAACTCTTCCTATCATAATCCTATTTACCACTACATAATCCATTAACGCTCTATCTACCACCCTTCCCTCCACCACCCTCTCCCATGTGTACTTATGCTTGACTTTCTTCCGAAACACTGTATTTGCTATCATCAACTCTCTTTCTAGACACATTTCCACCATCAACTCTCCACTACGATTCTTTCCTGGAACTCCACATTTCCCAACCACTCCATCGATTGGACTAGTTCCTACCCTTACAAGGGAGGTAACCAAAGTCAAAGGCATAAATCCACTCATACCCATTTCATCCTCACATACTCCACTTACATTCACCATTCTTCCCTCAATCTTTTCTTGGCTCCTCCTGGATGATGGGTCATCCCTGTATCTTGCCCACTGCCCTGGGTCAGAGGCAATGCAGCAAGACACAGAACATCCACAGCAAGGCTGATTCCTTTAATCGGTGGCTCCCCCCACTCCGTCCCATCATTCAGAAAAAAAAAGATAAAGATGAGGAGAAATTCATTCGAGCTGCATCAAAATATCATTTACACACAGTCCCTCATCCCCCACCCCCACTCCCTCCCATGCATCACAGCATCATCCATACTCCATCATTCTCCACTCACCCCTATTTTATGTCTCTTCCCTTCCTCAACAGACATTGCCCTCTCTCCCAATGCCCTTTTACTCCATTCACCCACCTCATACTTGGTCGCCCCCTCATGTTCATTCCTTCCACCTCTGCTTTACACACCTCTTTTACTAATATTTCTTTACCCATTCTTTCCACGTGTCCAAACCATCCCAATACTCTTTCATCAACCCTATCTCCCAACTCCCTTTCCACCCCCATTCTCCTCCTCACCTCCTCATTTCTCACTCTATCCAGCCTAGTAATCCCTATCATACTTCCCAGGCAACTTATCTCGAACACATTCAAACTCCTCCTCTCTTACGTTCCATGTTTCTGGCCCATACAGTGCTGTCGGGACAATCACTCCTTCATACAATATCTCCTCTTAGCATCCATTCCCAAATGTCTATTTCTCATTACACTTTTTAACCCCCTAAGGCATTAACTTGCTTCTCTCAATCTACATTATATCTCCATTTCCACTCCCTTTCCCGCCACATTCTCACCCAAGCATCTAAAGCTATTCACTTCCTCCAGTCTCTCTCCCTTAATACTCACTTCCAATTTACTGCCACATTCTCCCCTTGTACATCTCATCACCTTACTTTTACTCACATTTATCTTCATCTTCCTTCTGTCACACACTTTCCCAAACTCTGTCACTATCTTCCTTAATCCCTCCTCAGATCCTGCTTCAAACGCAGTGTCATCAGCAAACAACAACTGGTTTATCTCCCACTTTTCTCCATTTTCTTTAACCATCTCCAATCCCTAGCCCATTACCCTTGTGTTTACCTCTCGCACCACCCCATCCATGTATAAATTGAATAGCCAAGGCGACATAATACATCCCTGGTGAAGTCCCACCTTTACCTCAGATCATTCACTCTCTCCATTTCTAAGTCTAACACAGGCTCCATTACTCTCGTAAAAACTCTGACTGCTCTTAACAGCTTTCATCTTATTCTATATATCTGTCATACCTCCTACAGTGCCTTCCTTTCTACCCTATCGTAAGCCCTATCATAAGCCTTACCACAAAAATATGATCCACGCAACCCTTACCTGTCCTAAACCTACATTGTTCCTCACCAATTACTTTCTTCCTCTCCTAATCCTCTCAAATAATGATAATAATGATAATAGTAATAACAATGATAATAACATTCTGTCCTTATATTTTCACCACATACTAATAGATGCTATCAAGTATTTCATACACTTCATAGTTCTAAAGGATTACAAAGGCGGAGCATGCCGACAGTAGACCTTTTGGTCCATAACTTGGTCGGATGCGGACAAAATATAATAATGATAAATAAATGAAAAAATAAAATTATAATAATATAAATAATAATAAAATAAATGCATATGTATAGTTAAACAATAAATCAACAGGTAAATAGTAAATAATAATAAATTGACAGATAACTAATAATGAATGAAAATCAAACAAATAATGATCAACAAATAATAACAAACAAATAAACAAATATAAAATAAATGGCAGTCATTACAGCATCTTGCATAGGTGTTTATATAAACGAATCTTAAAGCTTCGAACTGAACTACATTGCACTGCCTCTGCAGGAAGTTTATTCCGTTCATTAACTACACGGTTGGCGAAGTTGTTTCTAGCCACTTCCAAATTAAATCTATTTCCTGACAGTTTGAGACCATTGTTTCTTGTCGGATTCTCATTTAGTGTAAAAATCTTGTCACTTTTGGTATCAATTCACTTTAGAGTCAAGACCTGTATCTAGTCACCTCTGAGTCTACGCTTTTTTAGAGAAAACAGATTTATATGTTTTAGTCGATTTTCGTATGATTTATTTTTGATATTTGGAATCAGTTTTGTGGCTCGCCGTTGTACTTTTTCCAATCTGTTAATGTCTGTAATGAGATTCGATTACCATACGGAAACAGCATATTCCAAGTGTGGATGAACTAACGATTTATATAGCTTGTTAGAGCTGGACTTTTGAAGTCAAAAGATCGCGCAATCAGTCCTAGAATATTATTTACTTTCTCAGAGGCTGAAATACACTGCTTAGATGATTTGAGATCGTTACTAATAATTATGCAGAGATCCTTTTTACTATCCACTTTTGTTAACGAATTTCCAAATAACTTGTAATCGTACCTACTGTTATTTTTACCTATGTGCATAACCTTGCATTTACTTGTGTTAAATTTCATTGGCTACTTTTCAGACCATTACTGTAATTTATCTAAATCTTCTTGAATATCTAACCGATTTCTAAGTGATCATTTGCCATTCCGCACAGTTTTGTATCATAAGCAAGTCTGGAGACAATAGATTTTAGTCCGTGGTCTATATCGTTTATATGTACTATGAATAGAAGTGGACCAAGAACGGAACCCTGAGGAACGCCACTCGTAACATTTTTTCCATCTAGAAGTTTTGCCATATAAAACAACCTTGTTTTCGATCATTCAACCAATTTCTAGTCCAACTTAATAGGCTACCACTTATTCCGTGTGAAGCTAATTCAGTAAGTAGCCTTTCGTGGGGGACGGTTTCAAAAGCTTTTACAAAGTCTAGATATTTCAAATATATATTGTTTCTTTTGTCATAAATCGAGATGGCCGAGTTAGAATTCGAGTTAGTCACGAAAGAACGTTTCCGTCTTAATCCATGCTGGCTATATCATTTATCAAAGTTACTTTCTAAATGATGTTCGATAGCATCTCTGATGATAGTTTTCATCATTTTTCCTACGACTGAAGTCAAGCTTATAAGCCTGTAGTTATTTGGTTTCTTTTTGTCACCTTTTTTGAATATGGGAGTAACGTTAGCTGGGTAGCTTCCATTCTCTTGGGACAACTCCGGATATGATGGATTTCCTGAAAATAATTGCTAATGGAACAATCTCGTTTATATGTACTATGAATAGAAGTGGACCAAGAACAGAACCCTGAGGAACGCCACACGTAGCATTTTTTCCAGATAGAAGTTTTGCCATTTAAAACAACTTTCTGTTATCGATCATTTAACCAATTTCTAGTCCAACATAATAGGCTACCACTTATTCCGTGTGAAGCTAATTCAGTAGGTAGCCTTTCGTGGGGAACGGTATCAAAACCTTTTACAAAGTCTAGATATATTAAATCTACATTGTTTCTTTTGTCATAAATCGAGATGACCGAGTAATTCGAGTTAGTCACGAAAGAACGTTTCCGTCTGAATCCATGCTGGCTATATCATTTATCAAAGTTACTTTCTAAATGATGTTCGATAGCATCTCTGATGACAGTTTCCATAATTTTTCCTACGATTGAAGTCAAGCTTATAGGCCTGTAGTTATTTGGTTTCTTTTTGTCACCTTTTTTGAATATGGGAGTAACATTAGGTAGCTTCCATTATCTTGGGACTTCTCCGGATATGATGCATTTCTTGAAAATAATTCCAAATGGAACAACAATCTCATTTTTCATTTCCTTTAAGATTCTTGGATGCCAACCATCAGGCCCTGATGTTTTATTAATTTTGCGTTTCTCTATACACATTTTATTTTTTTTCTTTTATGTTTACCGTAGTGAGGAAGTTCACCCTAGATTTTTTCACAGGTTTTAGTTTGGAGTTCACATTTACTTCCCCGCTTCCAATGCAAGCAATCCAAATATATCTATTTTGTCTGGATACATTTTGTCAACCAAAAAAGGTCAACATCAGTTACTGACCTTTGTATTCTATTTCCACTATCTTTATTTCTCTGTAGAAACCATGTCTCTACTATTTCATTCTAGAACATTATTTGCTATGTGGAACTAGACATAAGTGCAATAAAGATTAGACATCTTGAGTAACCTAAAATTTGAGGTGATCACAGGGTGTCCCAGTAATGTAATCATCCTTTGAAATGTTTCATAATATTGTTGAATCTATTTGTCCATGTGTGTCTAGTGGTGGTGATCAATTTGAAATTTAAGAAAAACTAACTCTCACCCCTAGTCTTGTCCTCCCAAGCTGTGTAGGTTGTGACTAAGGACTTCCAGAGATCTTCCCCCCCTCCCCACCACCACCATGCACCACTAACTGGAAGGCTTATTGTAAATTGGAAAAATTAAGTTAATGTTAGTTAGTAGGAGAGAAAATTTATAGCAACTGAATATGCAGTCAGTTTCATTTGGTGCCTCACTTTCTGCACCAACTGCCAGAAAGGAGTCTTACGCAGGAGCACCATTTGGGAGGTGGTGAGGCAGCACTTGGTTTCCTTTTAGGCTGTTTTTTAATAGTTTTGAGATCTTGTCTCCCTCTTCTTAGGAAGGTGATAGGATGGAGATGGCTGCAGGACCTTAAAATGGGATTCATAGCAGATAAGGAAAACCTGACCCTCTCTAGGTTGGTGCTCTACAACTGGAGAGGAAAGAATGAAAATCGGTTTCTGCAAACGGTCGATCAACTGTTGCTTTTTGTTTTACTTAGAGGACAATTCGCAGCCCTACAGTAGCTGGCAATGGTCCTTCTAGCCTCCTACAGATCTCTCTGGGAAGACGCTTTGGACGGTTGTTGATGTTGCATTAGTATGAGATAGTTTGTATTTCACAAACTGAAAGTGGTAGGGAGAGGACAGCAGTTCCAGATTGTCAGCTCTCCATGTGCAAAAAAGTATAAGAATGGAGATTAGGGGGTTGACGGTTTTGAAAATGGTTAGCTTTGCTGTCTATCTTCTGGAACCATCACATGTAGGTACTGTCACTGATCCCTGAAGAGTCAATTATAGTCTACAGAGAAATCTAGGGTATAATATTTAGCAGTGAATGGACTTCAAGGGTAGTCTTCCAAGACAGAAATTCAGGCTTGCGTTTTGTACTAACAAGAAATTGATGATAATCATTTTTGCCAATGTTTTTGCCATTTGAAAGTTGAGGAGACAAGTAGGTTGTTGACTTGGAGAATTTGAGGTTTTCTGGATAATTTTTCATACTTTGGAGATATTGTTGTTGTTTTGGATTGTTCACCAAGTGCTTCTATTCTTACTTTTGAGATGGGAAATCAAAGAGGTGATCGATGTGTAGGTTTGCTAACAGGATTGGCATGTTTGACATATCACTTGACTAGCATGAGCTCACGTTTCTTTGAAGATGAGGGAGTTCTCAAAGGTGATCCATCTTTGGAGTCATTCGTATTGTATTTCATCACCAACAATACAGCATAAAAGCCTCCTGATTGGAGATTAACCTCCACAAAAAAGAATGCTATTATTAACAAGCATTTCTATTGCCCTCCTTGTGTCTCTAACTCATCACCTCTCTGACTCACCTTGGTGCAATATAGACCCTAAGGCTAGAGGAACTGATTATTGGCATTGAAATACTACTAATACAAATGTTTCCTCTGGAGGGAGTGAAAAGCTCTTTAATGGTCTATAAGCTGTGGTACAATCTATATTCCACTACACTGAGTGTTGAGATATGGACAATAAAGTCATTGAGATTTAAAAGAGCCACTTATGATTTTATACATCATCTAACATCAGAATGTTAATGTCATTGGGCAAAGAGGATGAGAGGGAACAGAAGATGCACCAAATGGTGGAATGAAGAGGTGAATGTGGCATTGGAAGAGAAGTGAGCTTATGAAGATTGGTTGCCAAAGAGAACTTGTGAAGCATATGACAGGTAAAGAAAAGAAGCAAAATGCAAGGTGAGGGAAACAAAGAGGAAAGTAGATGTAAGGTGGGGTAGCAAATTGACCAAATTTTTATGTTAATAAAAAGATATCCTGGAAGCAAGAGAAGAGTGAATGGGGGCAAGTCAGATAATGACAGGTGATGACAGTTGGTAATGAATCCAAAAAGGCATATTAATGGTGGTAATGATGATAGGTAATGGGTCCAAAAAGACATATTAATGGTGGTAAAAGCATTAAGAGGAGGATGGGCAGAGTATTTCACAGATCTGTTGAGTGTGGAAGAGGTTAGGGTGAGACTGATTGTGGTAATGGGAGATGCTAGGAAAATAAGCAACGAGAAGAAAGGTCATAGGAAAAGATGAGAAACAGCACCGAGTGATGAAAGCTGGTAAGGCACCTGGGTTAGAAGGGTGTCATGTGGAGCATCTAAGAAAGGGAGTAACAGTTAAAGTGAATTGGCTTTTGAGGTTGTTTAATGTGTGCCTAAGGTAGGGGACTGTGGCAGAAGCCTGGAGGAGTGTATGTATAGTTCCACTTTACAAAGGAAAAAGGGACAAATATGAATGTAGTAGCTTTAGAGGGATCAGTCTGTGTAGTCAGTAAGGTATATGGAAGAGCATTGTGAGGATTAGGAGGGGAACAGAATAGAGTGGCTTAAGGAAAGGAAGAGGATGGGTAGATCAAATGTCTGTAGTAAAGCAAATATAAAAGCAGTTTTTGGCAAAAGTTAGATATATTTTTTGAGTATAGGAAGCAAGTAAATGTCTGGAGGGATGAAGAGTATGAGAAGTAGGTGTCTGTAGATGGACTTGGAGAAAGACTCTAAAAAGGGGCATTTTCAAGTGGACTTGTCCATTCTACTTTATTCCATTATTACTTTTTTTTCCACCAATTCACAATAAATCTATAACATGACTAGAAATAGATGTTTACTTATTTGATCTATTATTTATTTACTTCATTTACAAGGACTTGGGTAGAAGAGACAACAAATGGGTGTGGGATGAACATATGCCTTCACTTGCCCACCACCCCCTTACAAGGAGTAAAGGGCCTATTGGTATATGGTATTCATTTATTTATTTGTATCTGATCTTGTCTTATCCTCAGCAATTGTAATTTCGAACTGTTTTTTCTTTATCTGTATTTGACTTACTGCCAAATTAACCTAAAGGTCTCTTGCCTGCTGTTTGCCTTGTCATTGTAAAACTTTATACAAAAAAGCATAGGATCTGTATTTGAATGTGAACATACACATACACACACATTCATTCATTTGTCCCATACACATACACAGATCCAAACATTCAAAATTAATGTCACACACACACACACACATCATTTGTCATAGTGACAACACACATAAATTGGAGCTCCTGATATATTTTAAAAAACGAAATATCGTAGCAGTGATACAATTACAGAATACCTAGGGTGTGATATATGGGGAGGGGAGTGCTTGAGGATACCCAGAATGGTTAATTTACAAGTGTAACTGAAGTAAAATGGAAGAAAACAATGACAGGCCAGAGAAGCCCCAAGATGGCTGTCCGTCACATTACAATATAAACATGTACTCAAGAGCCATCTACCAGTGCAAGGGCAAAGCAAAATGCAAACACAGGTTTCAGATCAATGAGAGGAATGAAAAGGTTTTTATGTGATAATGGCAATGAGGGTCATTTCTCTGGATTTAGTGGGTACGAAAGAAGACTCTTTATTAGAGTTATAGACATAGAGAGGGACATGAGAAATATGAATGAATCATGGAAGCGGGAAACTATCAATTTATGGAAGACTAATAAAAAACTAAACAAGGAAGCAACTTAAAAAAATAAACACAGAAATAAGAGTTAAGTGCACTAAAAAAAGAACTGGCCGAGTTACAATGTGAAAACAAGAGGTTGAAAAATAATGAAAACACAAATAACAAGACCATAAGGAAAGAGGTGGATGAATGGATAAAAGCAGTGACATGCAAGCAGGAAAAAGCATAAGAGAAGACGATTTGCAACAGCTCAGGAATGATTGGAAAAAAGACAAAGAAGATAAGGTAATTTTTAAATAGTTCATCAACAAATGCAGAAGGCCAAAGATGCTGTCATTAAGGTAATTAAGGAAAAAGAAAATCTAGTAAGAGATACAGTAGACAAAAAAAGTGTATGGTAATATATGGTCTAAAGGAAAAACATAACCCAAATTGGTTCCTGAGAGATAAAGAGGACAAAGAATTGGCAAGAAATGTTTTAAAAGTAGTAAAAGATAAAGAAGAAATAGAAAAGGAAATAAAAGTGCTCAGAATGAGTAAATATGCAGAAGGAAAAGAAAAAAATCAACCACTAAAGATCAAATGAAGGTCACAAATGGCAGAAGAAATCTTAGCAAGAACAGGAAAATTAGCAAGAAATGAACACTATAAAATATATGGATAATAAAAGACATGAATGATGAGGAAAGAGAAAAAATTAAAACAAAGAAACAAAGATAAAGAAAAAAAGCGAGAAAAGAATGGAGACTGAGACAACACAGTTCTACTGGAGTTAGATACGAGACTGAAAAAATGGTATATTAATAAAAAAAAAAGTTCAGAGAACGAGATGGAGCAAATAGAAAATTAGAATTAGCTTATAGCATAGATGGATTAATCTTAAAATTAAACAAACTAAACGATTACCTGTCAGAAGCAAAACCAGATATAATGGGAATTGATGAGACAAAATTAAGGGGTCCACTAGTACTGGTTAAGAAAAACTTAAATGTGATGAAAGTTACATATAGAGAGAACAGAGTAGAGATGATCTCAATAAGAGTTGAAGATAACATGAAAAGCAGAAAGTTTGCAGTGATTTATGTGCCCCCAAAATCAAGGTCTTGGAGAGAGATTATTCCAAAATGTCAGAGGATACGAGAACTTCATTAAACAAGATGCTGAAGGATGGAAATAAAGCGGTACTCACAGGAGATTTTAACTGCAAAGAAATATGTTGGGAAGTTTATGTCAGCAAAAGGTGGAGAGGATCAATGGGGAAATGTATTACTCAACATGACTATAAAACATATAATGATACAACCGGTAAAAGAAAACACTAGATTTAGAAATAATGAAGAACCACCAAGACTAGATTAATTATTTATGCCAGAACCTGAAATAGTAGACAAAATTGAATACAAGACACCAATTGCGAAGAGTGAGCACATACTAGAGTTAGAACTAAAGGAGAAAATATAAAGAGAAATGAGAAACAAAAAAGGAAGACTGATGTATAGTAAAACAGACTTTGAGAAACTGGACATTTTTTCTTAAAGCAAACTGGGAAAAATTCTACAAGAAACACAAGTGGAAGAAAAATGGATGATTCTTATGAAAATCTACAAAGGAGTGGATATGTCCCAAAGCAAAAACAGGAAAAGGTGCTGGTTTAATAGAATGTGCAGCAAAGTGAAAGACAGAAGAGATAAAACTTGGAAAAGATGGAATAAAGACAAAGCTAGAAAGTGGCAAATATATATTAATCAAAGGAACAAATATGTAAAAATATGTAGGGAAGAAAAAAGAAACTATGAAGACATAATAGAAAAAGGTAAGGATCAGCCAAAACTATCCTACAGATATGTACATAGCAAACTAAAAAATACACAGGAAATTGTGAAAGTAGGCCAGAATACATAGAAGATATAGAAATGGTGGAAATGATGAGCAAACACTTCAAGTCTGTTTTCACTAGAGAAAAAAATGCAACATCGGGATGAAAGGAGAGAAGTTGCACACTCAGAGAAGAAAAAATACCAGAGGACTGGAAAAATGCTGATATCATACCAATTTATAAAGATGGAAATAAGGAAGGCTCAACAAATTACAGACCAGTTTCCCTTACAAGCACGGTAGCTAAAATTTGTGAAAAAGTTATAAAATGTAGATGGATAAAACCTCTGGAGAACAATATCCAAAATTTGAGGCAATTCCAATTTAGAGAGGGAAAATCATGTACCACAAATTTGATCTGTTTTTACGCAAGACTACTAGACATAATACAAGAAAGGCACAGATATACTGACTGTGCATTTCTATATCTACAAAAAGCTTTTGATATAGTCCCTCACAAAAAAACTATTAAGAAATCTGGAAACCATAGGAGGGATACAAGGTAAACTATTGAAATGGATGGAGGACTTTTTGCATAGAAGAAAAATGAGGGTAATGCTCAGAGATAAGAATTCTACTTGGGAAGAGGTAGTGGAGTTTCCCAAGGATCAGTATTGGCTCCAATAATATTTGCTATGTGAATGACATGGACAAAGGCGTGGAATGTTACGTGGGCTTCTTTGCAGATGATGCAAAATTGTTCAAGAAAGTGAGTACTGAAATGGACTGTGACTCACTACAGAGATCTGAACAGGGTCAGGGAATGGAGTCAGAAGTGGTTTAATATTTCAGATATTGTTTGAAGGGAGATAAAGAGAGATGTAAAATGGATGATACTGGAAGAATGGCTGCAACTGCTTGAAGGTAGACATAGAGCATGAGTGGTTAATATAAGATACAGGGCATCCCAAGATTGCTGTTCCTCCTCATATAGCATGAAAAGGAGATGGGGTGAAGAATGATGTCACCATGTATGTGGGGGAAGTATATGTGCACCTAGTTGTGTTTCACGTAGGCAGACACAGTTGGGTTTGATTCACTAGAATATATGTAGGTCTTCCCAGTATGGGAGGAGTTTTGCAAACAGGTGATATTGAGACAGTCCACTCCAACTTTCATCTTGCAGAAATCGAACTAGCAGGTATATCCCAGGATTAAATAAAACACATAGGAACATTTACAGTGAAAAAATTTATTGATCCATCCATATGAAACACAGACTTACATACACACACGAGGCCAGGCAGCACACCAAAGGGGCGGGCGGGGGTCCGCCTCGCGACTAGACCTGGGCTCCTTCTGCTGCTCCTACTACTGCCGCTGATGTCCGTCCAGGGGGGCGCTGTGCCGACCGGCCGCCTCCTGCTGCCACCCAGCCAGCCATCTACCTGCCCCTCCTGTGCCACCACCGGACCACTTCAGGCCTCATGGTTCCTGTTCATCCATGATCTACTCGGGGCCATGGATGAAGGGCATGGTTGCATCCAGTAAACCACCATCCCTACTTGACTGAGAGGTGTAGTGTGATGTGGCATGGCATGGTGTGGCATGATGATTCGGTATGACCGGACGCTGCCGAGCTCGATGGGCGGGTGAACCCTGGAGACTGCCGGCCCACCCCCGCCTCCACTCTATGTACATAGGACTGCTGGCGGCTGCTCACGGCCACCCCGCATGCCCCCGCATGCCCGCAAGCATGATGTGGGGAGGGGCCAACGGACGGGCGGAGGCAAGCAGGGCAGCGAGGGGAGGGGCATGAATGCGTACATCAGAGTCCGCAGCGACATTATGAGTAATACCAGTAATGATTGTATCAAATGGGCGCCTACCAATATAATACAAAGGAACTATTCACAAAACCGATGTACATCAACAACCGCCGACTCCTTCGCCCCTACCACCCAGCAGCCTGGGGAAGGGGTAGGGCAAGGCTTTTAAGGGGGGAGGGGGGATTTCGGGGGATGCAACAGCAACCCCACTCCCTTCATCCCCGCCTGCTTATTGCAACGCGTCATGAGTCTTACAGAGGCGGTCTTGCAACTAAAGACACGCAAGTTTCTAGTGGATAAAAAAGTTGCATGTAAAATTGAAATGTTCTAAAACGTGGTGCAGCTTGAAACAACACAGAATCTCTCCTCTACCCGACAGACTGGTGACATCGTGGTGCACGGTGCCAGATAGCACAACCACACCACTGCACAGGTTGTGGTGCGGGGGACAACACTGCGCCACGGCTGTCACACACTGCAACAGCCATCGTGACACAAGAGGGTGGTATCACTGCCTCACTTGACAGCCCCAACCTGTGACAGCACAGAAGACCCCGACTGAGGTGCAGCGCCACAGAACCCCACAAGCAGCAAGGTAGTCGCGGCTGTTGCAAGAGATGGCCTCTGCTAGACCAAAGCGCTCGGGTGCAGGCAACCACTTCCAACAACGCAACTGCAGAATTGATTACATACCAATACCTTCTCTTTTAACTACTTCAGTTTGGCCTCATCACTCTTCTGCCTCAATGAATAAAATAACCACTTAATCCTGAATTCTCAAGCTGCAGTGTTTAAGCCTCTCTCATCAGCTACATGAAGACCAACCACAACTAAGCTCCTTCTGCCAACTTCTATACATTCAAGCTTGTGATGTGCCATTGATGTCCAGCTCTACCACACCCATGAAAGGTTGACCGCCAAGTCAAAATAATTTATTAATTTAAAATTTCATCAAGTGCATTTCAAGAATTAAAATGTTATTTGTAATTTCATCCAACTGTCACACACGATTAAAATAAACAAATGAAGCAAGTTGCTGGTTAATTTTGTTATTCTACTGCACAGAAGAGGTGGTGACTGGGTCCATGAGCCAGACATCAATTGCCATGGTGGATAGATAAAGACCACTAATAGCACCTGGAAATAATCATCAATGCCTCACACTCAAATTTATTAAAACAAATAATCAAAAAGGGGATTTAAAAATCAATTACAAAAAAACAAACAAAAAAAAACATGAGCATCGGCACCTTGTTCACTGGCACTGGATGAAACCTGCACATCCCAGACAACAGTGCCAGAACTCCTGTCTTGGGTAAAAAACAAAACATTTATTTGGGTTTCTCAATGAATATTGGACTGGGATTGCAACATGAAGACAATGAAGACAAGCATAACGTTACATGCTAAATGTCATCCAAAACCTCACACCATGTTCCTGTATCATAAAAAATATAAGTTAATGGCAGGACTCTTTGGTCTCCTAAATTGAAATGGAATATTTCTAGACACAGCAACATGCTTAGACATATGGTTTCCAATGCAGCTACTCAGACTTGTGCAACTCTGAAGAGCAACTTCTGCTATCATCTCCTATTTAGATCTTCCTTTCAAGCCCATGTATTGACATTCTTTAAATTTGTGTTTATGCTATACATGGCAGTCTGCACTGTTTATGCCCCTTATATTTTGCAGCTGGTCTTCAACACTGACTGCTATATTCATATTTTTCCCTGCTGCATTGCTGGAAAACAATACCATGCTGTAGTACTTCTTTTATGAAATGGATGAATGTACACTCATACTCATTTACCAGTATCTGAAGGTTCTAGTATACAAGTACGAGTCCACAGTCTTTCATCTCCTACAGAATACTTACATCAACAAGGTATGATGGTCTAGTAGGTAGTACAACAGGTGAAAACATGGAAACAGCCTTGAGGCTACCATCTATGCCCACATCCACTCTTCCCCTAGTGTTGTGTTGACTTAGCATGACTTGGCATAGTTTGGTTTCTGAGTGGCCACCTGCCCCTTCCGCCGTACTGCTTCGAAGCTGCACAGCCCACGAGACCTAAAAACTACGCACATCCAGAGTTGGTACAGGTACTCTAGCCAGGCACACTCATGCCACATGGAACATATACTCGGATCACTCACATGAAGACGTATACTCTTACTCAGCCACACCACATGGAGACGTGTCATCTTGTCAGATTCATTTATACGACAAAGAAACGTTGACTTGCTGCCATTTGTTACATACATACACACACCAACTCATCCACATTGAGATATCACATGAAAACTTGAAACATCATCAAGAGCCTTTGCACATATTAAATGAACATTATTAAATACGGCAGCAATGTGGATGCACCCCGTACATAAAAAGATAAAAACCGAAGCAAATGTACTCAGTCAAGGATTGAACAACATGTAGCTGACTCAATGACCTCCCAATAAAATCTCATAGCAATATACAATACTTTACCGCTTAGGCCCTGTGCCCTTATAAGTGGGGTCAGGTTTGGTTAGGTGAGATAAGGTCAGGTAGATAAGGTCGGGCATACGGTGAGCCATGGGACTTTCCAAATCAGCAAATGCATTTTGGTACAAGAGCATACACGAAAATGTGTACATGAAACTTAGGGTATACACAATGATGTATACATGAAACCAAGAGTACACACGGACGAGAGTGAGGCGCAATAAAGACCAGTGGCCTTGCAAGTCCAAGGACGCCTCACCACAGCGCTAGACCTTCCTGCTGGTCTGATGCACCGGTCCTCTTCCTCCTCCTCCTCCTCCTCCTCCGTGCTGGGGCTGGAAGACCAAAGAAGGAAACCAACTGTTGAACACTAGACGTTGAGAGACTGAGTGACTTGTCGAGTACAAAAGTGAACACAAGCCGCTGTTGCTGATGAGACACCTGGGCAGCACCTGCGCAAACACACACACCCGCCCTATGTACACCTGTCAAGCTTCAGCACCTTTGAGTCACGAAACGCACACACGTAACTAATGCACACTTGTCTTTATGCACATGGCCAGTGTGGCCATGGGCTCACTTGTGTGCGAGCGATGGCAGATCCTATCATTCCACTGCTGCTGTTTCATTCATTATTTTGGCGAGATGGTTCGTTGCTCAGTAGCAGTGTTTGAACACTCGCTCTCCTGCCAGCATTGCCTTGGGTACCAGGCACTTGTTCATTCACAATCAACACAACTCATCACTTTGAGCAGAGCCACTAAGAGTCTGGCACTTGTTCGTGTGAACCTCAGGTGAAGCCTGGCTCTTCATATTCAAATTCATACACCTGGGGAGGAACGCGGTTATGGAACTGCCCACTTCCCGTGCCAAAGGCTCCGGGTGATAGTCTCGGATGCTGTGGCACTCCATAGATACCATACAGACTCCCATCGACTCCCCCCCTCTCCTGTGCCCCATCCCCCATGGGTTGTGCATGCCCAGGAGGACCTCGGTAGGTGAAGACGGTCTCCACTTGCCCATCATACATGGCTGACTGTGGTGGGGATGAATTGTATGGTCCCCCAGGGTATCCTTGTCCCTGATGGGGTGGGGATCCTCCACCATAAGGTCCTGGGGAATAGGGTCCCGGACCCGCGTTGGCGGCCCTCATGTCATTATGAGGACCCCCCCGTGAGTCTGGGGGGGCGTCTTGTCAGTCCTGGTCGGTTGTCATGATGGAGTGCACTTGCTCCAATTTGTATGCCAGGCGATTCTTGGTTGAAAACTCATCCTCCTCCAGTGTTAGCATTAGCTGATCGCTATATTTAAAGGCATAGTTATACAACTCTGCCAAGGATGCCATGTTGTTGAATTCAGCTGCATGCATCTGTAAAGATCAAAAGTAAATTGCATTAGCCTCAGCAAAGAAATGCAAGATATTCTTAACATAATATTAATGCAGTACAAAGCATAATTTGGCAACCAAGACAAAAATGAGTTGAAATATGAAAGACAAAAGCAAAATTTCTACACTTTTAAATCCACTCTTGGATACTTTCACTACCTTCACTACTTTCAATCTCTCTCCTCCATCCTCTGAACACTTTGAACCAAATTTGTCTATATTCTTCATTCTAGCTACCATACTTCCACTCTCACGTCTTGACCTTTTCACCTGAACATGGACTTATAAAATATGGGAACGGAACAAAAGGATTCAAGAAAAAATTGGGGTATAGATGGGATTGGGTGAACAAGTAGAACAGGCCATACTAAAGTGGTTTGGTTAATGAGGAGCTAAGATGGGAGAAATAATGAGTGCATTTTGTGGATGGGTGTATGTTTTGACTCAGCCAACCCCTCTTTATGAACGAGAAACTTTTTTTTGTAGGAAGGTTGCTGGCTGAATGGGTTAGGGCACGTTAGGGCATCGTTACTTGCAGCAAAGGTCGAGGTGAGGGCGGTTCGAATCCTCCCACCAGTGAAGTTGAACCAAGGGCATGGTTCATTAAATTCCACACTACAAAGCCCTCTGTGAGGGGCACCGTCCTAGCCTCCCAATAGGGGGGGAGTGTGTGACTTTAAACTATATCATCAGGTATGTATGTATGGACATTTGCCAGGCAATTCTTGTTGAAAACTTGTTCTCTTAAGTGGGTGGGATACAGTGATGACCCATCATCCATGAGGAGCTAAGATGGGGAGGACAGGGTGGTAGATGGGAGTGGAATGGGTGGGCATAAAATGAGTGGAAGTGGGTACTTCCATTTTGACTTGGCTACCTCCCTTGTAAGGACAAAAAACCCTTGGTATGTAGATAGATAAATGCATGTACAAACATGCATACAATATGTATATGAATGTCTGAGTAAATACTACCAAAAGATTCATAAATTCATTGTGCTGTAAGTGTGAGCATAGGAAATGTGGATACATACATACATACATATACCGAAGTCAAACGGCATAATTCCACTTCCACCCATTTCATTCCCACCCACTCCACTCCCACTCACTACCCCTCCTTCCCTCCCTCTTTTATTGGATGGATGATGAAAAAGAAATAAGAACTTGTGGCTACAATGTCAAACATATAAAAATGTGAATGATGGGTGACATAGTGAACTGGAAAATAATGTATAAATCAAGAAAAAGGTGGGACAATGGAATAAATGAAACCATATAAGCTTGTGGTCTGGATGTTGATCAACTACAAATATGTGTGGGTGACATTGTGAGTCGGAGAAAAATATATTGGCTACAGCAAAGACCTGTTCCAGGAATGGTCATAAATAGAATACAATTGAACAACTTGGCAGTATCAAGGGGGGGAGGGATGAAGAGAGAGAGAGAGAGAGGAGGGGGAAAGAGGAGTTTCTGCTTGGTTTGTGGAAAGGAGTGAAAGGAACAAATGTGAGTGAAAGCAGTAAGATGTTCTTTTCCTACATCTAACAATACCAATAAGAGCATAAAGATGATAATGTGGGTTGGGCATATGGACAGAATTGAGTATGGAAAGACTTGCAAAAAGAATGCAGATGGCAGAGGTGGATGGAGTGAACTTGGGAGGACGACCACAGATAAGGTGGGTGGATCGGGTAAATGGGGCACTGGATGTATGAAGAATATCTGTCAACCAAGAAATATTAGAGAACGAAAGAGAAAGCAGTGAAATGAGAATGACTAGAATAGTTTGCTTGAAGGTAAAGTAATTAAAATAATGTGGGACAATTAATTATTAGGATTGAACCATGGGAATGCTGTGATGGGATTCTACATGCAGAGTTTTTGTCCTGTACACTACAACTATATAAATACACGATAATGGACTCACCCTGGACTCTTCAGCCAACATGGCATTCATGTCTTGGTCAGAAATGGGCGGCATTATCTTGATGTCAGCGTAGTATCTTTCCACCCACTCCTTGTAGATGGGGATATCTTTGGCATAGAGCAACTTAGAGCTTGGTGAATCTTTCCCTAGAAAAACAGACATAAAACCATATTCAAAATCAGATCTTGTTAATAAAATACAAAAGAATTGTCAACTGCCACTGAAGAGAAATATTTTGATATTGGGTTAGAATTACATGAAACATTTAAGTATCTATATCTATCTCCCCGTCTTCTCCTTTTATGCATGGGGGGACGGAGAGGGGGGATCGCCGATTTAATGAAGCAGCCTTGCTGTGGATGTGCTGTGTCTTGCGACACTGCTTCTGCCCCAGTGCAGTGGACATTGGTGCAAGGATGACCCGTCATCCGGGAGGTGCTAAGATAAGAGGGAGGGTGGAGGGGTGTGGAGTGTATTCAAGGATGGAATGGGTGGGAATGATTTTATGCCTTTTCCTTTTTGGCTACCTCCCTTGTAAGGGGGAAAAAGCCTTGGTATATGTATGTATGTATATCTATCTATATACCACAGGCTTCTTCCCCATAAAGGGAGGCAGTTAGCTAAGGGATGCACCCAATCCTTCCCATCCCACTCCCATCTGTCACCATCTCCACCGTCTCCCTCCCACTGCCTGGGTTAGAGACAATGCAGCAAGACAGAGCACACCCATCACTTCATTTACCCTCCAACCCTCCCTCCTCTTCCCCCTTATGCCATGCTCCCATCTCCAACTTCCCTTTCCCTTTCAGTTTAATTTCTTTCAATACTAACACATCCATCTTTCCCCTCACAAAACAATATACTATCAATCTTTTCCCTTCATTCTCACCTGTACCACAGCCATATATATTTAATGATCCAATAATTTGGGTTCTGGCTGGAGTCCTGCCAGGCTATCTCATGCCTTGACTTTTTGTAAAAGAAACATACAGAATAGGATCCCTGGACTTCTCACCCCTTACATTAAGTTACCTTCTACGATGCTTGTGGGAACACAGTAGCTGCATTCTTTTCCCCTCCCCTACTACCAACCCAAAAAGGAATCACACGAGGAGGTAGGCATAGAAGTGATACAGAATAGGTTTGAGGGCATAATAGCCAAAGAGCAGTAGCACAAAAGTATCCTATCATTTCTTTATGAGTAGAGAATTTATTTTAACACAGATGAAAGATGTGTGGCTCTGGTCTGTAGAGGCATCCCTACAATAGTCACTAAAGCAGTGACTGCATGTCACTATGCAGTCAATATCAATACCCAAATATACAGTTTTTCAAGGTACATGAGGAAAAACATGTGCAAAATCATTTACTGCAGCAATAATCAACAACTTTAACCCCAACATTGACCACTCAGTGTTGCAATGCCCAGTTACAGCAGTCCTGGGGCAGATACGCAACAATATATAGAGCCACAGAAGCCTTTATTGGCTCAAGCAATAGCACATACCTGGGAGGTGTGAAAAACAATACAATACTACTACCCATCCCTTCAATTTTGCTCCACCGTTTAGCAAGTTTCAGTTTTGGCTATAAAGCAGATAAACACTAGAGTAAAGGTATTTTAAAATGAGCCTTTAGGTGTGGCTGGGTGGAACCCCAGAGCTCTGCATTGTTGCCACCCATGGTGGCAGATATGTGAATGACCCAACCTGCCAATTGTATCCAGGTCAAAGACACCTTGGGCAGCAGCATTGCATTACCCACATTGCCAAATGAAATGGAAACTTTACTATCACTATCTTTCCCTCAAACCCCAAGCTATTTGTAACACCATACCGCACTAGTATATATTTCACAAATAAGACATCGTACAGAATAATAGTGAGACAGATTGCCATTCGCAGGTCCTCACTAGATGTATCAACAATGGGGGTTTCCCTGGGTCATGGCAAAGGCTTAAGTTAGGTTACATTTACTATAGTGAACTAGCTCTACTCACAGAAAACTAAATATTTTACTAATTCTGGAAATCATACTTATTCCTTTTGCAAATTTCAGTATTTGAATATTATGTATAGAAGTACCTCATTTCAAAACTATTCTAAATCTTCATACCCATTTTTACACTTGATAGAACCGTCTTCAAATTTTCTTGAAAACTACATTTTTTTTCTCATCAACAATGCATTCATATTGTTATGCAGCACATGTGCCACTTACTACTTACCTAATCTATGATCTGAGGTGGAGCAGGAATCCATAAAGGTCTGCGCCACTACAGATAGGCAAGCATCCACAATGTTAGATTTATGGATGTCAAAAACAAAATTAGGATTCTTGATAAGGTTCACCCAGAAGCGTAGCGGAAGACTGTTGCTCTTCCACGTGTGCACCACCTGTAACATACATGCAGGCAATTATATTCTACTCTTTATATATATATATGATTAAAAATATTTTAGTAAACACTATGGACAATACATCTCAACCTATATAACAACTGGGTTTTACTTCATCATGCAAAGTCCCTCTTTCCATAAATAACAGTTCCATCTTTTACCTCTGAGTCTGTGATTCCATGTTGTAGCGCCTGATCATCCAGGAAGTCAAACATATACTTGATGGCAAGCGGCAAGGCTGACCCCCTATGAGCAGTGCTAAAGATCGTCTCAAAGAGATCGTCCACAAACTTCTGCAGTGTAAGTTTTGTGGACAAGAGACGCGTTAGATAGATCTCAGAGACCATCTTGTTGGTTCGCTCTCCTTCTCGCTGTTCTGCCTCCTGCTGCCGAACCAAGTGCCATACCTGACAAAAGAGAACCAAGTTATAATATATCCAGGTCATGAGTTTCAACATAATAATATAACCCAACTTGAACTAGTCATTAAAAAAGACGAATCTCTTGAAGTACATTTTTTTTTTCTAAATACAGAGAATTCCCTACCTACAAATTGGATAGGTTCATAGAATCTGTTTCAAAGTCCAAATATTCACAAATCCAACATTACTTGTCACTCCTGAATACTATATACAGCATTGCGGAATGCAACTATAACCCAGTAATAGATGGAAGTATAAATGCAACAATCTTCCTACTGACCACTCTCAAACTCAACTTCACCGTTCAATTTAGTTTTAATTGACATATCCATCTACTCACTACTAATAACCCTTCTACGAAACTGCACTACAGAAAAAGTGTATTAATACACAACACTAACCTTGATTCCAGCCTCATTGTCATGGTTGAGTGGGGATGTTGCCCTGGACAATGGAGGGCTTGCTGAGCTAAACTTGCTAAGATTTAGTGTCTCGTACTTGTGCTGCGACTTGTCTGATTTGTCCGAGAAGATTGACATGTAGTTATAGATGGACGACTGCTTGGGAATTAAAGTAAGCTGGGCAAGATCTGGGACATGATAATGTGCCAATGTGTTCAACTTCTTCCAGCCGTTCTCTGGGCGAGTGGTAGTGTCCTCATCGTACAAAATGAGACGACCTGGAGGGCGGGTGTTGGAGATATGTGAGAAATAGTTCTAACCATGTACATAGAGTCAAATGTATAAAGTTATCTCTCATCATGATGGTTAAAATTGCACGTATATCCACGTATATCATCAAAGAGAGTTTACGTACCATCTAGGAAAGGGAGGTTGTAACGTTAAAATGAAAGAATTAAAATTGTGCTTCATAAATGGTGAAGACGACATTAATACATATGAAATACCCATCTCATGTTTGACAGACAAACAGATTGTAGAACGAGATCTGGAAGAATACGGAAAACACCGTACCTGAGGATCCCGTTCGCCACTCCAAGTCCAAATCTTCTTTACGAGGTCGCTGAGAATACGGGAAGGAGCGGTATATGGCATCTAAAGATTTCTCTTTAACTTGAGATATAGTGTCGTAGTCGAGTACTTTGACAGGAGTGTCGTTGTTACCTTCCATGGGTCCATCTACACTACCAGTGTAGAGGTTACACATGGATACGTATACAGTCTGCAACAAAAATTATGGATAAAAACATTGTGCATGTCAAAAACAGCCTGAAACATCTGCCACTGAATGCACATTCAAGACGTCCGTGCCATTTCCCCCTTACAAGGAAGGTAGCCAAAGTCAAAGGCATAAATCAACTCCCATCCATTTCATCCCCACATGCTCCACTCCCATTCACCATCCCTCCAAGGAGCGATAAGCAACTTGAGAGTTATGTTTAGGACATTTCTATTTTATTCTATGTACCTAGGGCCTCTTCCCACGTATCAGGGAGGTAACCGGCCAAGTCATCCACCCACCCCCCACCCATTCCATACATACATACATATATATATATATATAAATAAGGGCATTATAGGAAATAAGTAAAATTAATAGTGGAGAACTCATGGTCAGGGATGAGTCATAAGATCATCAAAACAGGAACAGGAACAATATCCATACATACATATTCCAAGGGCTTTTTCCCCCCTTACAAAAGAGGTAGCCAAACTTCAAATAGCCAAACTTCAAATAGCAAAATTCCACTCCCATCCATTTCATCCCCACCAACTCCTCTCCCATTCACCACCCCTCCCTCCCTCCTTCCCTCTTCCCTTGGCTCCTCCTGGATGACAGGTAATCCCTTCACCTTGCCCATTGCCCTAGGAACAGGAACAAGAACAGGAAAAAAAAGCAAGCAAGCAAATGTCTAAAGGTTGTCCAGACATACAACTTTCCATACTAATGTATTAACTCTCTGAATAGCTTACAAGCTAACATAGCCCAAGGATCCTTCAGGGATTTCAAAAATAGGTAAGATAGTTGACAAATAAGAAGCAAGACCTCATGAGTAAAACTCCTTTCCTGTATATAACAATAAAAGAGAAGTTACCTTCACCTATGATGCTACCCTCAGCTGAATAAAGGTCATTGCATATGTGTATTTACCTTATTATAGTATACAGGAAAGGAGCAGTGGTTGTTGGATTCGGTCTCCTATTTTCTAATTTTCTAACATACCTTGACTCAAATTCATGTATCTCTAATTTCCAATTAACATACATACATATACCAAGGCTTTTCCCCCCTTACAAGGGAGGTAGCCAAAAAGAAAAAGGCACAAAACCACTCCCACCCATTCCATCCCTAAATACATTCCACTCCCCTCCACCCTCCCTCTTATCTTAGCACCTCCTGAGATTTAAACTCATGTACTGTATCTCTAATCTCATGTACATCCATCTCTAATTCATGTATCCCTAATTTCCAATTATCATAATTACATTTAAACTCGTGTACTGTTTGAGTTTGGGCTAGATCATCTTCTAAGCTATCCACATATTTATACATCAACATGAAAAACTACATTTCTTCACATCCTTTTGACATGTGGTCTTTCTTAGAATAAAAAAATGCCAACTAGTTACTTCATGTATCCCTGTTTAAGTCTGACTTCCTATCAAAGCCTCAAAGCACAGGGTTACCTACCATTTCCTTATAATCGATGCTCTGCCTAATAAGTTTTTCTTCTGAGAGAGAATAGCGGGCCTCAGAGGTTATGGCATCCACAGGGCCCTTATCTACTTGCTGCTTAATGGCACGGAAGAGCATATACAATGGTTCCCCAGCACACTCCTTCAGAAACTTGTACAGTAGGAAGGTAAACCATGATGACAACATTTTTTCTGCCACACTCTCAGTCCTTCAAAAATAAATAACTTTATTTAGATTACCATTCACCAGAAGTTAATATTCATCTAATAGTGCAATTTAATCAATTGCACAAGATACTACTATAGATTGCAACTATACAATTTAATTGGATTTAACTTTAACATTATGTCTGAGAAAAAATTGTAGTCTTTATGAATCCTTCTTGTTTAAGCTTTTAAAGCAACTGTGAGTGAAATCAGCACAACAGTATAAACATTAATTTTTTCATATATACAAGTCTGTAAACCTGAAATATAAACTACTTTTCCAGTAATGATTACATGTACCACAGATTATCAAGTTATCACTCGTTTGTGTGATCTGTAACTCGTTAAACCAAGCAACCTTGACAACAACACAAAATCTCCTCCTAGATTGACTTGTGACTGTTGCTGTTTACCTGGGGGATGCGAGTTTCATGCAAGAGATCAATCAATCAATCCATTGCCCCCTGGTCTCATATGCAGAAGACACACAGCCTCCAGTTGGGACCATAATTCATTTGGAGAAGTGATATTGTGTTGTTGTCCGAGTACTGTTAGTGTGGGTCATAGTAGTACGAGGTGTTCTGTGTATTATGTGAGGTGGCTGCATTTGGGGCAGTTTGAATATGTGTTCCTGCAAGAGAGACCTAGGGTGATAGATTGATGGACTGGTGGATGGAGTGATAAGAGAATTGAATGCAAGAATAGAGGAGAGGATGAAGGAAGATGATAAAAAAATAAATAAATAATATAAATAAGACTCACCTTCTGAACAGCAGTTTTGGGTGAATCTTGCCCTCAATGCATTTCTCAATTAGTTCTGCTAAAAGCGTTTTAAGGATGTCTGAACAATACTCCATCTTACCCTGTAGTGCCACCATAATTAAAGATGCTACATTAACCCTGAAATAGACAAAGAACTTTGTCAAGTAACAATGACTGCTTTACATGAACAAGGTAATTTTCAAAATACTGCATAATTTAACCTTATAACTTACATTTACCAAGTGAAAAAAAATTCACTAGGTAAATACAATGTATATATATATATAAATATATATATATATATATATATATATATATATATATATATATATATATATATATATATATATATATATATATATATGTATATATATATATGTAAGAGCTTTTTTGCCCTTACAAGAGAGGTAGCTAAAGTCAAAGACAAAAATCCACTCCCACACCAACCACGGTCGAAGCAAGATGTGCCAGAACAAATGCTCTGAACCTGCTATTTAGTGATTCATGAATGAACGAATTTGAAAGCAGGCATCAAAGACTCGAACTCAGCTATCACATGACAAGTGATGCAGTGACTTACCAATTACGCTATCTTGATAGCGTAGTTGGTAAGTCACTGCGTCACTTGTCATGTGATAGCCGAGTTCGAGTCCTCGGCAGTACCGCATTTCAATTTCTGCTTATGGCCTCCATTGGGTCTCCCGATGTTGATGGCTTAAAATTAAAGTGCACTGTGGTTGTTAAAAAGTATCTCTAATCACTGGGACCCATTCAGTGTTGTACATACATACATATACGTATATGTATATATATGTATATATATATTTATATATGTATATATATATATATATATATATATATATATATATATATATATATATATATATACAGTCGTACCTCGGTACTCGACCGCCTCTATACTCGACCAAATCGGTGCTCGACCAAAAAATTCGAGTAGAAAATGCATCGGACCTCGAACAGATTTTCGGTACTCGACTAGCTCGAACAGCGGGTAAGCGTCAGTTCGACTCAGACCGCCAGCGGAGTAAGACGTACGCAGTTTGTTCGAGTATTTCTTCCCAGATTTAAACTTTTTCGTGTTGCTCTAGCCCTTAATAATGGGTCCAAAGAAAGACAGTGATAAGGGGAAAATTGGTTTCGGTGTTCGAACAAATCGGTGCTCGACCACCACCTCAGAACGGATTATGGTCGAGTACCGAGGTACGACTGTATATATATATATATATATATATATATATATATATATATATATGTGTATATGTATATATATATATGTGTATATATATATAATATATATATATATAGTATATATAGTAAAAATTCAACATCCTACATAGAAAGAATTGTTGCACAAGCCTGGATAGATATTGTACTGTATATGATCTTAATAATAGTAACATACCTATCTCTCATGGAAAAGTATCTATTGGCTTCCAATGTCCTTATGAAAAGAAGCAAAAAGGTTTTGTTCATGATGAGTTGTCCAAAGAGACGCAATCCCTTCTCTTTGCGAGCAAGGTCAGGCCGATCCATTTGTAATACAGAAGTTTCCTCTAGATTTGGAAATAAGATCTTCATGGAGTAAGTGCGGTAGTCCAGGAATGGTATGCCACCACCAATCAGATCACTTGTCAGATCTGTCACTTCAGTTTGCAGTTCAGCAAATGCTGCAAAAAAGTAGATAATTAAATAGATAAAACAATAATACTAATTCAATATGGGTGCTCCTGAGTAACTACTACATACATGCATATACCAATGACTTTTCCCCCCAAGTCGAAGGCATTAATCGACTCCCACCCATTTCATCCCTTAAAAAAGGGAGGAGTGGGTGGGGGATGGGGGGTGAGGAAGTATGTATGAGAAAAATTTGACGCAGCCTGAAGGGATTTCTCCCTGTCTTCTCCTTTTCTGCATGAGGGGACGGAGAGGGGGGGGTCGCCGAATTTATGAAGCGGCCTTGCTGTGTATGTGCTGTGTCTTGCGACACTGCTTCTGACCCAAGGCAGTGGACAGGATGCAGGGATGACCCGTCATCCAGGAGGTGCCAAGATAAGAGGGAGGGTGGAGGGGAGTGGAATATATTGGAAATGGAATGGGTGGGAGTGGTTTCTATGCCTTTTTCTTTTTGGCTACCCCCCATGTAGGGGGAAAAGCCTTTGGTATATGTATGTATGTATGTAAAAAAGGACAATAGGCTATTTGTAAATATATAACATACTCACCTTCTTTACACTCAGCAGCAACTCGAAGTTCTAAGATGTCCATCTGTTCTTGCATTCCCTTGAGTACTCTTGAGTTCTGATTGCTCTTGTGACGATAAACAATAAGGAAGATGATCAGGATGATTATAAGAACTACAGCACCAACAGACAGTCCAATTATAAGATGTTGGGGAAAGTCAGCCACATCTCCCGATGGTGTGTATTTCAAGGAGCCAAGGTCGAACTTCAATGCACCTCCCACAACAACCTATATTGTAAAAAAAAAAAAGGACAAAAAAGAAAAGGAAAAGAAAATTTAAAACATTCCAAAACATCCTACAATAATTGTAAAAATAAATGAATTAATTAAATAAATACATAAAAATAAATCAATAAATCATGAAGATGATGATGATATGGTTAACGTCACAAACTCCCCATTATCAGACTAGAACAGTGCCCCTTACAGAGGACTTTGTAGCATGGAAGCTAACCTCTTCAATACAATGGCACCTACATAGGCATCATAAGGCAAGAATGGGTATACAAGGGTGCCAGCATCAGTCTCTTGATTATATTTATTTTTTAGTTGTAGCTAAGTGACCACCAAATTCTGCAAATTGGTTTGATCACCCCATCCCCACCCACACTCATCTCCAACTTCCCCCTCACAAACCTTCCCAAATTCAGCCATCAACTTTCCCAATCCCCCCTCTAATCCCATCACAAGTACAGCATCATCAGCAAACAACAACTGGCCCATCTCCCACACTTCTCCACCCTCCCCAACTACCTCCTGCACCACCCCATCCATATATAAATTGAACAGCCAAGGTGACACAACACATCCCCAGTGAAGTCCTACTACAACCTCAAACCACTCACTCTCTCCACAACTTCAACACAGGCTCCATCACTTTTGCAAAAACTCCCAACTGCTTTCAACAGTTTTCTTCCTATCAAATACATCTGCAATACCTCCCACAGTGCCCTCCTGTCCACCCTGTCATAAGCCCTTTCCAAATCCACAAAGCCCTAAAAAACATCTCCACCCCCACTAAAGCCTTTTCACATAAATAAATAATGAATAAATAAAATAATAATATATAAATAAATGAAATAAAAATAAACAATGCTGAGAAAATTCAGCCATAGTAATTAATCATTCTATACTTTACAAACTATATCTTTTATATGATAAAAATAATCCATGGTCTTACCACAACTTCAGGTAGACTGTCTCCTTCTATTGGGTCAGGCTGGTGTGGCGGTGGACGACAGATGAGCTGGGAGCGTGACAGTGACGTGACATTGCAAAATTCATTGCCAATACGAACTTCAACATCTGCTTCCTGAGAAGCACGGTCCAAGTTGACACCATTAAGTGTCAGGTAGTCTGATGTATACATCTTGATCTGCCAAAATGGTAAAATAAAAAATAAAATTGTTCACCTTCCATCATAATTAACAACAATATACATTAATTTCAATCACTTCATAAGATACATAATTTCAGTCAATTCATAATTTGCATAATTATTTCAGTCACTAGGAAGATTTTCAGATCTATGGTCTTTAATCTATCGTCAACCATAATCATCAATTGCATGAAGATTATCAAGACATCTTTTAAAAGACAAGGAAAAAAGAAAATAAATACAAAAATAAAATGAAACCCAATCACTAAGAATCACTTACAGATGTGCCATCACAGTAGGAAGGAGCAATAAACAGGGATTACTAAAAGGTACATTACATCATCCAAATGGTCAGAAATTAAAAGCAGCGAGATGCAATTCAAGAAAACAACCTTGAACTTAGTTAGGAATAAATCTTAAGGGGAATATCAGAAAAGCAAGGTCAAACACATTTTGCATACTGTGTATTCCATGTGTTTCACTGAGAAGAATGCACAATAATGTAACACACATGCACATAAATCTTAAATCAATACTGAAATTACAAGATTACCATTAGAAGCAATGTCAAATGCTAATCATTCAATCAATATAAGTACATACCATGACAGCACATAGCCATACTCCCCCTTCTTCAACCCCATGAATCATCCCTGGCAAGGTTCTATGCAGATTCCCAGTCCATTCCCACTGTTTTCAAGCAAATAAGATTGATTTGACCCAACCACATCCCATATGCGAGTCCCCTTGGCTTTGTCCACTCTCGGTCATCTTTAAAAGATTACCCTACAAGGGGGCTAATGTCCAGAGAGAAAGGCATATTACTGAGGCTATTGTTCAGTGACAAGGCATTTGTCTCATGCTGGGACTAATAAGAACATCCTTGTTTGACACATGTCTCCAGCGGTACCCTATGGTCTTTGAAAGACTCCACTCTAAAGACATTTAGATGTGATCTTGTAGCTTTGATGAGGGTCTATGCCTTGCATCCATATGGCATCACAGGGATCACAAGGACCTTGAGGGCACAAACTTTGGTCTTCCTATACTACCAAATAATAGTGCTAGGACTATCCACAACTCAATTGGTCATTCAAAGTCATCTAGTAACTTCTAAGACTGAAATCTTAGTTCCAACCTGTCATTTGGTCTTGTCCATTGAAATCCCAAATGCCTGAATTTTGGTCTTAATCCAAGAAACCGTGAATCCTATTAGGTTCCACTATTTATTCAGTGATTTTCTTATGTTGACTGACACATTCTTATATATCTTTAGTAAACAATATAAACATACCCTTTGGTCTTTCACCTTCTGATTTATATTGTCATTCCTCCACCTCCCACCTGCCCTATCCTTTTACTTTTGTTTTACTCCTACCCAGGCTTCTTCCGACCAAATTTAGGATCAAGGCTCCTAGCTGGTCAGGCCACAAGTGCCCCTTGATCCCTCCCCATGTGTTTTACTTGACAAATCACTTTTTGGGAGATGAGACTATTTTGAGATGAACATGGGCCTGCATCAGGGTTGTGTGATGTCATGGTTGTTCAACATGTATATGGATGAGGTGGGAAGGGAATAAATGCATGAATGGAGAGGCTTGGAATTAATGGGTGAAAACAGGTCATAGAAAAAGAACATGTTGTTGTTTGTACATGACACTACACTCCTGATTCACTTTGAGGAGACATTAGAGCAGTTGGTGACTGTCTGGAAGGGTATACATTTAACTAATTGTAATATAATGTAAAGGAGATTTGTGAGGTCCCATTTCTCTTTCTCCATTTATCATACCTAGTATCGGATTAGTTTATGATTTTAGACTGGGCTATGTCACCTTATGGCTTTGTCATGAGAAATAGGTACTTAGGGGTGAACACACAGAAAAAATATACAAGGGAGTGATTGTGCCCATAGCACTGCATGGAGACTTGGAATTTGAATGAAAAGAGCCTACACATGTTTGGGATGACGTGTTTAAGAAGTTTGGAGGGGATTACAAAAAATAAGATTGAGTGAGAAATGTGGAGAAGGGTGTGAGCATGAAGGGCGGCTTAGGAACTGGACAATTTATAGAAACCGGGGTTGCATGTGGTAA
This sequence comes from Oratosquilla oratoria, assembly GCF_046742065.1. Lineage (NCBI taxonomy): Eukaryota > Metazoa > Arthropoda > Malacostraca > Stomatopoda > Squillidae > Oratosquilla > Oratosquilla oratoria. The sequence continues at coordinate 31,334,704 of NC_134813.1, forward strand.
TGAATGAATAAGTGAATATGGAGCTAAATCACAAGTAAAGGAAGCAAGTCAATGTACATAACGACATATTTGACTTTGGGCCATTTAATTTCGCTGGTCCTAGCTCGAGAAGTAGCTCTAATGCGTTGCAATATTTTCAAAAATGAAAGTGTCCATAAAGCTCTGATATCTGACAGGTTACCCCATCAGTGCAAACGAGAAAAGTTTGTATAAGTTTTTTATCTATCAGCCATACATACATGATTTTCATCCTCAAATTTGTGGTATTTGGGGTCTGGGAAAAGCAGGAAGTTCCTGAAGGAATCACGGTCGTTGAGCTGCTTGACTCCGTTGACGCTATCCATGATGAAGCCGTATTCAAGACTTAACCCTTCCTCTGGACTGATGTGGTCGTGCATGCTGACTGGTATCTTCGGTGTATGGCACTCCATGTGGGTGTTGTTCTTCACTGTGCATGGCTGTATGAAGTACATCCAAATATGATTAGGTTTTCATGAAAGTAAGCTCAGTTATAACTACAGTTTCACTTAGGGTACTATTACTATACACAAAAAGACTTTTTACCATGGGGGAGGAGGGAGGGAGATAGAGAGAGCGACAGAGAAATATTACAAAGGAGATAGCCAAAGTCAAAGGCATAAATCCACTCCCATCCATTTCATCTCCACATACTCCACTCCCATTCACCACCCCTCCCTCCCAACAGCACATTTTAGGATCTTCAACATGTAACTCCAATATAAAAACAACATATCTGAAGCCTTATAATGACAAGATTTTTGTACTTCTTTATGGAATAAACCCCTCTCTTTTATCCAAAAAATAAAACTGATTTAGTTACTGAAGGATAATAAATATCCTAAAAGCAATTTACTTACTGATGTATAGTTGATATCCTTATATTTGACATACATCTTTGGTTCCTGGATAACTTTGAAGTTGGTGCCATTGACAGATATGATAATACCTCCGGATAGGATGCCACGAGGTCCATCTCGCTGCAAGTAGTAATTCACGTGGATTTACGATCTACACTTGTGAGATACTGATGTTTCAGCCTTCTCATGTCTATTACCTATTTAATCTAGGGCATCTAAACTGTTTTACCAGTCAGGCCAAACATTAAACTACTGCAATGTTAAAAGGCCCTACTACATTATCTATTGTCAATATTTCAATAATTTTATATGACTGTGAATATACCCCTACAGAAACTGACAAATTCTTTGGTTGATAGTAATAGTACAGGAGAGTTCATATTAGCCAATAAAAGTACAAATAGTCATTATTGTTTCTAAATGATGTTTACAACACGAGGGCACCTAAAGAAAACTAACATTGTGCAATATATTAACAGACCATAAAATCATGAGGTTAACTGCTTATCACATCGAATTTCCTTGTTTGCACTACAAGAAAACAATGAATAACACTCACCAATCCAGCAAGGCCTACACGCCCTGATTTCACACTGTTGACTGTTGGTCTTCAACGTAACTGAAAAACTGATCCTCCAGTTTTCGTTCACCATTATCAAATTTCATGCGTAGGATACCTTCTTCAACTAAAGATTCTGCTGCTGAAGTAACGCATGTTGCCACAGTAGCATTGGCTCTATGGAATGGACAAAATATAGCGTCAAAATATCATCTTCCTTCCAACTTGGTATCTAACCTGTGCTTTCTAGTTTGTTCAAAATTTGTACCTGGGTCATATCAAACACATATTTGATCTCTGAAGCAATGTATACCAAACATCAATTCTATAAAAAAAAACCATGATCAATACTAACGACTGGATATGGCAGGGCAGGTCATTTATGAAGGCTGTGATGCTACTGCCTGCATTCATATGCTGCCCCATGATGCTTAGCAGCGTTCCTCCTGATTTAGGTCCTGACTTGGGGGAAAGACCCTTTATCACTGGATTGACAAACTTGTACATCAACCTTGATTCTCCTCTGTATTCCTGTGCTACCTTCACCACAATGGGTCCCTCCTTGTACTCATTGATGCCAGGCCCATCTACAATGCATGTTACCTCTCGTGTCTTGACATACGAATTACGATATGGTTGACAGTTAATTCCAGCTACCGTGATTCCCTTGTAGATATCATCAATGTGTTTTCCCAAGTTGATACCTGTATTCAAATGAAATAAACATCAGTACCATAATGAAAAGGATATGAATATATTATTATTATTTTTGTATGTATATATATACATAAATACACACACACTCCATCTACAGAATTATGTGAGGTATAGAAGTCCTTGATAGAGAAGACTTACTAAAGTGGGAAGAGAAACACAAGAGGACATGAAAGGAAGCTCAAAAAGGACAGTTATAGAAGAGACCTGAAAAAGAACAGCTTTTTCCAGAGTGGTGGATGTATGGAACATACTAGATGAAACAATAGTGTGTGCAAAAACAATACAAGAATTTAAGAGCAAATTAGATATGGCGAGATACAGAGATGGGACACCACAAGTGTAGTTCCCCCATCTGTAAGATACAACTAGGTAAATACTAGGTGAATACACAGACACATGAGTTTGAGTCTAGGTATGTTAGCAAACTAGAGAATTGAAGACTGAACCCAATGAGCATTGCTCCGTTCCTATATACTACAATTATGTAAATACACACTGGGAGTGAACAAACATGTGTCAAAGACTAGTGGAAGGAAGAAGCAGAAACTGGACTGGTTTAACAAAAAGTGTGAGATTGCAAAAAAGGCCTGGGATGTGGAATAGGGAAAATGGAGGAAGAGAAGAAGCAATTAAACAAAAGAAGCTTACAAACATGTTAGGAATAACTATACAAGAATTTGCAGTGAAAAAGAGCAATTTTGAGAGAGGTTTAGAAGATAAATGCAAAGATGAACTGAAATGGTTTTACAGGTTTATGAATGGGAAATTGAGACACAGAGGAGTAAACACCAAGTTAATAGTGGGCAGTGAGGTCTTTCAAGAAGCCTCAACTCAGGCAGAAATAATGAAAGTTTCCAATCAGTCTTCACAAAAGGGAGCATTTTTTTTTTTTTTTTTAAGTGAGAGGAACAAATAACCAGGTTCAGAAGATATAAATGTACAATTGAGGGAAATGCTCAATCTCTTGGGATTATTGGGTGTGACAAAAGCTTCAGGACCTGATACGATTTCAAACTGGATATTTAAAGAATGTAGGGAACAACTAGCAGACAAGATCCACAGTCTTATTACATGTTCATTGAAAGTAGGTATTGTGCCACTTGATTGGAAAAAGGCAAATGTAGTGCCAATTCATGAAGGTGGAAATAAGGAGACACCACTAAATTATAGGCCAGCATCACTGACCAGCACAATAATGAAATCATATGAAAGAATTGTGAAAGATTGATGGACAAAATATCTTGAAAAGATGAACATTCTGACAGTCAGTTTGGCTTTGGATCTGGAGGGTCATGTGCATTGAACCTTTTATGCTTTTACTCGGGAGTGACTGCGGCAATGCACGAAAGAGAGGGGTGGGTGGACTGTGCGTACCTTGACTTAGAGAAGGTATTTGATAAAGTACCTTATAGCTGACTGATGAGGAAATTGGAGCATGATGGAGGAGTGAGAGGCAAACAACTAGAATGGATGAAAGATTTTTTGAAGGAAAGATACACAAGGACAGTAGTAAAGGACAAGATTTCGAGATGTAGTATGGTCCCCACACAGAGTGAAGGATATAAGCAAGATTGAGAGAATACAAAAGGCAGCAATCAAACTGGTCCCCAGCCTGGCAGATAAACCATACGAGAAGAGACCAAAAGCACTGGGTCTGCCAACTTTGAAAGCACAAAGAGAAAGAGGCAATATGATTACAGCATTCAGGTCAATAAATGGGATAGACTGCAGTGACAGAAGAGATCTCCAGATTAAAGATTGGTTTTAAGAGGTTAGGAGCAAATTAAGAAAGACCACATGTCTTAAAAAAATTCATTCCATCCTGACATTGGTTCCTTTACTTTTTGTCCAAACAAGCACTCTAATAATAAACTAATATACAGTTCTGTATTTTCTTCAGGTTCTCCTTACCTTGAATTGTGACATTAGTGCCTCCTTCCCACGGTCCTGACTGTGGAGTGAAGCTTGTGATAGTAATGTTTGGGCATGTTTGCTCTCTGTCCAGCCAAGAACCACTTGCACATTGCTCCTGTACCTCACATCGGCGTGTTGACTGACACCAACCACAGCGATAACGCTCTGCAAGGCTTAGACACATGCCACAATTTCTGGCCATCAAATGGCACTTGTACACCAACACTGTGGAAATGAAAAGGAAAACAACCAATAAATCAGAAATTTATAACTTACAAAGAAGAAAAAATAAATCATATACATATGTATATATACATATTCTTGTAAATCTATCCACCTATTTATTAATCAATTTTGTTATTATTATTATTATTACTTGTTTCTATTATCAATATTCTATTCATTTATTGACATCATCCCCAAAACATACAGAGGAAGCCTTACTGGATGTGCATGTATATCAAATATATTTAAGCAGTTCCATAAAGAAAAACTGCAGTGTGATATGAAGCTAGGAATTTACTAAATCATGAACACATAATTCCTCTTAATACAGAGGAAATTCTCTTCTTCAAAAAAAGACTACAACATATGATGAACACTATTGGATAAAACTTAACTCACAAACTCACCATGGATGTTATCAGGATTATCAAGAGGTTTGGAACCACCCCAGATAACAGCAAAGGAAGCATTAGTTGAGGGCGTGCTGGTTGTGTACAAGAACTCCATTTTATCACAGTAGATGGTGTCACTAAGAAGGTTAGCATCTACACTTGTGACCCGACCTTCAATGTTGAATTGACAAACAAATCTTGTTTGTGTGATAAATTGCTGTAAAGAAGGTAAAAATTATTCATTTTAATAAGAGATACCTCCTTTATAAGGAGAAAGTAACTTATAGAGATAGATAAATAAGCCCTACAAAAAATACCAATGTGCTGCATCAACCCTTTCATTACATTTCACAGTTTAAGTTATTTATTCTAGCTATCACCAGGTGATTCTATTCAGCCGAGGGAAACACCACACTGCAGCAAGAGACCCTAAATATAAAATCATCAGTGAGGAAAAAGTGAAGTGTTGTCTTAATGAAGAATACAATTTATCCAAGCTGAAAGTTTTCAGTCTAAATCTCACCACATTACCTCCACCTTCAGTGACTTGTCAGTTGATCTTTATCCGCTCAATAATATGAAATAAAAACCTACTATCATTGTATCAAGAATAAAATTTCATGCACACAGGCACAATGATAGTAAATAATTGTTTTTCTAACACTCCCCACCAACTTATGTATCAAAGGTATTGGTCTCTAATCTTCCTATTTATGGGTTTGAATCCTGCACTTCTCTCTGAAGTGACAATTACCTGTCTCAATAGTTCAAGCATATAGGACAAAAGTGACAGCTTTGTCTGCAGCTATCCCCTGGCATATGTCTGTCACTGTGTTTCCATACAATACTTGCAAAGTAAGGATAAGCATGGGAGAGAGCTGGACTCTTACCCCATGCCTTTCTTGTAACAAATTACCTTTACAATGATGAACTTGCAAAACCTCAGTACAGTACCTCCTATCCCTTTAGAAAAGGTGTACATGTTCTTACTGTCCCCCAACCCCAGGCTTTAAAACATAAAATCTTTGAAAACTTTGAAAAACCTTAGAGAGCTCTCAACATTCAAGTGCAAAACATTAACAGGTACAAATAATCCTCATATACATCACAGCCAAGAAATGATGAAGTGTAATAGATATACTTCATGTCATTTCTAGTGTCATTACAATACATTCTAAATAGAGTAACAAATGTTCAATTTTTTCTTCCCCATATGTCTCCTGAAGTTTGGGAATTTGCCAAATGACTCTAGACTTAAAAAAAATATATACATATCTAAACAAACATTCTACATTGAATGTTTTAAATCACCATTCTGAACCAGAAAAAGCAACTCAAGGCTAAATTGATCCATTTCAATGACATGTAAATCATACAAATATTAGCTAATATCCTTATGATAACTGTGACCCAAACAGTAAAGATTTGGTTTTTACTTACTGCAATGTTGTCCACTTTTACTTTAATTGATCTTTCTGATACTGATGGTACTAATATCTCTTTACTTTCTACAAACGTTATTCTCGGACAAAAGGAAGGACCACTGCGTATGCTTGGCCCTATACGCTGTTTCAGGAGGGAAAAACACGTTAAAACATCAACTTTAATTATTCAACACTATACTGAATAATAATGTACATATATACAGTCCTATTATCATTATTGCTTTGCAAAGTAATCAATTTTGAACATACAAAAATGTAAAGCTGGGCAAATGATCATGTTTTTTTCTTGAATCTCTCTGAAACTTTTATTTCCCATACTCACATTAACACCATTGACGAGTACATCATTCCTGCAGTTCTCAGCTGAATCATGTGTACACCTATGTCCATCAACACACCAATCACATGGAAAAGGTGATGACACACAGTCTGTGCAAGAACTGTATGTGTTGCAATCAAAAAAAGTGAAGTTGGTGGACACAAATTCTGGTCCCTTCTCTTTTCGCACAGATAAGTTGACTGTGAAGTGATCTGTGAAAAAGAAGAACATAAATCAAACTGAACCTAACCTTGACCAAAGGTACTTGTCTCATTAATTTAGGAAAACCCATTAATAAGTTGTCATAAGCCCAAAACAATGACCAAATTTCAACATGTTTGTACTTCACCAGATTCATTACTATGAGATCCCCAGAGCCCAAAAAGAGACCAATTTATCAAGGGTTGACGAAAATATACATACGCTCATTGTATGGAATGTCAGGCAACATATCAGTACGTGGAGTTGTACACGAAACTCCCCGAGCTGTACGTTTAGCTTCTGTGGAGAGCTCCTTCCCCATTGCACTGAACACACATTGCAGGTTTCCATCTACTGATGGTAGGTTGTCAATTGTCAGGGATAACTGTATGGGTAAAAAAAGAATAAATAAACAAATACATACATATACCAATGGCTTTTTTTTCCACCTTCAATCATCTAAAAAAGTAAAATTTCAGCAACAGTAAAAAACAAAAACATGTAACCTCCATACATACTGTTCTTGCAGTTGTGCGTTGCAGCTGGTGAGGCATGACCTGTGTAATGGTAGTGCAACGACCTGTCTGGTAACTGACCCAGTGCTGGGGATCCTGTGTCGCATCTCTACAATCTCTTCTCAACGAGCACTTGTTCTCAAGTGAGCACCAGCCACAGTGTGGATCTCTAGCCCCGAGACATTGATTGCAGCCCTCATAGATGCTACACTCCTGAGCCTTTACCTTAGAAATCTAAACATACAATGCAGTGATTAAACTCTGGAAAGAACTGTACTGTAACGTTTTAATAACAAGCGGCAAAACTTTCATACATAAACATATACACATAAACACACACACACCGATCGTCGAAGTAAGAAATCATCAGTCATGCATGAGAAAGACTGGAAAGGCTATACCTGAAGAGGAGGAAAAGAACCAGCTTAAGAAATTATCAAAAAGTAAATTGGGCAGTCTAGACTAAAGACCTATGGGATCTTGTTCTAGGTAGCAGGGTACTGAAAGAATTTACCACAAGCTAAGCTACCCTGTCAATGACATTCTTACAAACCCATTTGAAAAAAAAAAAAATAATAATAATAATGCTTCAATCTAGAGGAAAAAATTAAAAACAATCCATTTTTTTCAAGTAGACATGATGGATGTGCTAAAATACAGGCTAATGTTGCTCACAAGCATAGTAAGAAAGACAACAGAAGATAATCAAACAAAAATAGTGCACTTAGAAAAAGCAAATTGAAAATAGCAAATTTGGCTTTAGATTAACTATGTCACACATCTCAAACTTCCTGAGCTAGTGATACCTTGCTAGAAACATGCAGATGGAGTGTACTAAGACTTGAAGATAAAAAGCCTTGTATTGGGATAAGCAGGCATCTGAGTTTTCTACCCACTGGCATAAGACAAGATGACACAACTCACCAGTTGTATCCAGCAGATATGGAATTTTCTCAAGAACCTGTAATTTTTTTCTCCCCGTCTCTCATTCTCACTATCCCATCACTTTCACTATCTCTTTTCTTTACCAATTTTTTTCACATATGAGAGCCACAGTCTATCTCAATGCTATGAGTGGTAAGCATCACAATGTGCAGGTAATCACTTTACAGATCCTAAGAAATCTACTAAATACATAACAACCCCTTAATATGCCACAGTAAATTAACTTTCTAATGGAACATATTAATTTTGCCTGGCCTCTCAAGATTTCTACAAAGGAAATTATCAGTGACATAGTACCACAGTGAATTATATAGCAAGTTGTAGCTCTGCTGGATGCTGAACAGGAAAGTGGGAAGTAGATGATCAAACTTGGAGGTTTTATATGATTAACTATTATTTGAAGAAGATCAGAGAGCAGAAGTTACCTGCCTATTGAACCTTTTCACTGAAGGAAGTAATTTTCATTACCAGAAAATTTCATTTACCTCAAGGAAAGCAACAACACAGGATTATATTCACCTCAAGGGAAGAAACAATACTATCCACTCCTCACTGCATCCTACACAAAAAATTTCTAATATGAAAAAAAAGAGACTGAAGCTACATACTGCTTGGCAATTTTAGTAACTAATTAGACAATTTGGAAACAAGGGAATAGCACATATTTCTTGAAAATCTGTTGTTCGCTATCTTTTACATTATCATCTCGACAAACAACATAAACTCAGTCCCCTCCCCAACCTGCTATTCACATGACAGGAAATAAAAATTACATTGTCTATAAACCTATTTCACACCATCAGGTTTTATTGACATAACTACCTATGAAACTGACAAGAGAGCACAAGCAGGGAGAAATTGAAATTATAAAAGAGGGTAATAATTTCCCAGGACTGAAAGCACTGGAGAAGCAAACTGGGAAAACTTAAAAAAGATAACCGAGGTCATTAACTCCTGTACCATATGGCACTTATCCGTTCATTCCAGCCATCACCAGGCTTTTCATTCAGTTGTGCAAGACTTCTTCAGTAGCAGAGTAATTAATGTAAAGCATGAGAAATTTCTAGAAAGACACAAAGAATCAGTAGAAGATGCAGAGAATCGAGAATCAAAAGATGAAAAGATATAGATGAGGTACAGTAATGCAGACACAGAAGTTCTCATGCATATACAAGATTTAAAATAGCAAAATACCTCAATTTTTTTTTTAATATTTGAATGAAATGTGAAAGAACTAGACATCCGATTTCACAATGAATATGCAAAGTTTAAAGATATCAAATATCCAGTAAATGTGAACAAGTTGATTCTTGTTAATGACAACAAATTTCAAGAGGTCTTGACACAAAACAGTTTATGATAGGCAATTTATAAATTCTAGATTAACAGATGGGGATATATGGCTACTACATTCACCCTTCACTTTAAACATTCCATCCTCCTTATTTACCAGTCACATTCACTTCACCCCCATCATAAAAGCTCTTAATTACACCTGAATTTTCCCTTTATTCCATCCAGTCTCATGGTATTCCACACTTTCCTATCCGTTCTATCATCCCTTCTCCAGAATAAAATAAATATACTTCCCTTATCATGTATTCTCAGAGCTATCTTAAGGCCAGCCACACATGTGCAGTTTAAACTGACAGTTACAACTGTTCGGTTATAACTGTCAGTTGAAACTGCACGTGTGTGGGTATCTCAGTATCACTGAGATACCCACACACGTACAGTTTCAACTGACAGTTATAACTGAACAGTTGTAACTGTCAGTTTCAGTATCACTGAGATACCCACACACGTACAGTTTCAACTGACAGTTATAACTGAACAGTTGTAACTGTCAGTTTAAACTGCACGTGTGTAGTCGGCCTTAGAGTAAAAGTCTGATCTGGATAAGCTCTTCCTTACCAAAAACTATACCATTTCTCTCCTATCATACGTGTCTCTTCTCCTGCATTATGATCCTACCATACAACCCAACCTCAATTCAATTAGAATTTCCTGTTTTTACATGAATCACATAAATATATTTATAAAATATAATGCATAGATTCATGTGTATGTAAGGGTGTATAATAAAGAATTCCCATAATACAATACCTTCTTCTTGGTCATCACATAGAGGTGATCTCTGCTCTTGTCAAAGTGCATGTCTTTGTTGACTTCTGACCCTTCATCCACAATGATGTCACCATATTCTAAAGCTTTCTTCTGGGTCTCGATCACCACCTGTGGGAGGTGAACAATTCAGAATTAAATGTTAGAACAATATTTATAATCTCCACGTGTCTCATCTCCTCATATAATCTACCAAAGTTTTTAGTTTGACATGATATAGCTGATGGACAAAAGCAACAGAATGGACAACAACAGCAATCATCAAAATGAAAAATAGTTTAAATTGATGGAATTCAATACATTCTTTGTGGAAAAAATGGTAGAGCATGAGGCATTTCTTGATACAGGTTCTTGCCAACACATCCATAATGAGTATCACTTTTTCATACATTCTAGTTACTTCTAGAATACTTTGTTCATCTCTGTAGCAAAGGTATGATAGACTACCTCAATTCACCCCTTCCCTTGTGGGTGGCAATTCTTTTTATTCTGTCATTACATTATTCTGTTATCTCCATGGCATTCCCTTCCCACCACAAATAATATTAACAATGATATCTTTAATGATCCTTTTACCCATTCCCTGAGGAACTCCCTCCCCACTCACCTTCTTGAGATGCCCATCGTAAGTACCAAGGAAAACAACAGTGTAGACGCCAGTCGAGGTTGCTGTGATGGATGTCAGGAGTGTGGGAAAGGTGAGTACAGACAGACCCTCAACGGGCTGTTCTCCACCTAGGGGTGTGTTCACATCCATCCCACAAAAGTCTTCATTCAGGTCGTTGATAGCCTGCAGAAAAGAAAGAGAAACTTATATAAATAAGGAAGAGCTTGTTAATCCATGCTATACCATAACTTTCTTTATACAGTTAAATCCCTTCAATGTAGGACTAATGACAGTCACTTGGTAGTCGTGTGAGACAGGTGTCAGACAATTATTTCCCTGTTCACCCTATATTCAAAACCTGCTACCCCCTCACCTCCATCTGGAGGTGTTGCCCTGAAGACCTGGAACTCAAGTTTCCAGACATGGTTCAAGAACTCTATATCAAATCTGATGTTCCCCAGCTTCTCACGTAAGGAGAGCAGACAACCAGCACCTGCTTTTTTCCTCCTACTACTGCTACCTTTCTAATAGGTTGTGTGTGTGGGGGAGGGGGAGTAATAGGACAGTCTGGCTGACCTAAGTGTGGCAGTAGTTTGGTCAGTCAAACCTAGAATATATGACCGAAGTGGATGGACAAAATCAATGACTCACCGTGGGAATGCAACGATGGGAGGGAGAGATGAAGGAGAGCCCCCGGACGCCCTTGCCCCGGAAGCACTCCTGGATGTTGTTGATGAACATGCGCCGCACCGACTTCATGCTGTACACGCACAGGGCGCTCTTCTTGGCCGGCTTGGGGCTCATCTCCCCCTCCTCCTCATCCGAGGGCGAGAAGACGGCGAAGAGGACGTCGTCGTTGGTCTGGATGCCCAGCTGGGTAGCCAAGATGATGCCCGGTTTGCCCACATAGGCCGCCTGGGCTAGGTTGTACCGGGTTCCGTTCGAGTCCTTGCACTCGATGGGAATCTCCGTGTAACTGTAGTAGGCCGTGTCGTTTTGACATACCCGGACCAGCTTGCTGATGAAGGGCGAGGGCAGGTTCGTCTCCTTCATCTGCCGCGTGAGGAAGTAGCTGAACTTCTCGGACCCGAAGCCGTAGACGTAGTTGATAAGGTAGCGCTCGCGCGCCAGCGAGTTCAGGTACATCCGTGTACTGGT
>NC_134813.1:31351702-31356702 GCF_046742065.1 Oratosquilla oratoria
ATTCATGTCCAATTCAAACGAGAATGTACATAAATGTGATCTGGAATCCCAACTCTCGGCCCACACAAGAACAGGGCACTTCACTTCGGTAGGTAAGCTCACGCTATGACGTCGATTCCTCACGACGTTATGTCGTTCATTTAAAAGTGAACAGAACTGTTCTTGTTCAGACTTCATCCCAGCCCGTTCGAGAACATGGGGAGGCTATAGAGAATTCCACAGCCCCTCTCTCTCTCTTTCTCGACGTAATGGCTCTCTTTAAAGACTTTCTTCCAGATGACGCCTAGATATGACCAAAAGCAACCTTTGACCACTGTGCTTTGACTGCTTGGGTATTCATCTATACCTGCTGGGTTCGAACCCAGGCCATGTGTTGTGTGATGCGAAATCAAAACAAATATACAACACCTCCCCAGGAAAAACTCACGGGGGGTACCCTTCTCCTGCATTCCACCCACTCTCAACTCAATTCCTGGGGGGCATTTCATAAACACGTTTTGCGGTTATATCGACCTGTTATTGTTATAAGTTTACTCCTAAATACTACAGTTACGATTAACGTTATCTGTAAACTAAATATGAAAAAATACGTTTAAAGTTAAACGAGATCAGTACGATGGATTGAACTAACCTAAGAAATATTGCTGCAAGTCTTGGATTTCTTATATAAATGAAGGCAAAACAAATAAGCACGTGTGTGTGTGTGTGTGTGTGTGTGTGTGTGTGTGTGTGTGTGTGTGTGTGTGTGTGTGTGTGTGTGTGTGTGTGTGTTCCCTACAGGTGAAAGCAACGGTAGAATGACTAGCGTGGGTAGAGTCGGTGGGAGGTGGTTGGGACGAGGAGAGGGGGGGATTCCTTGTGACGTGCGTTGGGGGAGGAGGGAGGGGAAGGGGAGGAGGGAGGGGAAGGGGAGGAGGGAGGGGGCGGAGGAAGGTTGCAAGAAAATGGGGAAATCTGTACGGAAACCAGGGAAGGTGGAAGGGGAGGGGAGAGTGGGAGGGGGAGAGAAGGGGGAGAGAGGGAGGGGGAGGGGAGGGAAGAGAGAGGGGAGGTGAAAAGCGGGGGAGGTGAAGAGAGGGGGAGGGGAGGGGAAGGGGGAGGGGAAGAGAGGGGGAGAGCGGAGAGGAGGAGAGCGGAGAGGGGGAGAGAGGGAATGGGGAGGCAAACAAGTGAAACTACGAATAGGAGGAGGAAGGAGGAAGGGAAAAAAAGAGGAAGAAAGAGGGATAGAAAACGAGAGGATGATGGGGAGGATAGAGGAAGAGAGAGAGTGTAAGGGGGGAGAAGGTGAGGGGAGGGGAGGAGGAATGAGAGAAACGGATGAGGTAGGGAGGAGGGCGGCAGGTAGAGGGAAGGGACGCGAGGAGGGGGAAAGAGGCGAGGGGAGATGAAGGCGGCCAGGGGAGGGGGACGCGCCGAGGGGAGGCGGAGAAGGGGAGGGGGAGGGGGAGGCGTCGAGGGGAGGAGGGAGGGACGAGAGGGGAGGGGGAGGCGAAGCGGGAGGGGAAGGCGGCGAGAGGAGGCGACGAGGGGAGTAGGCGGTGAGGGGAGGGGGAAGCGGTAAGGAGGAGGAGGAGGAGCGGTAAAAGCGAGGGGGAGGGGAAGGCGAGGAGAGGGGAATGGGATGGGGAGGCTTGGACAAGAGAATGGGGGTGGACAGGGGGGAAGGGTGGGGGAAAGGGAGGGGCAAGGGAGGGTGGGAAAGGAGGGGGAGGGGAGGGGGAGGGGGAGGGGAGGGGAGGGGAGGGGGAGGGGAGAGCGGGAGAGAAGGAGGGCGAGAGGAGAGGAAGGAATAGGGAAGGGAGGGAAGGGGAGGGGTAAGAAGAGGGGAAGGATGCGAGTGGGGATGTTCAGAGAAGAGGAACAAAGCGAAGGCGAGGTGGCACGGAGACGCCAGGAGGAGGAGGAGGAAGAGGAGGAGGAGGAGGAGGAGGAGGAGGAGGAGGAGGAGGAGGAGGAGGAGGAGGAGGAGGAGGGGGAAGAGGAAAAGGCCGGAGTGGAGGGTGCCGGGGCAAGTGAAGCGGAAGATGGAGAGGAAAGGGAAAAGAGGCGAGAAGAGGGGGACTTAGCAAATGGAGCGGGGAGGAGGAGGAGGGAGGAGGAGGGAGGAGGAGGGAGGAGGAGGAAGGAGGAGGCGAAGAGATGGGAAAGTGAGGTGAGGGGAAAAGGAAAGAGTCGAGGGGAACACGGGGAGGGGAAAGAGCATGAACAGGAGACAATATTACGAGAAGAAGGTGAAGAGTGGGTAGTAAAGAGGTGAGGCGAGGGGAGGAGGGAGAGGGGGAAAGGAAGAGATGAGAGGAGGACGAGAGGAAGACCAGAAAGTGAAAAGAGAGGAGAGACGGGGTGGGGGAGGGGGAGGGGGAGGTGGCATACTGGAGATGAGGTGGGTGGGTGCAAGGTGGGAGGGAATGGGTAGGGATGGGGAAGGGATGGGTGAGGTGCGTGAGGGTAGAAAGGGAGGGGAGGGGGAGGGGGAGGGGGAGGGGGATCGAGAGGGAAAGGAAGAGGATGTGGTGGTATATAATGGGAGACTTATGTGGAGTGAAAAGACGAGAGAACAGAAGAGAGGGGAGAAGAGAGGGGAGGAGAGAGAGAAGGGAGGAGAGAGAGAGAAGGGAGGAGAGCGAGAAGGGAAGAGAGAAGGGAAGAGAGAAAGGGGGAGAGGAGGAGAGAGAGGAAAGGAGGGAGAGAAGGGAAGAGAGGGAGAAGGAAAGAGAGAGAGAGGGAGAAGAAAGTAAAGGAGAAGAGGGAGGACGAGAGAAAATGTTGATGACGGGCATGTAATATTTACCAAATGGAAGCCGAGAGGAGGAGGTGGGAGAGAGGGGGAGGGGGAGGAGGGCACAATGGCCGGAAACAAGGGATCAAATGAAAAATGAAAAAAGGAGAGAATAAAAAAGGGGGAAGGGTTGAAGGGGAGGAAATAAGGAAAAAGGGGGGGAAGGTGAGGAGACGGGGGTGTGGGGGGAATGTGAGGAGACGGGGGTGGGGGGAGCCAATGGGGAGGAAACGATGAGTCAAGTGGAATGAATGAGGGAGATCTCGAGATGCGAATGGGGGGATGGGGGAGATAAGAACACAATAATGGGGGAGGGGGAGGGGGAGGGGGGAGGGGGATACCCCATGGGAGTGATGGGATGAGCCGTAATATGAGAAGGAAGATGCGGGACAAAGGGAAAGGCAAGCACACACACATATACATACATATATACATACATATACATATATATATATATATTATATATATAATATATATATATATATATATATATATAATACACACTTGAGACATTCTGACAAGTTGAAGTGGGTGGGAAGAGGAAAGACAGGAGTCTTATTCTGAGTTTTATTCTCGACTAGTTTCGCTACATGCTTTTAGCGAATCTAGTCAAGAATAAAACTCGGAACAAGACTCCAGTCTTTCCTCTTCCCACCCACTTCATATATATATATATATATATATATATATATATATATATATATATATATATATATACTCGTACATACACGTGTGTGTGTGTGTGTGTGTGTGTGTGTGTGTGTGTGTGTGTGTGTGTGTGTGTGTGTGTGTGTGTGTGTGTGTGTGTGTGTGTCATAATACAGGGCTGGGGAGAACGTGTTCCTCAGTATGAACAATAAATGCAGGACTGAGGAGGAAAGACGACGACGACGACAGGGGAGACAGCGAGTTGCAATATGAGAAGCGAAGGAGGGCGAGGGGAACGGAGGGGAGGGGTGAGGTGAGGAGATGAGGAGAGAAGAAGGGAAGGGAAGAAGAGGGGAAGGGAAGGGAAGAAGATGGGAAGGGAAGGGAAGAAGAGGGGAAGGGAAGGGAAGAAGAGGGGAAGGGAAGGGAAGGAGAGTGGAAGGGAAGGGAAGGAGAGGGGAAGGGAGGAGAGGAGAGGGAAGGCAGCCGGGAAGGGAGGAGGAAGGATTGGGAGGGGAAGGACAGGCAGTGAGGGGAAAAGAGAGGAGAGAAGGGAAGTGAGGGGAATGGCATGGGGAAGAGGGGAGACACGAGAAGAGTAAGGGGAGAGAGGAGGGAAGGGGATAGAGGAGAAAAGGAAGAGGAGAGGAGAGGAGAGGAGGAGAGGAGAGGAGGAGAGCAGAGAGGAGGAGAGGAGGGTGGGATGGGAGGTGGCACGGGAGGGAAAGAAGAGTAAAGCTCGGACAAGTAATTACGAGGGAAGGCACTGTTCGCGCGAGAGGAGATGTACTCTATTATTTACGATCACTAGCAGTCGACGTCATCTCCCCTCCCCCTTTCTTCCCCCTCCCTCCCCCTCCCTTGCCACACACTACCTGCCTCCCCCATCACCAGTCGTCCTCTTGTAGGCTCTGATCCGCCCAGGGTGGTCGGAACGTTTATACCTGAATGAAATATTCGGGTTGACCGACTGCTGAATGATCTGTGACATAATAGTCGATAGTTTAAAGCGATAACTATTTTCCTCACACACACACACACACACACACACACACACACACACACACACACACACACACACACACACACACACACGCACGCACGCACACACACACACACACACACACACACACACACACACACACACACACACACACACACGACTCGACGGCGCAATAGTAGCATTCGTAACTAATTTCAATATCGCTGCGCTGCGAGTCGTTACTCGAACTCTCGTGGGGGGGGAGTTGTGTGTGTGTGTGTGTGTGCGCGCGCGCGTGTGTAAGGTCACATCATTACCCATAGATCGGTCATATATAAGCCCTGAGCTCTCATCCGGGAGGTAAATAGCTGTCGATCACGAGTCCAACACGTGATCCAAGACAATGGTGAATCACACACACACACAATTACTCATTATAGTACATGCATAAGTGAAACTATTACGGAGCACTGTCATTCATAAAACATTAAACCCATTGAAGAGATGGTGCACCATAAACAGCTTTTGTACTCAAATTATTTCTAACAACAACAAATAATTCATTTTTTTTTTTTTACTTCAATCGTC
>NC_134813.1:31361702-31374202 GCF_046742065.1 Oratosquilla oratoria
AGTAGGAGAAAAAGGAGGAGGAGGAGGAGGAGGAGGAGGAGGAGGAGTAGGAGGAAGAGGAGCAGGAAGAGGAGCAGGAAGAGGAGCAGGAAGAGGAGGAGGAGGAGGAGGGGGTGGACGAGGAGGAGGAGGCTCTATTCGAGCCAAAATACGATTTGAAGCCATTTAATCGGATATTTTGCTTTGTAAGCAAGCAAACAAAACATGCCCCATTTACCACAAGTAGTACATACCAATGCCCGGGATACAACTATGCCAGTGAGGCATCACACAGACTTTACCTCTCTCCCACCACACCCCCTAATCCTACTCCATGTGCTCCCCTCCCCCCACCACCTTGGAGATGCCATCCCATTCTCCAATAATTCCAAATAGACGACGCCAAAGCCAGAGCCCAATAAGGCCTGTGGGAAGGAATTCGCTGTGGGAATGTCTATTAGCATTCAGGATATCGTGTCCGAATACCTGATGAACCGGCTTTAGCTTCGTGCGTAGGCTTAAGGTTTCTATTCCAGACTATTACACATTTCATGTTATAGATCCGTATTTATCGACAAAATAATAATAATAATAATAATAATAATAGTAATAATAATAATAAAATAACTTTCCTAATGCTTCTGGGAAATAGCGACTCATAAACTAACGATCCTCATCAGCTAAAGAGTTTCTGTAATAAAGGAATCAAAGGTCTCCCACAGCCTCATCCCATACATTGAACCTAAGTCTTTACCAGCAGTTCGTATCAGTAATAAACCCGATCGCGTTATGGCAGCATCGCCATCGCTGTGCCTGATTGGTTGGTGAACTCGAATGCTCAGGTCAACAGCCAATCAGGCGCGGTTATGACCAAGATGTCGCCTACCCTAGTCTTTATTCTAACTCGTATCTATGATGTCCCCCCCGGAAAAAACGCGGAGGATAATAATTTCTCAAGAAAGGAAAAAAGAAAGAAAATAAAATGAATACTTGTGTCGAAGTGACGATCAGGTCACCCAAGGATCGGTACTGGCGCCAGTCCAGGGGTCTCCTCACCTGTAAACAGAATAAAAGAAAATGTAATTATCATTATCATAATTATTCTTATTTGATTTCACTTATACATATGTACATATTATATATATATATATATATATATATATATATATATAATATATATATATATATGCTTTGTGGTTGTTAAAATGTATCTCTAATCACTGGGACTCATTCAGTGTTGTACTATATATATATATATATATATATATATATATATATATATATATATATATATATATATATATATTAGTCACCGGTTCAAGGGTTTCCTGATGTTAAGAATAAATAACTATACTTATTGTTACACTTATTATTATTATTACTATATTTTTGAGGAGACGTTAGGATCCATACACATACAAAGGTCCTTATAAAGGGGATGGCTAAGTCAAAGCAAAATTTTCCTTTGGTTATCTGAGAGAGAGAGAGAGAGAGAGAGAGAGAGAGAGAGAGAGAGAGAGAGAGAGAGAGAGAGAGAGAGAGAGAGAGATAAGGGTGGTTTCCTACCGTACCAAGTTGGTGCGTAACTTTCACTCTAGCTGTCGCCATGTTATTCTATTCATCTCGGTGGCACCCAACCCCCACGCTCGGGGTCGCCAGGGGTCAAAAGAGGGTTGGCCTTGAGGCACAGCCTTGGCACTGCCTGGCACTCTCCCACTGGAACCCAACAGAAACCTCCTGGCCAACTCCAATAATAAGGAAGATGCATCCATGGACATATAAACTTGGTACAGATGGGAAGGGAACGTTGCGTGTGTTAATTACATAAACTTATTGTATTAAACCAATGAGGGGCAATGTGAGAATCCAACCTTTCAAATAAAGGTAGTACAACGTCCTTTCAAGTAAAGGTGTAAGTAATGAGCACAGCAAAGGTGCAGTATACCAGTGCGATAGTACACGCTCTGCGGGGTTAATCTGTCCACGAATGCCCTTCCAGAATCTGAAGCCCCTGTGGCTAATTCGGGCTAAAAGTGATTGAGCCGATTTGGAAGCTCTACAAGTTGCAAAGACTTGCCTCTCCCAGCAAGAACGACGAAGGGCCCGAGAAAAAAAAGAAAAAAAAAAAGAAAAGAAAAAAAACTCTCTCTTCCACACACACACACACACACACACACACAATTGGAAATGAAAACTTTAGTGAAAAATAAACGAACAAGAGAACAAGAAAACTAGAAAAAAGAAACATCAATGAAGAACAGAAGAACAAGAGAACAAGGAAAGAGACTAAGACATGGGTGAAGAACAGACCATGAGAACATGGAAACAAATTGAAAATGTCATTGGATTTGAAATATGTTAATGAACATATTTTCCATTCAGATGTATTGTTTCACGGAACATGGAAGAAATACAGCCAGACAACAGTAGGAGGGACCCCACGAACATAGCTCTTATTTTGTGTCACAACTCACAAACACACACACACACACGCGCACACCCCCATACACACACGCACGCACACACACACACACACACACACACACACACACACATACATACATACATACACACACACACACACACACACACACACACACACACGTGCGCACACAAAACACAGGCACGCGTGCGCGAACAAGCAAATAGGAATAAAAGATGAAATCTTCACCTTTCCTAAAAGATCAGTAGACAAACGGAATGGAATTCCGACGGAAATGGTACGCGTTCAAAAGCATAATACACGAGTTACAATTGAGTAGGATAGGGAGGCTCCGTTTTCCTAGGGGGGGAAAGGGGGGGAACGGGGTGACACGAGTACTAGCTCAGATAGACAGAGAGAGAGAAAGATGGGGGAAGGAAAAGGGGGGAAGGAAAAGGGGGAGAAGTGAGGGAGGGGAGGAGGGAAGGGGGGAAGATAGGAGGGAAGGGGGGAAGAGAGGAGGGAAGGGGGAAAGAGAGGAGGGATGGAGGGAGAGGGACATGAAAGAGGAATAGAGAGAACGTAACGGGAGGAAGGGACCGAGTAGGAAAAGGCGTAGAGAATGAGGAGGGAGGAGAAGGGGATATTGAGAGAGAGAGAGAGAGAGAGAGAGAGAGAGAGAGAGAGAGAGAGAGAGAGAGAGAGAGAGAGAGAGAGAGAGAGAGAGAGAGAGAGGGGGGTGGGGAAGGGAGTGGGTGAGATACGATTACCACTTCCTTGGCGCCAGGTTTACCTTCCCCCTCCCCATCTTCCCCACCTCCTCCTCTTCCTCTTCCTCCTCTTCCCTGCTGATCGAGAACCAGCCAGCCAGCCAGCCAGCCAGCCTCCTCGTGCTCCCCGATTCAGCACAACCCCACCCACCAATGGAAAATCGCCCCCCGGGGGGCCGGGGGTCCCCCGCGCGCATGCGCCGTCTGGGGCCGCGGCCCAAGCCTACCGCCCGACGCCACGCCACCGCGGCCACGCCGCCGCCGCCGCCGCCGCCGCCGCCGCGTGTTGCTCTCTTCGCTTCTCTCCTCCCTCTCTTTCCTAAAGAGACAGGCCCGACCTATAAGGCACATGAAAACTAAACAACTGCTCAGGGCCCCATCATGAGGGGCCCCCAAACTCTTTAAATCTTTCGTAGCCCCCGCTCCATGCTAACGGGGCCCCCGTAGATAAATTCCCCCCTTTTACTATTTTGAAGGGGCCTCACACCCAGAAGTTAAATCCTCTTTGGGCCTCCGGGCTCTCTCACTACCATGAGAAGGCCCCCAGAGCTCCTTGAGGGCCGCCCATAACCCTAAACAGGGCCCCTATTCCGTTCCGACCTGAGGAGGCCCTGTCCCATTGGACGCCCTGGACCACGGGGCCCCGGTGGCGGATCCAGCCTCGACTTTGGGGTGAAGGAGGATGGCCTCCCTTCTGTAGCGGGGTAGGGGGGTCCGGCAGAGAGCCAGGAAGTCTGGAGCAACAACAAATGATGCTCCTCATTTATCATGATTAACCTCTTCCGTGCCGAGTGGCACTCTTCATCTCCGTGGCACTGGGTGCCACAACCTCTTCCTCCTCCTCCTCGTCGTCTCCTCTTCCTCCTCCCACTCCACCTCACCCACCTCGTTGGGTAAGGGGGTTACAACCCATCTTCACGAACCCCTTTCGTCCCGGGTGACACTCGTCCATTTCCAGCCTCGTTGGCGCCTCTTCATTCCCGTGGCACTCTCCCCCCCGTGAGTGCCACGGCCACTGGCGCCAAGCGATTTTATTCAGTCGAGGGAATTCCCCTCCCGTGAGCTAAGGGACTTTGTGATGTTTATTCTGGTCACCGCTAGGTGGCTGTGGTCAGCTCAGGTCTCCTCCCCATCCCCGTATCACCACCCTCCACCCCCCAACCAATCCACAAGTAAAGGTCTGGCCGATCGTTACCCTGTGCAAACGGTCCCCCCGCCCCATCTCTCTCTTTCTCTCTCTCTCTCTCTTTTATTAAAATCCCTGCCACTGCTGCTAAAGAGAGCTGCTGCAACAGGAGAACTGTTGCAGCTGCATCGACCAGCCCCCCCCCACAGCAGTTACAGTAACCCTTGATTCCCCCCACCGCCCCCCCAAGTCACCTTTATAGTTTTTATTCTGGCGAAAGCCGAAGTGGATTTCATTCAGCTTAAAGAACTTCTTATCGCCAGTAGATCAGGAACCCAACGTCTTCCCCTGAAGAGGCCCCCCACGACCTACCCGAAGTTTCCAGGCCATATCCCGCTAAAAGGCGCTTTCCTGCTCGGGGGGCGGAGATGGGGGGGGGGGATTGGGGGTTCCCTCCCTGACGAGGAGCCTTCCTCTTCAGGACACCCCCCCCACCCCCGACTCCCCTTCGTCACCCACCACCCGCTGGCTTGCCCGCCTGAGTTGTCTGAATGCAAATGTACCCCCCCCCCTCAACCACCACCACACTTCCCGAACCTGTTGCTGAGCCAGACTTCGTCGGGAGAGCGACGACGCCAGCTCCCCTCCCCTCCCCTCCCCCCCAAACAACCCCCTACCTCCTCCTCATCCTCCTCTTCCTCCTCCTCCGTCTACTGCATATCCCATGCCTTCTCTTTCCGTGTACTACTCTATCGACCCTTCCAGTACATGTATCCGACCGCTTCCCTACAACACTCATACACATACATACATACACACATACACACACACGCACACGCCTTGCCAGTGTAGCGGTTAGCGTCGAGAGCCGCCACAGTGTGAAGCAGAATTCACATTCCGTTAGGTGTGTGAAAGCTTCCGGTGATATAGTGCAGGCCGTTACTGTCTTCCCTGAGTTCGGAGTTCTCATCCGGGAGGGTAATAGCTGTTGATCACAAATACGGCACGTGGTCTAAGGCAATGGGAGTGAATATCTCTCTCTCCCTCCCTCCCCTCTCCTCTCCTCTCCTCTCTCTCTCTCTCTCTCTCTCTCTCACACACACACACACACACACACACACACACACACACACACACACACACACACACACACACGTACGTCCTGGAATGCAGACGTTAGAAGCTGTCCTGAGAAGTGTGGGAAGGAACGTTGCTCCGCTCCCCAAGTAAGGCTACATCACAAAAAGAAGCCTCGGCGACTGTCGCCGACGCCCAAGACCTGGGCTAGCTACACCTACAGTCCCCTTGAGAGGCTCGCACTTGTTCGAAGCTAAGGTGAGGCTTGGGGTACCAAGGCTCAACCGAATTTACTTGTAAATGGGCGGGCGGCAGGCCCTTCAAGCCCACATCTCTCTCTCTCTTCCTCTCTCTCATTTTCCAAACAAAGCACGTCTCCACAACGCCACCCAACCCATTACTGCGACATCATGTAACAAGAGCCAAAATTCAAATTCAAATATTCAAACGCGTTACCGTTATAACCGACGCAACGAATCATGACACGAACCAAAAGTCACCCTCTCGCTCAGAACCAGGCGGTGTTACTACACTTTCCCTTTCAATTTCTAGTTTCAATCTAGGATCTCTACCGCCTACCAAAGGCATTCTAGCTTGTTCTTCTCCTTTCTCACTCCAAGTGAGACCCATTCTTCGAAAACATTCGATTGTGTCATCTTTCAAATGGGATGTAAGTTACAAGTGAATTATTAGGATTAACGCACACAAACAGGTCTTAGTTATAAATGCAAATAAATCACTAACCTATCATTCACAGATAAATTTCCTTTTTTTTTTTGGATGCTGCTAACGCATGTGTGCGCTTGTGGCGCAATCGGAATCATGCTGGTCTCGCATTCGCTTAGTCGTGGGTTCGAATCCCTTCTCTATACTCCCAGCAGTGAGTATCAACTACCTGCCCCAATAGCACAAACGCATAAGACAAAGATGACGGCTTCGGCCACAACTACTAAGCGCCTCATGGTGTTGTCTCCTCACCTTCTACTAATGCAAAACAGAAGCCTATGAATAACTCGTCCTATCAGTAACCTTCCAACGGATGTTGAAATCCCCCCTTATAAACTCCCCCCCCCAACTCCCCGGTTCTTCTCCATCCCACCCCATTATAATCCTCCCCTCCCCCTTCTTTGTGCACAGCGTCGCCTAATGGGATATAGGGGTGAAGGGGGGGGGGGTTATGGGGACCGTATGGGTGGGGGATAAACGAGGAAAACCTATGGGTGATGGAGTATCAAATCCCCCTAAACCCTTTGTTTCTGAAGGGACGTCGAGATGAATTTCAGACGCCTAGGCTCGTCGGAAGTCTTTGCGTTGGTGCCATAGAAGGGCCTAAGAAAGCCGGAAGAAGGAGGAGGAAGAGGAGGAGGAGGAAGAGGAGGAGGAGGAAAAGAAAGGATCGAGTTAATGGAGATATGCCTGACGCCAAGCGATTCCATTCACCTCTGTAGCACCCCTCTCCCTTCGGTCGTGGATGGCGCCAATCCATCATCAATCAATCAATCCCTTTCCGTACCAGGTGGGGGTTCCTTATATTCTGGCTGGCGCCAGGCGATTTAATCAAATCCAGTGGAAACTTTAATGAAACAAAGGTAAGGTAACAAACGCAAAACCAGTGATTCTTCCATGCCATGGAGCACACGCACACTATATATATATATATATATACATATATATATATATACATATACATATATATATATATATATACATATATATATATATATATATATATATATATATATATATCGCGGAACACCTTTTTCAGCAATCATAAAAAATGGCAAATAGCAGACATTTTAGTTTGAAATATATTTCTCACAGGATTTTGAGGAATTATATAAAATAGTGGACAGCTAACGTTTTTAATTTATTTTCTTGCAATTTCGGTACGAGAAATGTTGCACCATCAATATTATATATATATATATATATATATATATATATATATATATATATATATATATATATAATATATATACACACTGAATGGTTCCCAGTGATCAATTAATCTCTTTTTCAACCACATATCACTTTTAATTCCGTACCATCGCCAACGAGACTGAGAATCGCTCGAAGGAGGCATCCGTTGGAAATTGAAACGTAGACGAGACGAGGATTCAAACCCAGCTAACCCGTAACAAAGTTACATTGACGTAACCCTATACGCTATCTCTTGATGGTACGGAATTAAAAGTGATATGTGGTTGAAAAAGATATATATATATATATATATATATATATATATATATATATATATAATACATTATATATATGTATATATATATTTATATACAGTATATATATATATATATATAGTTTTTTTTTTTTTTTTTTTTTTTTTTTTTTTGTCACATATGTAAAGACCAATAGGATCTATTTCCGTGGTTCCTCGGCCAACTGAACCAGCGGAAGAATAACTGACTGGAGACACATAATGCTATGCTCATTAATCGCCTTGCACGTATAATGGGGGCTGCGAAGAAAAGAGTGAGGCAAAACACGCAAGATTTCACACTGCCGCTCGGGGTGGTGAACAGGAAGAAGAAAAGGTAGGAGAGAAAGACGAGGAGGAAGAGGAGGAAGAAGAGGAAGAGGAAAAAGAGGAAGAAGAGGAGGAAGACGAGAAAAAAGGAAAAAGAAGAAAGGGGGGTGGGTAATAAATCTGCCACTTGCTTATCACCCCAGCATTCATAAGCTGAAACCCTGAAAAAAATTGCCCATTTAGATAATGACTACAAGATTGCCAACTTCAAAGCAACCTCCTCCTTCTCCTCCTCCTCCTCTTCTTCCTCCTCCTATTCTTCTCTTCCACCTCCCTTTACGTAATTCCGCCACTACTTCATCACCTTTGCCTCTTCTGTGCTTTTGTCTTTCCTCTCCAACCATTCCCGCCTCTATTATATTATCATCTTTGCCTCTTCTGTGCTTTTGTCCTTCCTCTCCAACCATTCCATGACATTTTGTTTATCTTGACTTCTCATCCTTTTCTCTTTCTCTTCCAGCCAGGAGGCCAGCGCCCTCCTCATCACCACCCTTCGCTCTATCCACATCTTCACACCAGAATCACGCAGCAGTCCTTTATGAGTGAAGGACTAAGTTTCCATCAAAGAAGACCGCAGGTCGCTTCCACCTTTGACCATCCCTTCCGGAAATCTCTCCTTAGACACCTCGACGACCCCAAGGTATAGTCCCCATGGGGATACAAGCGCTGGCTGCTATCAGCGTCTAAACGCAAGTGGCATACTCAGAACTATGATAATTTCATCCTTGCTGGGTAACATTTGTTGACTAGCGAAGGGGAGAAGGGTGGGGAGGAAGGAGACAAAGGTAGCGAGGGGAAAAGGATTGGGAGGGGAAAAGGGTAGGGAGGAGCGAGGGGTGGGGAGGAGCGAGGGGTGGGGAGGAGCGAGGGGTGGGGAGGAGCCAGGGGTGGGGAGGAGAGAAGGGTATGGAGGAGAGAAGGGTATGGAAGAAAGAAGGGTGGTGGGTGGGGGGAAAAGGGTGGTGGGGGAGGGAGAAGGGTGGTGGAGGATGTGAGAATGTGGTGGGGTACGGGGAGAAGGATGGTGGGGGAGGGAAGAAGGATGGTGGGGAGGGAAGAAGGATGGTGGGGAGGGGAGAAGGATGGTGGGGGAGGGAAGAAGGATGGTGGGGAGGGAAGAAGGATGGTGGGGAGGGGAGAAGGATGGTGGGGGAGAAGGATGGTGGGGGAGGGAAGAAGGATGGTGGGGAGGGAAGAAGGATGGTGGGGAGGGAAGAAGGATGGTGGGGAGGGGAGAAGGATGGTGGGGGAGATAGAAGGTTGGGATCACATGAAGAATTGTCACCCCAGTCTTCGATAGAGTGACAATTCATCATGTGGGCTATCCTAGGGTGACAATTCTTCATGTAGGCTATCCTGGGTTTACTTTTCTTCGGTTGTATAAGTTGATAACAATAAGCATATCCCTCATTCAACCTAACCTAACCTAACGTAATCTTTATTCCACTGTTGATATTCGGCGTACTGGGGTGACAATTCTTCAGGTGGGATCTCATGGGGGTGATGATTCTTCATGTGAGCGTTCTGGGGTGACAATTCTTCAGGTGCCCCGAAGACTGGTGGGGGAAGGGGAGAAGGGTGGGGGTAGGGGATCGAAGAAGTCTCAAGGTTAAGGGTGACAGGGACGTTAACGAGGGGGGGAGGGGGAGGAGGGGGGAGGGAGAGGAGGAGGAGGAGGAGGAGGAAGAGGGAGTTGGCACCGCAGTGGCACTCACGGGAGGCGGGTGCCACGGAGGTGAATAAAATCGCTTGGCGACAGGCGTAACAGAAAAGGAAAGGGCCAATCAGAGGAGGGGAAGGGGAGTTGAGATAGACTTAAGCACCTTTAACAACAGGGGCGTGGTTTATAATGACACCTAATAAAATCTACCGACGGCAGAAGGAATAAAATGGATAGTACCACCCGGTACGGAAGCGGACCTAAAGCCACTGGTACTTTGTATTCGTACGAATAATTCTATTTCCGAAGTATTCTTCTTCAGGCATTGTGTGTGTGTGTGTGTGTGTGTGTGTGTGTGTGTGTGTGTGTGTGTGTGTGTGTGTGTGTGTGTGTGTGTGTGTGTGTGTGTGTGTGCGCGCGCGCGTTTTGGCCTCCCAGCCCTTTGAACCAAGAAAAAAAAAAAAAAAATAAGACAACATCCTCTCGGCCTGAGGCGGATCTGTAATCTTTATACAAACACTGAAACGACATTTGGCGAGCTGGCTGCGCTCCACAGCCAGAACGACCCCGGCCGTCCTCGGCTACAATGCACACCGGAGGGGAGGGGAGGGGAAAGGAGAGAAAAGCGAGGGGGAGGGGAAGGGAGAGAAGGGGAGAAAAGTGAGGAGGGGAGGGGAGGGGAGAAAAGTGAGGAGGGGAAAGGAGAGGAGGGGAAGGGAGAGGAGGGAAAGGGAGAGGAGGGGGAGGGGGAAGGGAGGGGGAAGGGAGAGGAGCAGAGGAGAGAAAAGTGTGGAGGTGAGGAGGGTAAGGAGGGGAGAGTGGTGGGGATGGGAGAAGGGTGGTGGGGAGGAGAGAAAAGTGTGGAGAGGAGGGTAGGGAGGGGAGAGTGGTGGGGATGGGAGAAAAGTGTGGAGGGGAGGAGGGTAGGGAGGAGAGACTGGTGGGAAGGGGAAAGGGTGGTGGAGGAGGGGAGAAGGGTGATGGGAGGGGAGAAGGGTGATGGGGAGGGGAGAAGGGTGGGGAAAGAAAGGGAGGAAAGTTGAGGAGGAAGAGAAAGGTGAGAAGGGTGAGGATGGAGACATGGGGTGAGAAGGGGGTGAGGAAAGGAAGGGGAGGGTAAAGGAGGGGAGAGGAATGTACCCACGTAGGACTACATGCTAGGAAAGCTAATGTGGCTTCATCAAAACCCGTTGTACAATATTTAGTACATTTGTACACTTGTATTGTATTACGCACGCAAACACACACACACACACACACACACACACACTCACGCCTGAATCCCACGCAAGGATTTCGATGATTATACATAGATAGCAAGGTATAACTCCGCTGGCCTTGGGCACGTGGGAGGTCTTGCAAGTCTTGCAACAGCCCGTGTTTGGCAAACAATTACTCGGGAGTTTGTTAAGCAATGAGGCCTCTCTCTGGACACCGGGACGCCCTGCCCCGGAGTGACAAGGAAGGGCAGTCCGTGAGTTCCAGAACGGGAATAACATGCAAGGCTCATGGACTCTGAAGAGGAGGGGAGAGGTTGGGGGACGGGAGAGGGGAGGGGAGAAGGGAGAGGAGCGGAAGGAAGAAGGGAGAGGAGAGGGCAGAAGGGAAGAGGGGAGGGGAAGGGAGAGGAGCGGAAGGATGGAGGGAGAGGAGAGGGTAGAAGGGAAGAGGGGAGGGGAGAGGGGAGGGGAGAGGAGAGGAGAGAGGGAGAGGGAAGGAGAGAGGGGGAGAGGAGGAGAGAGGGGGAGAGGAGGAGAGAGGGGGAGGGGAGAGAGGGAGAGGGGAGGAGAGAGGGAGAGGGGAGGAAAGAGAGGGAGAGGGGAGGAAAGAGGGGGAGAGGAGGAGAGAGGAGGAGGGGAGAGAGGGAGAGGGGAGGAGAGAGGAGGAGGGGAAGGGAGGGGAGAGAGGAAGGGAGAGGAGGGGAAGAAAGAGGGAAGAGTAGAAGGGAAGAGGGGAGGGGAGAGGGGAAGGAAGAGACGAGAGGGGAGGGTTGAAGGGAAGAGGGGAGGGGAGGGGAGGGGAGGGGGAGAGGGGAAGGAAGAGGCGAGAGGGGAGGGTACAAGTGAAGAAGGGAGAGGGAGGGGAGAGGGAAAGGTGGGAAGAAGGGAAAGGGGACAGGAGGGAGGAGGGGAGGAAGGAGGGAGGAGGGGAGGAAGGAGAGAGGAGGGGGAGAGAGGAGGGGAGAGGAGGAGAGAGGAGGGGAGAGGAAGGGGAGAGAGGAGAAGCAGGGTAACAAAATGAAAGAATGAAAGCAGAGGTGAACAGGAAGAAGTCAAAAGAAAACAAGAGAGCTGAAAGAAATGGAGGAAATGGGGAAGGAAGAGGAGGGGGAGAAGAGGAGGAGGAGGGGGAGAAGAGGAGGAGGAGGAGGAGAGGAGGAGGGGAGCAGAGAGGTGGAAGAGGGTTATGGAGCAAAGGAGAGGAAAGGAGTTGAAAAGAGGTGAAGGGGGGGAAAGTTTTAAAAAAGAGCGGCTTTGTGAACGGGGCCCCACGAGTGTTGAACAAAGCAGAGAGCTTCGAGGTCGCAGCGAGTAAATACAGCCTCCGGAGGAAAGCTATTCAAGCCGTGTCCTGCTAACTCTTTAATATACCAAACAAGCCAACTTCCCCCCACCCCCCACACACGTAAAACTAACTAGCGCGTAAACATCATTACGGCACTGAAAACCAAAAGCCCCCCGGGGGGGGGAGGAAAGGGTGAATGGGGGGATCCTCCCCCCCAAAAAAAAAACACTCAAAGGGGGTGGGGGGTTTGCTCTTCATGGCAGGTTCCCCCCTTCCCCCTCTCTTTCAAGGTCCCCCCCTCCCTTCCATACAGGATGATCCTTTCCCTTCCTATACCTACTGCCGCCAGCCTATTTCATTAATCCCTGTAGGATTCCCTTGATGGGGAACTTTACATATTTTCACAAATCCTACATCAC
>NC_134813.1:31379202-31394202 GCF_046742065.1 Oratosquilla oratoria
ACATTGCATAGGGGTTACTGTGTATGGATATAGTACGTGGATATAGTACATTGCATAGGGGTACTATGGATATAGTACATTGCATAAGGGTACTATGTATGAATATAGTACATGGATATAGTACACTGCATACGGGTATTATGTATGGTACGTGGATATATTACATTGCATGGGTAAAACATATGCTGGAGAGGAAATAGGAAGGCCTAATGTTATGAAGGATTTACGAGAAGGATGTAGACCATAGGATAATATCTATATCGCGGGTTTTAATTAAAAACCTTTAAATCAACTTAAAGTGGTAGTGGTAGACACTAAACTATATTTCCGACCATGGCAACTGTTCATGCTTGAGGGTGATTGTATGTAGTATTAACCATTTAAACTATTCTATTCGGCTATAATTTAGTGGCTGAAACTAAATTAAGTCTGTAAATAAAAAAAGACGTCATCCTCTAAGTCAACATGACGTCACATGAGTGATATGACAGACGACCTGACGTCATTCATAAACACGCGGGTCTGTAAGTTTTCTATGGGTCGTATACACAAGCGTGCATACACACACACACACACACACACACACGTTATATAGGTTAACTAATGTATAAATGTATTCAATCGATGAATTTTCAATTTTAATGGAAAGAAATGGATAAGAGGATGAAGATAGAGAGGAAAAATAGGAGGAATCGGAAGGGACGAAGAGAAAGAAAACCAAAGACACAAAAATAAACAAATAAATAAAATTAAAAATAAAAGTAATAAAACAGGTGAGAAAGTCATCTTCACTCAAGTGTTTCTGGTCTGGTGGCAATCACTTGCAGCCCCCCTCCCCCTCCCCCTCCCCCCAGCCACCACCAGCCCCCGCGCCACCTCACGCGCCTCCAAGAGAAACCTCGACATTCTTTGTCTTCGGAGACCTTCCAAGAACAAAGTGAGGAGGTGACAAACCGCCGTCGCCGTCGCCGCCGCCATGGTGGTGGCGGTTGAACATGAACACCTTAGATATTCTTTAAACATCCTGCTTTGTGTGTGTGCTGTGTGATTGTGTGTGTGTACGAGTATGTATGTGTGTGTGTGTGTGTGTGTACGAGTATGTATGTGTGTCTGTGTGTGTGTGTGTGTGTGTGTGTGTGTGTGTGTGTGTGTGTGTGTGTGTGTGTGTGTGTGTGTGATTCAACTTTGTCTTGGGTCACGTGTTGGACTCGTGCTCGACAGCTGTTACCTTCCTGGATGAGAGCTCAGAGCTCATATATGACCACTATGAACTCTCATCCGGGAGAATAATAGCTATCGATCATGTGCGTGCTTGCGCGCAGGCGCGCGTGTATGTGTGCGTGCGCGCGCGCATGTGTATGTGTGTGAGAGAGAGCGCGAGATTCACCAGCAAGGCTTTGGATCACGTGTTAGGCTCGTGGTCGACAGTTACCACCTTTCCGTATGATAGCTCACAGTTCAAAAATGGCCCGATCTTATGGGTAATTTTGTGTATATGTGTGTGTGTGTGTACGTGTGTGTGTGTGTACGTGTGTGTGTGTGTACATGTGTGTGTACGTGTGAACCTTGCCCCAGGCCTGCTCACCGTCGTGACACCAGGTCACGCTCACCACACCATCCCATTAACCTGTGCCTTGTTCTTTGCGACCCATGTTGGTGCTCTATCACCCTCCCCCTCCCCCTCCCTCCACTACCCCTTCCAACCCCTCCCTTCCCACTAAAACGACCCACTTACGTCATCACACGCCACTAAACACGGGACCCACAGGATCAAAGATACGGAAATACGACGAGGTACTTAAAACTACAAATGCAGTTTCCAATTTCTACTACTACTACTACTACTACAACTCGAACGCACATGCATTGCCCCGCCCCCTTACGATGACGTAGAGCCAAAAGTCAACGTGATTGGTTATTTTCTGCCCTACGACGACATGACGGCTTCTACATCATCGGGATGGGTGGGATGGTGATGGGGGGATGGGGGGAGGAGTCTGAATGACTGAATAATCTGACTCCAGTTTAGCTCCTCCCTCCTCCCCCCCATTCCCACCCCCGCCCGGGGGGAAGAGGGGGAGGGGGAATACCAGCTTTGACACAAAATATGACAAACGAAACTTTCGTATACTAAAACTCTGAACAACTTTACATACTTTGTTCTGCCACACATCAGACGATTTAATTCCACTGAAGAGTTATTTCCCAACTCAACCCCTTTCGTGGTACTTTCACTTTCCCATCGCTGCCGTCAAATGATTTTATTTACCTCTGTGGCGTCCCCATAACAACAATGGGGAGGTGCCACTTCTAGCATGTACACATTTCGCACCACCCAATCCACCTCTTTGGTTAGTTACTCTTTCCAACTCCTCCACACTTCACATGTCCTCCAAACTGTGACACTCCACATGTCCTCCACTTACAACATTCATTTGATGCTTACCGGATCAACAAGTCATGGGGCATTACATACCACTCCCAGCGTGAGTACTCCCCCACAACTCCCATCCACTCCCCCCACCCACTGGTTCGCCGAATTCCTTAACCTATTGATCGTAGCTGGAGCGACCCGACGACGACGACGACGACAACGAAGTGGAGGAGGAGGAGGAGGAGGAGGAGGACCAGCCTTTGTACAAGAGTGCCTGTAGTGCCCGTGTACGCACGAGCACCCGCCCTTTGTAACAAAGACCTTACATGCATGGGGGCATCCTAACCGTGCCTTTGTAGTGAGACTGCCTTGGTTGGGTTGCTCTCAGAGTGCCTGCGTACGCGCGAGCACACGACCTTTATACAAGAAAGGCCTCAGGGGGGGGGGGGGCAACATCCCCACCCATACCTTTGTATCAAGAGTGCCGGCCTGAATTGGAGAACCCTTTTTAGCGGGGTTCCGGTGCAAGGAGCCAGCAGTGCCATTGAGTGCCACTCTGGGACGCCAAAGCCTTTTCCTGTCATGCACCTGTGACGAAAGGGAGGGGCGAGGGGGAGAGAAGATCTCCAAGCCTCGCAAACACATACCCACAATGCAAGCATGTCGTGTGTACGTAAATCAACAATGAAAACGCTCAACAATTATGCTTTCATCCTCATTCATTATTTTAACCCCGACACACACACACACACACACACACACACACACACACACACACACACACACACATACACGAAGTATAATTGGAAAATAAGGATCGAGATAAGGTTGGACCATGAATTGGAAGATAGGTATGACAAATTGGTGAGTATGACCTTACCCAACGAGCGTTGCTCCTTTTCTGTACACTATAATTAAGAGAGAGAGAGAGAGAGAGAGAGAGAGAGAGAGAGAGAGAGAGAGAGAGAGAGAGAAAGAGAGAGTTAGTTAACCCCCATGCTTCAGCAACACCTTATATATAAGGACTTCATTCCACTGAGGGAGTTCAGAGGCATTTCGACTCGTGGTAAATGACATATCTGGATGTAGCCAATGTTCCGCCATGTTATTTGTTGTTCATTCAACATTTCGACTAATCCCACCCCCCCGGCACTGACTTGGCTTCTCTGCATCTATGGTTCTTCTTCATCAGCTTTTCATGGACTCTGTCGCATATCCAATCGGATATGTCTAGACATACGATTATATATACATATACAGAATTATATATACATATAGTTACATATATATATATATATATATATATATATATATATATATATATATATATACACTTGTCACGTGCTAGCGGAGGTTCGAGTCCTTGGCTGTAACACGTTCCAATTTCTGCATGTATGCCTCCTCGAGCTTCTCGATGTTGATGGATTAGAATGAAAGTGAATTGTGGTTGATAAATGTAAATCTGTGCACTGGGACCCATTCAGTGTTGTACATAAAAAAATATATATATATATATTATATATATATATATATATATATATATATATATATATATATATATATATATATATTCCCAGTGGAGATTAGTTTATCATAAAAGAATGCTATATGACTGGTCCGTAAAGATACCGCTGAAGTCCCTAAAATCTTGTTTACGTGAAATCTAAGCGATTAATACCCCCACACGGAGCTCTGGCTGAGGTGCACAGGGCAAGTATCCAACCACCACCACTTTTGCTGGAGCTGGAAACACAAGACCAGGTTGCTAGGCGCAGGGTGTAGCGTGCTTAATCACCCAGTCTCCCCCCTCCCAAACCCCGCAACCCCCCAACCCCAATCTCCCTTCCTCACGGAATACCACTCACGGTAACCAGGTGGATGAGTCATCCAAAGCAGGACCCGAAGTGGATAAGGACTTGGAGGAGGAGTAGGAGGAGGAGGAGGAGGAGGAGGAGGAGGAGGGATCACTCCCCTCCCCCCCCTCTTCCTTACTCTTCATCTTCTTCCTCCTCCTCCTCCAGAGTCTTTCTGGTGTACCTGGGGACCGTCTGGCCTTTACTAGGTGACCCCTTTCGACCGTTCTCGGGATCTATTTCTGGCTTGGGGTCCACCTCTTCTCGATGCGGCCCTGAATTGACATTTCATTTTTTCTTAATACTTATCATTCCTTTTCAGACATTTTTTTTATTTATCGTTATTCTTACCTATATGTTCGTTTTGTTTTGTTGACTTTTATCATTATCATTTTATTTTATGTATTTATTATTTTATTTACTTATATTTCTATTTTTGTCATGGACCATGTTATATCTGCAATATTATTCACATCGAACAATGACATCATAAAAATTAAATAAAAATAGCATGATTTACTCATTAGATAAATACTACAATGAAAACAAAAAGGTACACTGATAAAGTAATATTCAGCATCGTTAAAAAAAATGTGAACTTTCAGACACACTTCGATTTCTCTTAATTCTTCGAAGCGACTGTGAGACGATGACGTAAGGACTCTGCTACTTGTCCACAGAGACCTAGAGAAGTACAGATCTAGGACGTTCTAATACACGGGTTCAGGCAGGTCTAGATCTAGAATGTTCTAGTACACGGCTCTTGAGTCCTTCCACGAGGTCCATATACTACAAAGCTAGTAGTCGTTATCTGAGACTTTTTTTCCGTGAAGACTGGAAACAGCACGACATAAAGCAAGGGATTCATAGGTATAGAAGATGAGAACCATTATACTCTTCTTCGTCACACTTTACCTACCCCCTTTTACCTGACTAGCAGTTGTTAAAAGACAGACTGTTTTCTTCAGTGTTGAAATGGTTATCTCCCAGAAGACTGGAAACAGCATGACATAAAGCAAGGGATTCATTGGCAAAGAAGATGAGAACCATTATACTCTTCTTCGTCACACTTTACCTCCCACCCTTTACCTGACTAGCAGTCGTTAAATGACACTTTTTCAGCGTTGAAGTAGTTATCTCCCCGAAGACTAGAAACAGCACGACATAAAGCAAGGGATTCATAGGCAAAGAAGATGAGAACCATTATACTCTTCTTCGTCACACTTTACCTCCCACCCTTTACCTGATAAGTCGTTTGAGGACAATTTTTTTCAGTGTTAAAGTGGTTATCTCCCCGACGACTGGAAACAGCACGACATAAAGCAAGGGATTCATAGGCAAAGACAACGAGAACCATTATGCTCTTCTTCGTGACCCTTTGCCTCCCCTTTACCCTGCACATACACAACGTCGACGAAGTGGGTTAAAGAACGAGGAAGGTGGGGAAAGAACAAGTGGAAATGGCTGGCAACAACGCCAAGACATGAAAGATGAAGTCAGTAAATGGAGCCATGGGTAGTTTGCATAAATATGCAGAGTACGTGAAGAAGAAGAAAAATGGAAATGCGAACTAAGTGTAGGTAGGAGGGACGACGATGGGATGTGAGAAGGTGAATGGAAAGGAGAATGGAAAGGAGGATGGAGGAGGAAGAGGACAGGAGAAGTGAGGGAGGGAGGAGGCAGTGAAAGCGAGCAGAGGGTGAAGAAGTAAGAATAATTGGAAACTGAAAGGACTAATATTAGGACGGGGAGGGGGTCACTGAGGAGAAGGGAGGGGAAGAGGGGGGAAGGGAGGAGAGGGGGTAAGGGAGGAGAGGGGAGGGGAGGAGAGGGAGGTGTTGGGCGTTGTAAGACAAGGTTAGGTGTAAGGAACAGGATTGTTGACAGAGGCACAAGACGCAAACGTAGGTAACAGGGAGAAAGGAGGACGGGAAGGGGAATGCAGAGAAAGTAAGGAGACGACTGAGAGGGAAGGAGAAAGCGGGCTGAGGGGCAATGACAGAAAGGAGTGAAGGGGGGGAGAGGGGAAAAGAGGTAAGAGGTAAGGAGAGGGAGAGGAGGGAAGGGGGAGAAGGGGAGGAGAGAAGGAGAGGGGGAGGGGAGGAGAGAAGGAGAGGGGGAGGGGAGGGGGAGGAGGGAAGACGGGGAGAAGGAAGACATATGTGAGGGAAGTGAGAACAGAGAGTATGGGGAAGAAAGTGAGAGGTGGAAAGAGGGTAGAGAAGAGGGGAGTGGAGAGATGAGAGGTGAGAGGAGAGGGGAGAGGAAAACGGAGAGGGGAGGGGGGTTGGGGAGAGGTGAGGTGAGGTGAGGGGAGACAAGGACGTGGGTGGAGCTACACGAAGAATTGTTGGGGAGTAATGAACGTCAAGTCCATGACAGGAAGGTGAGGGAGTGAGGAAGCGAGGGGTGGGGAGGGGAGGGGAGGGGAGGGGAGGGGAGGGGAGGGGGTTTGGGGGAGTGAGGGGTGAGGAGGGAGGGACGGAGGAAGAAGTACACAGGGGTGAAGGATAGGTAAAAAAAAAAATGGGGAAGGGAGGGGAGGGAAAGGGAAGGGAGGGGAAGGGATGAGGAAGCGAGTACGTGCGAGAGACTCAAGATAGATAATAAGTGTGTGTGTGTGTGTGTGTGTGTGTGTGTGTGTGTGTGTGTGTGTGTGTGTGTGTGCGCGCGCGTGAAGAAGGGGTGGAGGGTGACCTCTATGGCGGCTAACTGGCTGACTGGCCACCTCGGGAAAATCAGCAGAAGCAGAGGCAGCAGGAGGAGCAGCAGGAGGACGACCCCAGCCGTCGCCGCCGCCGCCGCCAGCTCCTGCTCTCGTTCACAACTGCAGAGGCACAATATATTGGCTCTGTCCTCCGCGGCTTCCGCCAATCAATATACCTTCAGTCACTATGGCAACTCGTCGTAACGTTTTCATACTAACCTGCTTACCCCTGAACAGGGACAACCAGGGTTGAGGAAGGGGAAGGGGTGAGGAAGGGGAAGGGGTGAGGGAGGGGTACGGGTGAGGGAGGGGTACGGGTGAGGGAGGGGTAAGGGGTGAGGAAGGGAAGGAGTGAGGGAGGGGAGGGGAGGGACGAGGGTTCAGGGAGCGGTGAGGGAGGAGAGGGGAGAGGGAGGAGGGAGGAGGGAGGGGAGGGGTGAGGGAGGGGAGGGGTGAGGGAGGGGAAGGGTGAGGGAGGGGAAGGGTGAGGGAGGGGAAGGGTGAGGGAGGGGAAGGGTGAGGGAGGGGAAGGGTGAGAGAGGAGAAGGGTGAGAGAGGGGAGGGGTGAGAGAGGGGAGGGGTGAGGAAGGGGAAGGGTGAAGGAGGTTAGTATGGGAAGGGAAAAAAAGGAGGAAGCGAGGGGAGGGATGTAGAGGAAGGGAAAGAGGGAGGAAATGAGGGGAGGGATGAGTGGGAAGGAGAAATGGGAGGTATGGATGGATGGATGGATGGATGGATGGATGAAGAGAGGAAAGGAAGGGGACGACACGAGAGAGGAGGAAAGAGGAGAGAGGGTATTCAGATTTAATTACTTTACATTATTTGAAATTAATCATGATCATGCTCTCTCTCTCTCTCTCGCTCTCTCTCTCTACGTCCATTTGTGCATGCATTTATTTGTCAGGCAATTATAACTGTATTGTACAATATGTACAGTACATGAACTAAGCTCGTGGGGGTGCCGTCTCTTAGCTTCCATCGATTAAACTGTGTGTGTGTGTGTGTGTGTGTGTGTGTGTGTGTGTGTGTGTGTGTGTGTTTTCACGAGCCAGCTATCATGCGCTGTTCAACAATTACTTCGTAATTTAATGTATATGCAAGCGAACTTTGGTTGCATCAATTTTCCCGTCCCACTGCATTCGTACACACGCGCACACACACACACATATATATATATATATATATATATATATATATTATATACTATGTATCTGTTTATTATTTAACTACACCTATGCATTTATTTTATTATCACTAGAGGATCTAAAATATCTCAAGAGTCTAAAAGGGGTGTCGTAGTGTGCGCGACCGAAACGGGAAACGAATCAAAAACGGGTCAAGGTTTAAAAATTATATTATTGATTTATATTATTACAATTCTATTTTTCTTTAATTTATCATTATTACACTTTTTCCGCATCCGACCTAGTTATGGACCAAAAGGTCTCCTGTCGGCATGCTCCGCCTTTGTAATCCTCTGTAATATATACATATATATATATATATATATATATATATATACATATATATATATATATATATATATATATAATGTCTTCTATTTCCTTTCTTATTTGCATGCAGACCTTTGCCTCGTTGCTAGTAAAATAGATTGATTAATCAAATGAATAAATAAAATCAACATCCAATTAAATAAAGTTGGATAAAAGTGAAACCACAAATAAATCGTTAATGAAAGGCTGCACCAATCGATCGCGACCCCAACGCCCCGACTCCCAAGGAATAACATCACCGAGCGCCACATTCTTGAGTGGCACTTCTGTTTACACTCGTACTCATTTAACACGTATCGACTTTTCGCCGTGCGCCGTCCACGGCACGACGTCGTACTCCCAAATAACCATGGATGTCTATGGACGCTTTAACACGTGGTTGTGATCGTGACGTGTGAAAAACGTCCATAGACAGCCATGGTTTTTTGAGAGCACGACGTCGTGTCGTAGACGGCGCACGGCGAAAAGTCGATACGTGTGGCCCGAGCCTTACGCGACATTCGCATGCTCACCGTCAGCGGTATTCATGAACCACACGAAGGCGGCGGTGGGAGGGGGGCGTGGCAGTGGCGGCCCTACATCCGCTCCCATCCTGGCACTACTCCCGAGTGCCGCCCTCGCTAGGCACGGTGTGACATCATGGGAGGAGTGTCACAGTCGACTGGATGAGGATGACAGGTGGTAAAAGACATGGAACTGCCTAGTGTAGGCCTTATGGTCTCTTGCACTCTTCATTCTGACGTATATTCTAATTTTGCCTCGAGGTAGCGCCTACTCGCCTTATCTCATCTTTTCCGTTGTTTATTTCGTCTATTTTTGGTGGGAACAGACCTGTTCTTGCTTTGACCTTGCTCTGACAGACAGCAACAGTCGACCTCATTACTGAGAAAACTGAAGTCGTGTGCGGCAAAGTCTAAACAAGAACAGGTCATTCCACTTCGGGAAGGACGCTCACGATATGACGTCTCGAGGGAACACTACTCAATTCAGACTCCTGTAAACTCACTTCTAGTTCTTATTTAATTCTATTTATATTTTATTTTTATTTTTGCTTCTTTGTGAATTTACATGTGTTATTCTGGTTGACTCGCTTCTCAATGCGGACACTGAGTCACATACATCAACAAAATCCAAGAAACGAATTTAATGGGGTAGACATCCTCCTCAGAGTCCGGCGGTGCTTGTTATTTTGATAAAGTTTAACTTCCAAACTAATCCGAAATAAACTAAGAACAAGACTCCTGTGTTTCCTCTTCCCACCCATATGTGTGTGTGTATATATATATATATATATATATATATATATATATATATATATATATATATATATATCCTATCAATTTCCATATTTACACGCATAGACGCGTCACGTCACAAAAAAAAAAAAAAAAAAAAAAAAAAAAAAATGGGACCAACCATGACTTTTGTCAACTGTACCCTTGTGATCGGTCGCATGCAATCACCAATCGCCATCAGCCAATCAACGTCCCTGGTTTGTCATCAGCCAATCAGCTTTCACGTTTGAAAAGACAGTCGCGTGACTTTGTCGAAAGGCGCGAGGGAGACACGACGATGTCGGAACCTCCTGTCGGGCAATTCCGGTGATGGAACAGGTTTTGCGTTATTCCCACCCCACCCCCACCCCCCTTGTAACCGATACTGGTTATTGGTGAGGTGTGAAAGTAATTGGAAAGGTTCGTATTTCGTCGTCTTCTCTGCCTTCCTAAGGATTTACTTCAACGTAGCATACATGAAGAAACTGGTCACAGAAACCAGTATATAATAATTCATGCAGACTACTTTGGTAACAGATCACGTTGCTTATGTGATCACTATGGATCATTTATAGAAAGCAGAATATACATGACAATTGGTGAAAAAAGGATTATTAGTCACATAATACATTTATAAATATAATTATGTCGCTACAAGTGAAGGGGTGACTTTAATATATCCTGCCGGTTGTGGTACACACAACTATACCGGTACAGTTTAGTGTAAAAACCCCGAACGGCTTTGACTTTTTTCTAGTTCTGAATCTATACCATGAATCATTCTCCAGTTCTTCACTGTGTACTTCCCGAGATTCAGTCAAACGTGTTCTCCAAGTCAATAAATAGGACGAATATTTTTCCAGCTTTTCTCATAAAACATAATCCTACTCCAGCTTTCACACAGTTTCATTGGGTATACATACAATATTAAACACCCTGGTTGAACTATTTGTTTAAAATAAACTTGGTATGAAAGAAAGAGAAAGAGATAGAATGGTACAACGAAAAAGAGCTCCCAGTGATCATTCTCCAATTGAAAATTAGATCAGCGGTCCCTATGTGCGGTCTGAATCCTGAAATCCATCCTCCACGACCTTTTCGCCCTTACGCCCTTGTCCACAAGAGCGATATTCCTTTACAACAGATTTTTGTCGACCCATTTTTACGGATTTTACGGATGACGCCCCTGCTCCAGTGGATTCTACGGATGACGGCCTGTTTCCAGTCGCAGGGTACTCCTTTCTCACGCAATACGAAACCTGAATGAACTCGCGTAGCCTGTCTATCTTCCTTCACTTTCTGGCACTATTGCTGACGTCACCCCCCTCTCTCTCTCTCTCTCTCTCTCTCTCTTTTTACGTCCTCTCATCTTCTTTCTGGCAAACCGATCCTCTTTCGGCTCTCGAATATCCAAAAGATTTTCTTCATTTTTGTCGTGATAAGCTTTATCTTTTCTTCATCCGGATTCAGCAAATCTAACAAATTCTCTTTTATTGATGCCGTGCAAGTCCACGAGTGGTTCCTTTTTTTTCGCTTTTAAGGCCGCGCTTCTCAACAGTGATAGACTTATCCCCTCCCTCCCTTGCGAAGTTTACACAGTAAGGGGGTGGGTCTAAAAATATTACACCTGAAAATTTTGTTTTAATTCTTCAGAACCTTAACATGACACACACACACACACACACACACACACACACACACGACTCGTGGTGCAGTGGTAGAGTTCCCGGCCGCCACTACGGCGGTCCGAGTTCGAATACCACACAGGGCTTAAATAATTTCAGTATCGCTGCAAGTCATTACTCCAACTCTCGTGGGAGGGGAGTTCAGAGTGTGTGTGCATGTATGGTCACAGCATTACCCAGACATCGGTCATATACGAGCTCTGAGCTCTCTTCCGGGAGGGAAATAGCTGTCGATCACGAGTCCAACAAGTGATCCAAGACCATGGTGAATCACACACATTGGGCATGGGATCCGGGAAGACAGGGGGGAGTGGAGTAAGGGGTTGGAGTAGTACGGGGTGGGGATTTAGGGAGTGGGAGTGGGAGTGGGGGAATGGGAGAACGGGGGAGTAAAAGGGGAAGTACTCCTATATAATCCTTCATCTTAACATTCCAACCTATGAAATCACGTGCATTCATGTCAGCGTGTATATATGTGCACGCAGATCTATGGGCGTGTGCGTTTGTGTGTACATATGCAAATGACTGCAAGTACGTTCAGTGACCGTGTCTAATGCACTCAAGTTCGTCTGTCTGTCTGTCTGTTTCTCTCTCTGTGTGTGTGTGTGTGTGTGTGTGTGTGTGTGTGTGTGTGTGTGTGTGTGTGTGTGTGTGTGTGCATCCTTTTGTTAATCTCTGTCGTACAGGGTGGCACTTTTCGTTGCATTCTGGCTATCGATTGGCCCTCCATCTTTGTGGCTCTCCCTCTCC
The DNA here is from genome assembly GCF_046742065.1 of Oratosquilla oratoria. Classification (NCBI taxonomy): domain Eukaryota; kingdom Metazoa; phylum Arthropoda; class Malacostraca; order Stomatopoda; family Squillidae; genus Oratosquilla; species Oratosquilla oratoria. The sequence goes on from NC_134813.1 coordinate 31,391,360, forward strand.
AAAGTCGTAGTAGTCGTAGTAGTAGTAGTAGTAGTAGTAGTAGTAGTAGTAGTAGAACAACAACAACAACAAACAGCAAGAGGAAGGAGAGGATAATACTCCGAACTTGTTGACACTCTTCTCTTTACCGAGTCTATGGCACTCTCCCTCGGTGTCAAAGAGTGCCACCTCTGTTGACACTTTCCCTTTCTCCCTTGCCGTCAAGCGATTTCATTCATCTTTATGACGCCCCTGCTAGGTAGCGACGAGATCAATCAAGGCAATTATACGTATCTGAAATTATAATAAACACTGGTACGTTGGCCAACATTAAACAGAACACCATAAGTGTTGGAGTGCCTGCGATGCCACGCCCTTGGTCTAATAGTCTGGTATATACATTTTCGTTCCGAATTTTGGAGATTTCCCAATATTGGAGAGTTTCCCGATTGGGGGAAGTTTCTATATACCCGTTCTGCCTCCCCCACCCACCCCACCCCGACGTTGACGGGAGAGAATACGTGTGCTGGGCAACACAGCCACAAGTGATCACGTCGCTTTATCATTATTATTATTATTAAACACAAACTGCTCCCACCTCCAAAGAAAAAAAAATGAAAAGGGATTTGGGTTCTTCACGACTGACGAAGAACAAGAACGTACGACCTCACACAACCCAAACCGCCCGACCTCGACCGTAAACACCATCGGGAAGATGCTACGCCTCCTAACTTCCCCTTCCTCAGCCCCTTCCCTCCCTCCCACCCCCCAACCATTCCTCCCTTCTACCCCTCACCTACCACCACCACCGCCACCGCCACGCGGGTCGGAGCGTTACAGCCTGGACGATCAATATCGCACGTGGAAGCCCACCCGCTTGCGACAATGACAACAATAACTACAATGGTTACTTGTACTCGGGAATATAGAGCTCACGGCAAGCACACGACACTAACACCAGCATGAAGCAGGAACACAGATGGGGAAGGGGAGGGGGGGTGAGAAGTACAATTGAGGGAAATCGGCGCTTAGACGTGTTGCTTGGATGTGTTGGCGCCAAAAGAGACTCCGCTGATAGCAGACGTAAACAAAGGTTCCGTTTGTTCATTCATGTCGATTTGCTATGAGACAGTTTTTTCAATGGCTTTGTTACCAGAGTGCCAACACTGTACCGCATCATACCGTGTCCGAACTTGTTTCCGCGACTGTACAGTTGTTAGCTAGCACACGAAGAAGATTTATAATGAGGCCATTTGTGTACAAGTCGACACGATGGGGCACACATAGGACCGGAAGCGTGAGCACGCGTCACACAAATAACTCAAAACATGAAGAAAAAGAAGAAGAAAACTTGGCTCATTAGCGAGATGACGGATACGTTGTCACAATCCATTTCTTATTAATCAAGCGAACTGGTCGAAAATGAAGAAATAAACACACAAAATGAATAAACTAAAATGTGTAGTCAAAATAATTTAATGGATCCTCACGAACACACGCATTCAAGATACCAAACTTAAATAATTATTCAAGTCTCAGAACAATCCCTCATCAGAAAAGTTGACGAATTTCAGTCTCAAAAAACATTTCGGTACAATGACAACCAAAACAACTTGCCTTCCGCGCTGCTAGAGGTACGACGTCACTCAACTTGTTGTGTTAGTGAAATTCCCAAGGGAGGGGTTGGCCTGCGCACTCAAAACTAACAGGAGCTAGGAACTAGGAATTAGGAACTAGGAACTAAGTTCCACAAGGGAAACTGGACACAAAGCACAAGGGGAGCATGGGGATACTTTAGCTCAGCCTTAATGGCCCACACCAGGACCGGTCTATCCCCTGCGGGGCCTTACAGCCTATGATACCTCACCACGATGGCGGCTTGATCCGGCTTGATAAGGTTGTAGGTATAATGTGAAGTGCATGTAAAGTTGTCGTTGTGTTGGAATGGCTATGGTTGTGAATGAAGCCTGATCATACTGATTATATTAGTTACAAGCTGATCTACTGCACCTCTGATGTGGAGAGGGGTTACTACACATAGTTAAATGAAGCTCTTCACACTATGAAGGTGAGCATTCCCCAAACCTGCGGACAGCGTCTGAGGAACGACCCTGGACGTTACACGCAGTGAACACACGTGTTCAAATTAACATTTTGGACGAAGAGGACGGAAGTTACAAAGATATTCCGACGGACGTAGAAAGCCTCTGAAACTAAACCCAATTAACTCACTAGAGTCTGTTCCATGTCAACTTGGAGAACTTAAGAGAACATAAGTGATGAACTTAAGTGATGAACAGTCGCTAGCATAACAGTCTTGGTTTTGGCACGCTGTTCAGATGAACAAGAATTGTTGCCCATGAACAAACTGCATGAACACAGAAGGAAATATGAACAAAACCTACCAGAAAAGACCAAGACAAGACTACATTCAAGACCAGAAAATGATCAACAATAAACAAACACATAAACAAATAAATCAATACATAGACAAATAAGTGAAACGTGAAACAGAATCCAGTGCTTATCAAGTGACCAACCGCAAAACAAGTACCACTTGTCCCATCATCCTATGAAACACATCCGCTTCTCACAAAGTCAAGACCACTCAAAAGCCACATGGCGACGCGGCCAGACTGACTCAAAGGCATCACACTCTACTCATGAGGGAACTCGTAAAAGTGGCAACATGGCATCTGCCACTTTCATACGTGGCAACATGGAATTTGCTACATTCATAAGTGGTACCGTGGCATTTGATACATTCATACGTGACAACATGGCATTCGCCATTTTTATATGGGGCATCATGGTATTTGCGACTTCCATACATGACATGGTAGTTACAACTTTTATATGTGGCA
>NC_134813.1:31399202-31406702 GCF_046742065.1 Oratosquilla oratoria
CCCCCCCTCTGACCCAACCACAACTTTTCTCCCCATCCCACCCCCACCCCCCCTTCCTCTTATCTGGCTCCACCATACCGTCGGCTCCCAGCATGTGTGCGCCGTCACACGGGAAGGAGCGAGGGGAGAGAGAGGGGAGAGAGGGGAGAGAGAGGGAGAGAGAGTGGGAAAGATGAGAGGGAGAGTGAGAGTGAGAGAGGGGGGAGGGAGGAGAGAGAGGAGAGGGGGAGGGAGAGAGAGAGGGGGGAGGGAGAGAGAGAGGGGGGAGGGAGAGGGAGAGAGAGGGGGAGGGAGGGAGAGAGAGAGAGAGAGAAAGAGAGAGGAGAGAGAGAGAGAGAGAGAGAGAGAGAGAGGAGAGAGAGGGTGGGGAAGGGAAAGAGTGAAAGAGTGGGAAAGAGTGAAAGAGTAGGAGAGAGTGAGAAAGAGACAGAAAGAGAGAGACTGCGAGGAAGAAAAAGAGACAGAGGTGGAGAGGAAGAGGATGTGCGTGTATGTACGTGTGTGTGTGTGTGTGTGTGTGTGGGTGTGTGTGTGTGTGTGTGTGTGTGTGTTACACACACATGGAGGGGCTGGTGGCCATGTGGAACAGGAGACGCCAGCCACTAAGTGGTTCAAGCTCCTTGTGGTGCTGTGGCTGCGAGCTGCTGTGGGTGGGGGTGGGTGGGAAGAGGAGGTGCTGTGCTGTGCTGTGGGCTGTGGTGACATGGTATGTGTGTGATGCTGAGTAACAAGGGTGTGATGCTGTGATGCTATGACATAGGTGATATGCTGTGGGCTGTGGTGAGACGTTCTGTGTGTGATGCTGTGGAACATGGATGTGATGTTCTAAGGGCAATGCTGTGATGCTGTGGAACACAAGCGAAGGGAAGGAAATGGGGGGTAAAGGAGGGAGAGTGGGGAGAAGGGGAAGGGAGAGTAGGGGGGAATTAGTGGAAGAGGTGATGGAAGAGAATGTGACGGAAACGAAAAGACGAATGAAAAGATGAGAAAGACGAGGAAGAAGAAAAGGAGAAGAGGGAGAGGAGGGAGGAGGAGGATGGAGGAAGGAAGTGAGGAAGAGGGGATGTGGGAGGGGGGAGAGGAAGGAGAGGGAGGGATGAGGAGGATGAGGAAGAGGTGGTCACACAGTGAAACTGCCATGACAGTGGAAAAGGACAAGAAGTTAGATGGCACCAGAGACTATTAAGAAGATGGGAGGGAGGAGGGGGGAGGAGGGAGGGGAGGGAGCGAGGGAGGATGGGAGGGAGTGGAGGGTTGGTAGCTTGCAGAGTGGCGTTAGGGCGAAGACAAGGAAGGGAGCTGGAGCTGGGAGCGCCTCCTAATAATGAATAAAGGCGAGTGGGAGTGAGCGTAGGAATAAGCGTGGGAGTGACTGTGGGAGGGTAAGTGGGGGGAGGGGGAACAGGAAGGGAAAGGGGAGGGTGAGGGAAAAAGGAAAGGAGGGAAAAGGGAGGGGGAAGGGAGAATGACGAGAGACGGGGGGGAAAGTGTGGGGGAGGAGGGGGGAAAGGGGAGGGGAAGAGAGATACACAGGGGGAAAAACGAAAACGAGGAAAGGAGGAAGGGAAGAGAAAGATAAGAAAAGCAAATGATAGAAGAAAAACAGTGATATATATACATGTGTATATATATATATATATATATATATATATATATATATATATATATATATATATACAGAAGGGAGGCTGGCAGTGGCTACTGATGATGGATGGAAGGGAGAGGAAGGGACTGGGAGGAGAGAGGAAGAGGAGGAGAATACGGAGGACGAGGAGGAGGAGGGAGAAAATGAAGAAAATGAGAAGGCATTGCACCACACAAATGAATATGGAAAGACTGGTAAGGAGAGAGAGATAGGGAGGGATGGAGGAGAGGGAGATAGGGAGGGAGCGGGGAGGGAGATAGGGAGGGAAGGAGGAGAGGGAGGGAGGGAGGGGAGGAGATAGGGAAGGACGGAGGGAGGGAGGGAGGGAGAGAGATAAGGACGGAGGGAGGGAACTATGGAGAACAACATACAACGTAAAAACAATATATAATTATTTTACGATCATAAACAAAGAAGTAAAGCTAGCATGACTCACATGTAATAATAAAGAATAAAACTATTTTTCCATATTTTTGATGACTTAGAGACGAGACCTCAAAAACTTCGTGAAAAAAAAAAATTGTCCAACATTCAAACACCAAAAAATGTATCACCAAACCAAACGAAGAAATAAATAAAAAATAGATATACTAATAAAATGAAAATTGCTTTAATAGTAACAGATGGATGAACAAATGACCAAATAAACGAACAAGAAATTTAAATACTAATAAAATACTAATAATTATATATAATTACAATAATTATTGATAAATGAAAACGCGAGGGCTCCCATATGCCCCTCTTGCATTGTTATGAGCCAATAAATCAACAATATGCAACATATCCCCTCCCCTCCCCCCCAACGGGCCTGGGTATTCCCCCCAACAGCCACGCCCCCCTTATAGGCTAAATAAAATCGTCCCATTACATGCCATAACAATATACATAAAGTCCCGAGTTCGATTCCCACCAGCCACAGGAGAACTTAGCAAACAGAATAACATTCTTTAATACCAGTTCGAGTCTTCAGCAAACATCCTTGTTATTGTAATTCCGAGAGACGTTATGCACACTAAGGGGCCCACGATGCTTCTGGAGCGAGGTGTTATCCACACTATGGGGACCACCCACGGCGGATCCCGAGTGGGGGTGGGGGGGCACAGTAAGTCAACTTTAGGCCTTATAAATTGGTTTTCAAGGCCAACTAAGGCCCAAAAAGGCCACTCGGAAATTCTTGGAAACAAGTTTTGGGATAAGAAGACAAAATCTGAGGATAAGCCCATCAACTCAAAAAAAGTTTGTTCTAAAACCAAAATTGCGGGAAAGGGAAGAGGAGGACGCTGGAGGAACGGTTGGAAGAGGAGGAAGTGGAGGAAAAGGTGGAAGAGAAGGAAAAGACGGAGATGGAAGAGGAGGGCGAGGAGGGCGAGGAGTACGAGGCGCTGGAGGAAAGGTTGGAAGAGGTGGAAGAGGAGAATGAGGAAGAAGTGGAGAAGAGGTGGAAGAGAAGGATGTGACGGAGGAGGAAAAGGAAAGTGAGGTGGAAGGAGAATGAGGTGGAAGGAGGAAAAGGTGGAAGAGAAGGAAGAGACGGAGGGGGAAGAGAAGAATGAGGAAGAAGTGGGGAAAAGGTGGACGAGAAGGAAGAGGAGGGGAGGAGGAAAAGGAGGAGGAAAAGAGAGAGGAAGAAAAGGAGAATGAAGACGAGACGTTTGAAGAGGAAGTGAAGGAAGAAGGTGATGAAGGTGAGAATGGGGAAAAGGAGGAAGAGGAGGAAGAGAAGGAAAAAGAATAGGGAAAGCAGCAGCAGACAACAGCACTAATAATAATAATAATAATAATAATAATTTCATTTGGCAATGAATCAATATACATGAAGTGTAGATAAAGAAAAAACACATATTTCGAAATAACAATTACAATTGCCCAGGATAATAATAATAGTACTTGGAGAATGAGGATGAGAATGAAGATAAGGATGCGGATAAAGATGACAACGCGGATAGGAATATGGACGAGGATGTGAACAGGAAATTTCTTCCACAGACGCACGCGTTGGGACACGTGCCACCCTCGCTCAGGCCATAATGACACCTACGCCCTTCTCCTTATCTCGACTTTGTCTTCTTTCCTAAGTTCCTATCACAAACTCGCGACTTCCTCAGCAAGTATACACGAACACCTTATCGACATAAATATATATTAACAAACTCCTACTGGGATTCGAACCCTTGATTGAGCGGCTGCTTACTATGAGGCAAGGACCGTACCGTTGCGCCGCGACCACGAACAAGGATTCGAATCCCAGTAGAAGAGTATTAATTCCATGTCATAATGACACACTACACACACACACACACACACATATATATATATATAAAATATATACACGCACACACGTTCCATTTTGCCTTTTAGTGGCCTTCCATTCTCTCTGTAACGCTATATATATATATATATATATATAACACTAACACTATGAGACTACCATAACACGTAGTTCAACACGTAGTATCAAAACACGTACAAAGTAAAACAATGTCTATACAGCATAACATAGCGACACATTACTCACACGGGTACACAAATACATGTCCTATACTTTCAACATGGTGGCAGTCTTTATTGTTTTTATTTCGGGTGACGCCTGGCTATCTTATTCAGGTTAGTACGGATCAAGATGAGAGAGAGAGAGAGACAGAGAGAGAGACAGAGAGAGAGAGAGAAAGAGACAGAATCACTTCACCGCCCTCAGCTACATCTGCCTGAGACACAGCCCCCCCCACCGCCCCAGCCGCCTAAGCCACAGCCCCCTTCCCCCCCCCCTACCACAACAGCCACACACACACATCCCTGCTCTGCCTTGCGTTTCCCCCCAAGAATGGGAGCGGGTGGGGAGGTGGGGGGGAGTTAATCCCCCCAAAAAACTTGGGTCGACCTCAAGTTGACCTGAAACTATTCGAGGGCGAGGCTGCGGTGAGGACGACGTTGGGCGAAACTATGCCTTAATTAGACCCTTCGTGGGTCCCCGAAATCCCTCTGATGAAGAACGCTACAGAGATGTCGCTGGTACGCGCACACGCGCATACACACACACACACACACACACACGCACACACACACACACACGACTCGTTGGCGCTGTGATAGAGTTCGCGGCTGCCACGACGGCGGTCTGGGTTCGAATCCCGCCCAGGGCTGAAATAATTTCAGTATCGCTGCGCTGCGAGTTGTTACTCTAACTCTCGTGGGCGGGGAGTTGTGTGAGTGTGCGTGTAAGGTTACAGCATTACCCACAGATCGGTCATATATGAGCTCTGACCTCTCTCCCGAGAGGGTAATATCTGTCAATCACGAGTCCAACACGTGATCCAAGACCATGGTGGTGAATCACACACATACATACAATGGAAAATAAAAATATAGCCGAAGTTGGAACTCTAAGTGAATCTGAATCTAGGTAAAATAAATTGGAGAGTGACAGGGCCCCACGAGCGCTGTGCCTTTCCTACACACACACACACACACACACACACTCACACGTGAACATCCAGAAAAGTGAAATGGACAGGGAGGGAGAGGAAGATGAAAGTGGGAGGGGAGGAGGAGGAGGGTGTAGGAGAGGAGGGGAGGACAGCGAGAGTGGCAGACGGAGGGAGAGAAAGAGAGGAGAGAAGGAGGGGAGAGGGAAAGAGAGAGGGAGGGAGAGGAGAAAGGATAGAGACAAAGAGAGAGGGGGGAGAGGAGGGGAGACAGGGAGAGGGAGGGAAAAAGGGAGGGAGGGAGAGGAGAGAGGGGGGAGGAAGGCAAGAGGGAGAGGGAGGGGAGAGAGGGAGAGGGAGAGAAGAGGGGGGGAGGGAGGGAGCGAGGGAGATGGAACCTATGGTACGGGCTTAGGGCAAAGGCCCTCGTCAAATATGACGTTGAAGGAAATGGAAGCGGAGGTCGGGAGGGGGGAAGCGGGGGAGGGGGGAGGAGGGAGGGGGGAGGACGTCGTTGGTATCCCAACTCAATGACAAGAAAGGAAGAAGCCAGGGAGGGGGAGGGGGAGGGGGAGGTCCCCTGTCAGGTAGCTTCCTCCTTTCCACGAGGGTGAAGGAGGGGGGGAGGGGGGAAGCTGAAGATGTTCAGGAGGAAGATAGAAGTGATGCGGGGGGAGGGGGAAGGAGTGGGGGGAAGGGATGGGGAGGGGAAGGGGATGGGGAGAAGAAGGGGAGGAGAAAGGGATGGGAAGGGAAAGGGGAAGGGAAGGGGAAGGGGGAGGGAAAGGGGGAGGGGATGTGGGGAGGGAGAAGGGGAGGCGGAGGGAATGGCGAAAGGCGGGAAAACTCAAGGGTTCTGTAGGGGGAGGGAGGGAGGGGGGCTTATTAGTCCTATGTTTAACCAGGGGGGGGGTTCCCCTGATGTGGGAGGTATAAAGAGTATTTGTAGCCTCGGGTGGGTGGGAGCGTGTGTGCGTGCGTACATGCGTGTCGGGATATTAGGCCTATGTCAAAGTTTGGTGTATTTGGAATTTGGCCGAAGAACGACGCAAAGAGGAGAGGCCGAAGAGGACGGAAGAGGAGAAGGAGGAGGAGGAGGAAGAGGAGGAGGAGGAAGAGGTGGAAGAGGAGGAGGATGAGAGGCGAGAACAAAAGGATGGAAGTAAACACACGAAGTAGGACAGAGGTGAAAGGGAGGACGAGGAGTGGGGAGTGGGAGGAGGAGGGGAGGAAGGGGAGGAGGAGGGGAGGAAGGGGAGGAGGGGGGAGGAAGGGGAGGAGGGGAGGAAGGGGAGGGGGAGGGGAGGAAGGGGAGGAGGGGAGGAAAGGGAGGAGGAGGGGAGAAAAGGGAGGAGGAGGGGAGGAAAGGGAGGAGGAGGGGAGGAAAGGGAGGAGGGGAGGAAGGGGATGAGGAGGGGAGGAAGGGGATGAGGAGGGGAGGAAGGGGATGAGGAGGGGAGGAAGGGGATGAGGAGGGGAGGAAGGGGATGAGGAGGGGAGGAAGGGGATGAGGAGGGGAGGAGGAGGAGAGGGAAGTGAAAGGGGGATGAGTGGGGAGGAGGAAAGGGGAGGGGGAGGAGGAAGAGGGGGAGGAGAAAGAGGAGGGGGTGACGAAAGGGGAAGACGAAAGGGGAGGGGGACGAAGGGGAAGGGAAGCGGAGTGAGGGGAGGAGAGGAGGAGGAAAGGGGAGGGGGAGGAGGAAGAGTGGGAGGAGAAAGAGGAGGGGGTGACGAAAGGGGAAGACGAAAGGGGAGGGGGACGAAGGGGAAGGGAAGCGGAGTGAGGGGAGGAGAGGAGGAGGGGAGAGTAGGAGGATGAGGGGGAAGTGGTGGGGAAGATGAGAGGATGAGGAGAGGAAGAGGAAGAATGAGATATGGAAAGAGCAGCAAATGAGGAGGAAAGGGAGAGGAGAGGAGAGGAGAGGGATAGGAGGGGGAGAGGAGAGGAGGGGGAGGAGAAGAAGGGGGACGAGGAGGAAGGAAGAGATGGTGGAGATAAGGGAGAGGTGGGGTCGTGGGCGGGTGGTGGAGAAGGATCGTCTCCACCTTCGGTTTAATGAAATGGACAGGCGTTGACACTAATGCCAGTTTGTCTGTCACTCGAGTCTGTCTGTCTGTCTCTGTCTGTCTGTCTGTCTGTCTGTCAAGTCCATCTATTAACCAAGTCATCAGCCATTTATGACTCATTGAAGACATCGTTTTCAGTCTATCAGTAATTTAAGTCATCAGTCACTCAAGTCAGTCAGCCGCTCAAGTTAGTCTGTCAGTCAAGACAGTCACTCAAGTCAGTCTATCAGTCTCATATGACAACCTGTCAGTCACTTTAGTTATTTAAATCAGTCACTCAAGTCAATTTATCAGTCAAGACAGTCAGTCACTCAGGACGGCAAGTCGCTCAAGTTTGTTTGTCAGTAAAGAGCCACTCAAGTC
>NC_134813.1:31411702-31466702 GCF_046742065.1 Oratosquilla oratoria
CTGAGAGGCAGGAGGCAGTGAATATGTGTGTTGGGAGGCAGGATGCAGTGCCAGGGTTCGTTAGAGGCAGTGTCTGTGTTTGTTGGGAGGCAGGAGGCAGTGACTATGGTCGTTGGAGACATTCTTCATGTTTAGCTTCTTGTGGAGAACTAGGTGGTCCGTGACGAGAACAGCGATGAAGATAATGGTTGGGGGAAGGGAATGGCTTAGGAGTGTGGAGGAGAACCAAAAAAAGGGAGGGGAGTAGGTGAGGAGGGGAGTAGGTGAGGAGGGGAGTAGGTGAGGAGGGGAGTAGGAGGGGAGGGTAATAGGTGGGGTGGGGAGTAGGAGAAGAGGAGTAGGTGGGATGAGTTTTTTATTTTCTTTTCTTTTTTTCTTCTTAGGTGGGGAGGGGAGGGAAAGTAGGGAGGGAAGGGTTGGGGAGGAGTGGGAGATGGGAGGGAGGGATAGGGAGGGTAGGGGTGGAGAATGGGAGAAAAAAAGGGGGGGAGGGAGGGATCGACTGCCCGGAAAAAATCTCTATCAAGATGTCCTCTCCTATACCCTCCCAACTTATCACCCTACAATCCCCCATAAGTATTTTTCTACACCCTTCCCCCCCCCCCACCCATTCACCCATGGAGAGCGGTTCTTTGGAACCTGGAGCCAGCGGGCGAACCGGGTTGGTTCCGTTGATGCATTACTATCAAAACGCCACCGGTAGCAAATTTGAATTTGAATTTGAATTTCAACCGTCCTCGCCGCCGGAAAGCGGGAGATGGGATTTATTTTTTCCACAAATATATCAAAGACCAAACCAGGGCGAGGAACAAGAAAAATAGGGAGAGAGTGAGAGAGGAAGAAGAGAGAGAAAAAAAAATAAATAAAAAAAATAAAAAACGGAAAAATAATAAAAATGTGTAGTTGTTTGTGAACAACTCCCCGAATTTAGGTTCGTTGGAGGTTCTAGATGACTCCCGGTGAGGGGAGACAGGAACCAAAACTACGCGACTCCTTCAAAAGGTGTGTATATATATATATATATATATATATATATATATATATATATATATATATATATATATATATATATATATCGAATGGCTTCCCTTCAAATTAGCTAACTACTGACAAGCTTGTGCTAGGTTTGCGTCATCACTGTGTCACCCGACCTGGTCGGGAATCACTCACACACACACACACACACACACACACACACACACACAGAGAGAGAGAGAGAGAGAGAGAGAGAGAGAGAGAGAGAGAGAGAGAGGAGAGAGACGCATCCTTTCATCCTGTTTGTCACACAAAGGCGGTCATGGTGATGCATCCTTACTTTTTTTTTCAAAATGCTCTGATCCCCCCCCCCCCCCGGACTCCATAAAAGTGCGCTGCGTGACTCTGGACCATAGGGATGTCACTAAAATCCCTGAAATATTGACTTTTATATGGGCCATAATAGGTGGGTAAGGGTAGAGGAGGAGAGGAGGAAGAGGAGAGAGAGGAAGAGGTAGAAGAGGAGGAAGAGGAGGAGGTGGAGAGCAGGGAGAAGAGTAGGGAGAGAGGAAGGGAGCGGAGGAGAAGAAAGAGGGGGAGGAGTAGGGAGAGGGAGATGGGAGGAGGAAGAAGAGGAGGAGGAGGGGAAAGAAGAAGAGGGAGGGAAGGCGTGAGAAGAGGAGTGAGAAGAGGAGGGACAAGGAGAGGAGGAGGATTGAGAAGAGGAGGGACAAGGAGAGGGGGAAGATTGAGAAGAGGAGGGATAGGAGAAGGAAGAGGAGGAGGGAGAGGAGGAAGAGGAGGAGCAGGAGAGAGGAGGAGAAGGGAGAGGAGGAGGAGAAGGGAGAGGAGGAGGAAGAGGAGGAAGAGGAGGGTCATCGAGTGGGCAATGACTGTCGAGTGTTGACTGTCTGGCCTTTATGCGTTGATGAGCCCCCTCCCCCCCCCCATTCCCAGTAGTCTCTCTCGATGCAAATGGCGCGATACTGTATCGGCACCGATCTGCCGGGGGGGGGGGGAGGCGCCCAGTCGCCTGACTGCAGGCCCAGGGGAGAGAGAGAGAGAGAGAGAGAGAGAAATAAAGGCATGACGTCAGTTGGGACTGGATCTAAATAACAACGAGGCCAGATGCATAAAATAAATCAATGTAATAATGATAATAATAATAATAATAACTATATATAAAATAATAAAATAAATACGCGTATGACTCGCTGAATACAGCAACCATCTTAGTTACATAACAGACAACTGCTTAAGATAACCTTCCAAGTGGCTTGTTAAGCTTTAAACGCGATTTTGGTTGTTCTTCGTAATTCCTTAAAAAAAAAGGGAGAAAAAAAAGTCCTCCTAAGCTTCTGGGCTTCCTCTTTTCAACAAATCATTTCTCTTTCTTCCTCTCTTTCTCTCTCTCTCCCTCTATCTATGTACACCTAATTCTATTTACAAAATTGGATTACACAGGATTAAAGCAACACTCATCCCATCTCAAGTTTCCATAGGTCATCGGTGTGTGTGTGTGTGTGTGTGTGTGTGTGTGTGTGTGTGTGTGTGTGTGTGCGCGCGTGTGTGTGAGATTCACCACCATGGTCTTGGATCACATGTTGGACTCGTGATCGACAGCTATTTCCTCCCGGGACAGAGCTCAGAGCTCATACATGACCGATCTATGAGTAATGCTGTGACCTTACACGCACACACACTCCGAACTCCCGCCACGAAAACTGGAGTAACGCCTCGCAGCGCAGCGATACTGAAATTATTTCAGCCCTAGGTGGGGTTCGAACCCGGCCCGCCATAGTGGCAGCCGGGATCTCTACCACTGCGCCACGAGTCGTGTGTGTGTGTGTGTGTGTGCATTTCCTAATTGTAGTAGAGAAGGACCAACGCTTTTGGATTCCTCTCTCCCTCCAACATACATACCTTCAAATTCATAGTTCCACCGTGTGTGTGTGTGTGTGTGTGCGAGCACACACACACGTCTCCCCTCAGTCCACCCTTTTCCGGTATGTTTGACAAACTTCCGGTAGAAAGTGTCCCCCTCCCCCTCCCCTCCCCCACGTTCACGCGATCCCCGGCAACGTGGGGAGCACCAAGGTCGAAACAAGAACAGGGCAGTTCACACGTGAAAGAAAACTAATATGACATCATGTGGAAGCACGAAAGAATCTTTATGTCAGGCGGGTCAGCTAATGACCCTTTGATGACAGACTACACAATCTTTTTCCCATAACTGAAGTGACCTATTCTTGTCTCGACTTTAGAAAGCCAGCGCGCACATTTCGTAAGTGCGTGGTCCTTGTGTTCGACACCCCTCCCCCCAGTAACTAAAGCTGCCCCAACACAATAGGCAAAGGTGGCTTCTTCAGTAGATGGTAGGGTTCTATGTCTTAGTCACTTCCGTAGTGGGTTGTACTTTCACTTTCATTCTCAATGCTGCCAAGTGAATTTATTCAAACCCTAATATATATATATATATATATATATATAATATATATATATATATATATATACATACATACACACACACACACACAGACACCAACAGTGGAGGAAAAAAATAAAGCAATGTATGGCAAGACTCAACAATACTGGTAACACTTACGTTAATAAAATGTTATTAACATTTCATAACATTTAACCTACCCTACTGCCAGAAGTATGACGGTCAGCGTTTCTGCCTGGAGCGTTCTCTCTGCGACTTACCTGGAAAAATAAAAAATATATAAATATAAATAAACTAACAAACATAAAGTAAAATTATTAATCGATCAATCATTAAATGAACAGCTGATTAACTATCTCCTATCATATTGAATAGACAACAGGGCAGGACTCGCAGTAATGGATCTAAATTGAACAAATTTAGATTTAAGAAGGAAATAGGCAAGAATTGGTTTACTAATAGGGTGGTCAACGAATGGAATTGATTTGGTAACCATGTAGTGAGCGCTGAAACTATCGGTTGTTTTAAGAATAGGTTAAACAACTTTATGGATAAGAATGACAGGTGGTAATGGACATGGAACTCCGTAGTGTAGGCCTTATGGTCTTTTGCAGTCTTCTTCGTTATGTTCTTACTCAATCCACTCAACATTGAAGTCTCCCATGACCAACATATTTTCAGTTTCTTCTCGATTTCTATAACTCGTATAAATATGCCAATTATATCTAGTAAAATAAACTATAAACACAAATAACGCTAATATTATACTCTATCAAATTTATATGAACAGACTTAATGATCAGCTTTGGCATGGGTGGCCAATTACTATACATTTTTTATTTGTTAAGACCACAATCCATATCACAGACACACAAAGAACAACGAAAACTACTTCATTCTTTTCAATGTGAAAATGTTCAAGAACCCAACTGCAAATGATAAATATAAACTTTAAATAAAATGGAAATACATTCTTGATGGAAGGCTGGTGAAATATTTCAAGACATATATACATGTCAATAAAACATTTCAGCCTTCCTCGAAAAAGAGAATAGAAATGTGTACCATAAACATATTGTTTCAATTTGCTGAGAGAGAGAGAGAGAGAGAGAGAGGGGGGAGGGCGAGAGAAAAGATGACTTGGTCGACAGAAGAGAGAGAGTAATTAGGGAAGAGAGCAAAAGAGAGAGGAAGGGGAGAGAAACTAAGTTCGAGAAAGTCGTAAAGCCTACATGCTCTCATTCTTCGTTCCTAAAAGCCCCTTCTCATGAGGGTGGCGAGGGGGCTGGGGGGCACAGCCCCCTCCTTGCTTCTTTCCAGCCTCCCTCCCTAAAGATCAGAAACATCCAACTTTTCCATTATCCTGCCAATCACATATAATTACCCAAGCCGACCCCCGTTCGCGGGGAGCACCCTCCCCACTTCCCATTTTCTATGCCATTTACGAAGACTCAGTTCCGTTTTCTCTCGCTCCCAGCCAATGAATTTTGGTTTCCTACATTCTCCCGCCTTCCTCCACTAGTCTGGGTTATAATTCTTTAACGGCCACCCTCTTTGAGGGGGGGAAAGGCTTGTGATATACAGAACATATGCACAAAACAACGCAGGTATTTGGGCTTTGATTTCATCTCCTAAAAATCTGTTTGGAAGATTCCGCCTCTTCCATTTCAGTTTGATGTTTTCACATCTCACTTTACTTATTTCTTCATTTATCTATTCTTGCCAAATCAATCTTAATCCATCTTTGCCGGATGGCATAATTCCTTTCAACCAAGCTGCCGCTAGATGAAAATAAATATATAAATGAACGAATAAGTAAATAAATGAAGCGTTAGGGACCCCATCCACGATACGATCTGGTCTTCAGTCCGCCGGACAGATCTGGTCGGATCCGGCCAGGTTGGTGTGTGTCGGTCGGACAAACCGAAATCAGTACACACACGATCCAATTTGATCGTATCAGAGCAGACCCGGATCTATCAGACCAGATCGTACCGTGGATGGGGCAAAAAGAATAAATAAAATAAAATAAATAATAATAATACAATAAATAAAATAAAATTAATGAAAAATAGAAATAAACGAAATAACAAAACAAAATATATATAAAAAGCCTCTCCTGCTGGCAGCCACCATTCTTTATTTATCAATTTATTTCGACCCCCCTTGGGGTTAGTATACAATAGTTAACAGTTTTATCTTTCGAATGCGTTCTGTATTTACAAGAGACGGCAAGCCAATGGCCATCAAACACTTTTCCATTTCCACTTCCCTTCTCTATTTACGAATACTTTTTCCCCTAGGGGTGCCAAATGCCACGGTGTGTGTGTGTGTGTGTGTGTGTGTGTGTGTGTGTGTGTGTGTGTGTGTGTGTGTGTGTGTGTGTGTGTGTGTGTGTGTGTGCGCGCGCGCCCCAGTTGGTCTACGAAGAGAGTGTGACCCGTCTCAATTTTTTCTTCGAATTTATATCTTCTAATTCCTCTTAATATACACATATATATATATATATATATATATATATGTGTGTGTGTGTGTGTGTGTGTGTGTGTGTGTGCGTGTGTGTGTGCGTTTAAATGACTATGAATATTAACTACCTCTTACCATATACAAAATCTTATCAAAACCTCGTAACAATATCATCAAAACCATGACAATATGCCCACACCCACTGCCAGACGTACGATGCCACTCAACTGGTCATGTCCACCGAATTCCCACGGGGCAGGGATGGGCCCTGTGTCGATTCTAGAACCTGGCAAACGTTCGAGGACTTGAATCAGCTGAAATTCGCTCGAACGTTTTCACGATCCGACTGTATGAATGAACGTTTCCCTGACCCCTGACCCCCCCCGTTCAATTTTGTTTGTCTTTTTGTGTTACATGAAAGGCTGTCCAATGAAGGAGGCACCGATGGCATCAAAGTCCCTTTGATACAGCCACCCCCCCGGGGGGGAAAGGGGATGGGGGGCAAGATGGCGGTCGAAATAGTGGACAACTTTTTCACTAATGAAGCAAGTGAGTGAACAAGCTAAAGAAAAAATATATATACACTTATTTATATATATATATATATTTTTCAGTTATATATATATTTTTATCTATGTATTGTTTTTCATTCATTCATTTATTTATATATATTTGTTCAGTTGTGTCTTTATTTCTTGTTTTTTATTTATTTCTAATTCTATTTATTTATTCATTTATTTATTTGAGTGCTGGAGGAGGGAAATGAGGGTTCGAGTCCCACAACGTCAACGCGTGACGGCAGTGCGGCCCCTGATCTCCGAAACGCGTCATTATAGGAACGAAATGAGATGTCCGAGCACAACGGGCAAAGGTGACGACTCGGCCAAAGCGAAGCTCCTGTCGTGGTACCTCCCCCACCCCCACGAGTCTAGGGAGGAGGGGGGGATGAAGACTGTATACCAGGAACTGATTGGGGGAGAGGGGAGAGAAGGAAGGGGTGAGAGGGAGGGGAGGGGAGAGAAGGAAGGGGTGAGAGGGAGGGGAGGGGAGAGGAGGAGAGAAGGGAGAGGGGAGAAAGGGAGGGGAAAGGAGAGGGGCAGGGGAGAGAAGGGGAGATGATAGGTGGCGGGGAGAGGAGAGGAGAGGAGTGGAGAGGAGAGGAGTGGAGAGGGTAGGAGGGGAGAGGAGAGGATGGGGGGGAGAGGAGAGGGTAGGAGGGGAGAGAAAGGGAGAGGATAGGTGGAGGGGGAGAGAAGGGGAGGGGAGGGGAGGGGAGGGGAGAGAAGGGGAGGGGAGGGGAGAGAAGGGGAGGGGAGGGGAGAGAAGGGGAGGGGAGAGAAGGGGAGGGGAGGGGAGGGAGGGGAGAGGAGGGGAGAGAGGGGGAGGGGAGAGGAGAGGGGGAGGGGAGAGGAGGGGAGGGGAAAGGAGGGGAGAGATGGGGAGGGGAGAGGGGGATATGGTGGGGAGAGAAAAGGAGGGGAGAAGGGGAGGGGAGAGAGGGGGAAGGAGGGGCGTAGGTTTGCTTTTTAAATAGTTCATACTTTGCGCGCCTGTCCTCAAAGGTTATTTTCCCCGAATCTGTTCAGTGTGTGGCAAGCAAGTGCATTTCCCTCGGCGTGGACAAAGTAGAGTAATCTGTCTCGCAAAAGCGGAAGATAAACTTTCTCAAGGTTCCGTTTTCGCCATATTTTTTCTTTTTATAATTTACGCGTCTCCCTTTTACGCGGCTTTATCACTTTCGCGGGATTTTGTCATCTTGTTTTCGCGTTTCCCTTTTGCGCGGGTGTTCTCATTTTTCGCTGTATTCCTCCATCCTCCGTTTTCGTGTTTACTTTTTCGCGACCGCCCCGCCCCTTTTCGTGTATTTTTCGCGATGTTTTCGTGTGCTTTTTCGCGACATTTTCGTGTATTTTTTCGCGATTTTTTTTTTCTCGGATACCTGAATTATTTTATCCTGTTTAACACGAGACTATATTTAATTAAACTCTTCATTGCCTTCAAGTTTCTCTACACTGATTAAAAATGTTTTTCGTCAGCCAGGATAACCTTATATGTTTCCTCCACTTTCAAAGGATTTTTTTTTATTTCATTATTTAATCCAGGGACCAGATGAATTTCTTCGGTTTTGAAATGATTCCCAAAAACAACGAAAGTCTTTATTTTTTTATTTTTATTTTTTTCTCGTGGTCCACGAAAAGGGCCCATGTTAGCTGCTTTTAGCGAGCTTGGAAATAAAAATCCTTTGCATAGTCGCAGATAACAGGGTTATCAATGATCCTCTTCAACGGAATAAAGCTATCACGCATCTCTTAATTACACGCTTTCACATTTGGAGAGAGAAAATGAGTGCGAGAGAGAGAGAGAGATGAGGGGATGGGAGTGAGGGAGTCCAAGATAGGGAGTGAGAGAATGAGTCTTACTCAACTCTCTATTCGTAAAAAAAAAAAAAAAAAAAAGTTCCTCTTTTCTACTGTCGTTGGACTTCGGTGAAACGTTCGCCCTTTCTGTTGTGATTCCCTATGACCGACGCGAAACCGCGTGTCCCGGATGGCGGGTTGTTTGCGACCAAGCTTCACGTGAGGCAGACGTACGTTCGAATCCGACACACACACACACACACACACACACACACACACACACACACACGGCTCGATGGCGCAATGATGGAGTTCCCGGATGCCACTACGGAGATCCGGAATCGAATCTCGCCCAGGATTGAAATAATTTCAGTATCGATGCGCTGTGGGTTGTTACTCCAACTCTCGTAGGCGGGGAGTTGGGTTTGGGTGTGTGAGTGCGTGTAAGGTCACAGCATTACCCATAGATCGGTCATATATGATCTCCGAGCTCTTTTCCGGGAAGGAAATAACTGTTGATCACGAGTCCAATACGTGATCCAAACACCATGGTGAACACACACACACACACACTGCTCTCTCCCAATCGCCCCTGCAATCTGCCCCCGAGTTCACTAGCTTCGTATGTGATGTTATCAAAGGCTTTCTTGAGATCTACGAAGTACTTATACTGTGGCTTGGTTACAAATGTAACCTTTTTGTCTGAGTAAATATTGTACAATATCTTCACGTGTCCCATCAAAATGTCTCCATTATCATCATTATCATTAGCGTTATCTTTATCATTATTATAATAATCATCATTATAATGTATGTGCTTCTTATCTAAGCAGGTCCTCTTATTTTCTAAACGGAAACTCTTAATTTCCCTTTGAAAAGCTTATAAGTTGCGTGATTCACCACTATGGTCTTTGGATCACGTGTTGGACTCGTGATCAACAGCTATTTCCCTCCCGGAAGAGAGCTTAGAGCTCGTATATGACCGATCTATCGGTAATGCTGTGACCTTACATGGATACACACACCCTACTCCCCGCCCACGAGAGTTAGAGTAACGACTCGCAGCGCAGCGATACTGAAATTATTTCAGCCCTGGGTGGGATTCGACCCCGGACCTCAGTAGTGGCAGCCGGGAACTCTACCAACTGCGGCACGAGTTTTGTGTGTGTGTGTGTGTGTGTGTGTGTGTGTGTGTGTGTGTGTGTGTGTGTGTGTGTGTGTGTGTGTGTGTGTGTGTGTGCACGTTCAGTGTAAGATACTCTGCCACATTCATTCTGGTAATGTGCAGGGCATTAAAGTGACCACTACGTAGAAACGCAACGGCAGAATCCCAATTTTATTTTTACATTTTGTTGTTTCCCCCTTTTCATGCTACAGGAACTGAACTCGACCCATACAAAACAAACATTACATTTCTCTCCCCACGATGAAGTCCTCCCACGCTGCATTGCGTGTTGTTGCATGGCCAAACGCGACCTATTTATAGTTTCACACAACACTGACCGCAGCAAAAAAAAATCTATCCGGAGTTCCCGATATCGGGAGTTTGTTTCGTCCCGAATATTGGAGATTCCCAGGTCTTCAGATTCCATGACCCGACTTAGCTGGATTTTCTCATGACACGCGGTCTTCTAAGGCTCGATTCACACGTATCGACTTTTCGCCGTGCGCCGTCCACGACACGACGTCGTGCTGTCAAACAACCATGGATATCTATGGACGCTTTCACACGTCACGATCACGTGTGAAAGCGTCCATAAGACACCCATGGTTATTTTACAGTACGACGTCGTGTCGTGGACGGCGCACGGCGAAAAGTCGATGCGTGTGAATAAACGAGCCTTATTACCCAGTCCATTTTCGCCTCGGTTGACCTTTGCTAGTGAAGACGAAGACAAAGAATAAGACGAAGACGAGGACCAAATATCATTAAAGAAAAATAATATGAAGACGATAAATATGACGAAGACGAAAATATGAATATGGGAAAAGTAAAGAAAACTAAGAAAAATGTGAAAAATATGAAGAAAATAAATAAAAGTAAGAAGCCAGCCGACTTTATTCAGCTAAGAAGACCCTCACACCTACGGGGCGGAGCGAGTTCGAATCCCGCACTTCTCCCCGATTCCTAGCAGAAACTGACAGGCCCCAAAGAGCATGTACATAAGGCAAAGGTGACGGCTTCGGCCGCAGCTACTTGGCGCCTCCTGGCATAGGTTCATCACGAAAACCTTATTAGGAATTCAGAGTTTACTCTGGATGACGTCACGTGACCCCAATTCCATAAACAACGAAATAGTTGATCTGATACAAAGTAGCTGAGATGATAAAGATTTTAAACTTTAAATGAAAAGGTTTCCCTAAATCAAATCATCTGCCACTAGCCTAAACAAAATCAACAAGGTACAAGTCTGTCAGTACCGGGGCTCGACATGTAGTGTTGTTTACTCGTGCCTTGCTACTCCTGCAGACTTTTCTTTGACGTGTTCCTCCCTCCCTCCCTCTCTCTCTCTCTGGCTGAGTAAATTTCGTCTTCCTGTAGCCTTCCTACTCCTCCTTCCCCCCTCACCCTTCTGTCAATCGACTGGCCCAATCAGCTTCACTCAAAGGTACCACGCCCTCGATATTGTCTAAACGTGGCAACGTCGCCCTTTATTAAAGCTGAATAAGAGTACACCTTCGCACACGCAACGTTGCCACATATTCTTACAAACCTAAAGAATTCACAGTCTTGTTCCAACCCTATAATTATATCAATCTTAATCAAACGTTTGCTTATTGGTTTAATATTTGTGGTGTGTTCCTGTAAAAGCAAATAACTTTGAATATAATGTAAATAGTGTATAGAATATTATACGAATTTATCAACATGAATTGCATTTACATACTGGAAGCTACAGGGTGATGCAACAATTAACCCACTGTTGTCACGATGACCACACGATGTCTGTGTTTGTACCCATGCGCGTACACAAGAATAAAATAATTAAATAAATAGATAAAATATAAAATAAAAATACAATAAAAATAAAATATAAAATAAATAAATAAAATATTTGTGCACAAAAGTCAGGTGTTCTCCGTAAGCAATGTGCACCTGTACTTTTGTTGACATGTGTACAGATGAAATAAATGAGGGGACGAAGACGGGGGGGGGGAGGGTCTCTGATCAAGTGAAGCGGCCTTGCTGTGGATATACTCTGTCTTGCTACACTGCTCCTGACCCAGGGCATTGTATGTGATACAAGGATGACCTGTCATCCATGAGCTAAGACGAGGGGAGGGAAGGGTAAGGGTAGATGGGGGGGGGGAGTAGGTACGTGTCTTTGACTTGGCTACCTCCCTTATAAGGGGGAAAAAGTTCTTGGTATATAGATATATGTACGGATGACAAGATTTCCGCCTAGTCCATCCATCCATGCAATAAAGAGGTGGCAACAGCGCGCAAATGTATATATGTATGTATGTATGTATGTATGTATGTATGTTTTTCACCACGGTCTTGGGCCACGTGTTTGACTCATGATCGACAGTTATTACTCTCCCGAATGAGGCTAATAACACACACACACACACACACACACACACACAACTCCTTGCCCACGAGAGCTGGAATGTCGGCTCGCAATGCAGCGATGCCGAAATTATTTCAGCCCTGTGGGGGAATTGATCAAAGACCGCTGGATTGGCGGTTGCGAATGGCACCACTGCACTGTCGAGGCGTGTGCATGTGTATATATGTGTATGTGTGTGTGTGTACACGTTCGCGCGATTATACAAAATTAACAAAACATTGTTTATTTCCCTAAAAACCCTAAACACTCAACCCCATGAACGCACAAGCGACGTTGCCACATCACCCACATCGCCAACGACACTGAAGGCAACATTGCCAGCTCTACATACGTACGTCATATCATCAGAGTTCCTCCACAGACGTACAACGAAGATCCCTGGACAACGGAATTACATCTGGGAGGGTTCCCCTCCCAAGCCTTGCATTCCTGAAAACTTGGAATCCCTGGCCTTACATTCGGGAAGAGTGTGGGGGCTCAGGGCTTTCCAGTGCCATGGATGGTGCCACGCGTGTCATTTGAAAACATGACAAAAATACATACACACACACACACACACACACACAGTGATAGATACTTGGAACAAGTTAGACAAAGAAACAGTGTGTGCAAACACTATTCAATATTTGAAGAAAAAACTTGATGCTGAGAGATACAAAGACGGGTCATCACGAGCATAGCTCCCTTCCCGTATAATACAATTAGGTAAATACACACACACACAACATCAGACATAGATCGGTCATATATGAGCTCTGATCTCTCTTCCGGGAGGAAAATAGCTGTCGATCACGGATTCAACTCGTGATCCAAGACAACGGTGAATTGTTAATCACACACACACGATGTTGATGGCTTAGAATTAAAGTGCATTGTGGTTGTTAAAATGTATCTCTAATCACTGGGACCCATTCAGTGTTGTACATATATATATATACATATATATATATATATATATATATATGCAAACACACACACACACACACATACTGTACATATCGTAATAACTGGGTCACCTCGGGTAACCTTCATTACAGTGAGGTACTCTGAAGGATTAGTGTCACGATCTCCAGGCGCCTCGGGCCGTTCGACAACTCGGCAGATCATCCTCTTCCTTCTCCTCTTCCTCCTCCTCCTCCATGTCTCTTTCTTTTTTCGTCTTCCCATCCTCCGATTGTAAGCGGTGAAGACCCTACGCCAGGAGGTGCTTTGCTGTGGCCGAAGGATGCCGTCACCTTTGCCCCTTACACTCGGAGAGCCCTGTTTGCACTATTCCTGGCACCAATGCATCATTTCCTGGAGCAGGAGCCCTCGTTTGAATAAAATCACCTGGCGTCAGCTCTTATATTAACGATGTACTCAACCCCTTCCATACCAGGTGGCACTTTTAATTACATCCCGGGCTGTCGCCAGGTGATTTTATTAATTTCCGCGGCACCTCCCCGCTCAGGTGCCTAGTCTGACCACCTCTTCACCGCCAGGCGATTTAATTCGCCCCCGTAACACTGTGACGTAGATAGTCGAGTGTTAGCACAGTGATAGATGCTACAGGCGACGGCAATGCAGGTGTTCCAAGAGGTTTTCCGTGTTACGTGAGTCGCACTCGACGCCTGTGCTCAAATTACCAAAAGGTTCATCGAAGCTTCTGGGGTCGAGTGGAACTCGAGGTGACGTGATACTCAAAGCCACGGGGACAGTGCCTCTAGAAGTGCCACCCGAGGCGTACGTACGTACGAGCGTATGTATACATTGCTTATGTATACATGTGCGTATGTATGTGTGTGTGTGTGCATTTCTTGTAGGTCAATATGATGTCTGTTTCTTTAAAGGTCTAGAAATGTCTCTTATTTTGTTATTATGTCGTACATCGTTTAGCTAACCTGTAATCTTAGCCTCTCTTCACACCTTTGAAACTTTATTTATTTATTTACCTCTATTTATATTCATTTATTTTTTGAGATGTTGGATTGGGAGGGTTTTATTCTATGTTTTCGTCTCTTGCTTCAGTTTCGTCTACGATTGCTAACTGAATACCTTTTTTTATTCTGTTTACACCTCTATAGGTGCTTTCAGGAGGAAATGCAAGATTTCTGTACATGCCAAGCCTTCTGTCATTTTCGTGCTTCCTCCCCCTCCCCCCTCCCTCTCTCTCTCTCTCTCTCTCTCTCGTTCTGCCGTCTCAATCTGGTCTCTTCTTGTGTTAACATTTTCTTTTTCGTTCCTTCGTTTCTCCCGAGGATTTATCATCACTTTCTATCCTTTGCCTTCTACTCCTGTTTCACCTTTCAACTCCGCCGAGGACTTCACCCCTTTTGTTCTAGACGGTGAACATAAAGCATAGCCTAGGTCTGGAGGGGGCGAGGGCTGGGAGGCGTACCAGCCTACAGGCTCGGAAGAGTAAGAACAGCAGCAACAGCAGCAGCAGCAGGAGCTGAGAGAGAGAGAGAGAGAGAGAGAGAGAGAGAGAGAGAGAAGCGAGGAGAGACTGAGGAGGGAGGTAGAAAGAGAGGAGAGGGAGAAGGAGAGAGTAGAGACAGGAGGAAGAGAGAGGAGAGACAGATGAGAGAGGGATCGGGAGAGGGATCGGGAGAGAGAGGGAGATAGAGAGCAGTAAACTCTGGAGGGCGATGTTGTTTGATGGTCTGTGGGGCAGGGAAGGATGGGGGAACCCGTGGCACGATAGGACTAACGGTAACAGAGAGCACCCTCACAAGCAAAGCGGGAAAGGAGAGGGAAGGGGAGGGGGGAAGGGACAAGACGGGACGGGACGGGAAGGGGAGGGAAGGGAATGGACGGGACGGGAAGGGACGGGAGGAAGGGGAGGGGAGGAGAGGGGAAGGGGAGGGAAGGGAATGGACGGGACGGGAAGGGGAGGGGAGGGGAGGGGAGGGAAGGGGAGGAGAGGGGAGGGGAGGAGAGGGGAAGGGACGGGAGGGGAAGGGGAGGGGAAAGAAGAGGAAAATGGGGACAAGGAGGAGCCCGAGGAAGAAGACGCGGAGGAGTGGGGGGGAGGAAGAGGTGGGGCAGGAGGAACAAGAGGGAGGGTTGAGAGGAAGAGGAAGAGGAACAGGAGTGAGATGAGGAGAGAGTAGGAAGAGAGGGTAGTGTGTGAGAGTAGGAGTGGGATGAGAAGGGGGAGTCGGAGGGAGAGAGGGAGGAGTGGGAGCAGGAAGGTGGAGGTGGAGGAGGAGGAGGAGGAGAGCAATAAAATGTGCTGAGTGGCGCTAGGAGGAACAGGCGGCAAGACGAGGAGTTGCCCAGGTGGAGCAGGAGACCGCCATGTTGGGGGATGGGAGGGAAGGACAGCGCTATGGGGAGCGAGCCAGGGGGGGTGGGGAGGGGGGTACATAAGGGAGCGAGACGGGGTGGGGGGGTAATGGAACAGACGAAGAGTTGGGAGTTGGACGGGAACGGGGCGCTGGACGGGAAGGTGGGTGGATGGGTGTGGGTATGGGGGGGCTGTTCCATAGAGAACTAGATTTGAGAGAGGTAGAGTAAGGGGAAGGCGGAAACAGGACGAGGAGGGGGAAGGAGGAAGAGGAGGAGGGGAAGGAGGAAATGGAGGAAGAGAGGGGGAGGAGCGAGTGGAGGAAGAGGGGGAGGGGGAGGAGGAGGAGGTAGGAGAGGGGAGGAGGAGGGGAGGGGGAGGAGAGGAAGAGGAGGGAAGGAAGCGATGGAGGAGGATAAAGAGGAGGGAGGAAGAGGAGGGGGAAGAGGAGGGAGGAGGAGGATGAGTAGAGGAGGAGGAGGAAAAGGACAAGTGGAAGGAGGAGGGAGGAAAATGAGAAGGGGAAGGAGGAGGGGGAGGGGGAAAACGAAGGGAGAAGGAAGAGTAGGAGTAGGAGTAGTAGTAGGAGGAGGAGTAGGAGTAGGAGGAGGAGGAGGAGGAGGAGGAGGAGGAGGAGGAGGAGGAGTAGGAGGAGGAGTAGGAGTAGGAGGAGGAGGAGGAGGAGAGGGAGATTACCCCCCTCCCTGGATCCCCCCTACCGCCTTTAAAACTTCTATTCTGACTAATCTATTTGGTTCAGCCAAATGGGGGAGTTAACTCCCCCCCTGGAGGCGGGCAGATGTCTGCCTCGCCCCCTCTCCTCCCCTCCCCCTCCCGACCCCAACTCGGCCCACACATAAAACAGCCGCAAACAGTGCTAAGCAATAAAACACAAAAGAGATGAAGCTTCGTAAACCTCAAACACCTGGAATTACGAGCATGAAAATAACACACGCATCTATATATATATATATATATATACAGTATATATATATATATATATATATATATATATATATATGTAGGAAAAAACCCACTGGGAAATAAGAAGCTTAGTCCGAACGTTTTCGTCTATTTAAGACATTATCAAGGAATACACAGTTACAGAGACAAAGGTGGATATATATACATAAAGTAAAAGACAAGCTAGGAACATGGGAAGTACACACAAGATGCTTCACAATCAGGTAGAGCCGATGTTTACATCTACGGACGTTTGGTCCATGACGTTACGTCACCCCCGCTTAGTAGCACTTGGAGAAGTTCTTACAATTTTATCAATAACAAAATCATCAAGTTTAAATAATCCTAAACTTAAATTGATATTATTGTCAAAGGTTTGTTTAATATGACTGGATTCGATGATGTTTCTTTCTAATAAGGATCTACAAGAAATTATTACATTCGAATTATCCCAGTCAATAGGATGATTGTGGTCTCTTACATGGACAAAAATGCCACTGGAACTTTGCCCACTCCTTACACTATATTTGTGCTGATTTATCCTAGTTTTTAAGTCTTTACCAGTTTGGCCGATATAAAATTTGTTACATTTAAGGCATGGAATAGAGTAAACACAACCCTCGTATATGCAAACATCGGCTCTACCTGATTGTGAAGCATCTTGTGTGTACTTCCCATGTTCCTAGCTTGTCTTTTACTTTATGTATATATATCCACCTTTGTCTCTGTAACTGTGTATTCCTTGATAATGTCTTAAATAGACGAAAACGTTCGGACTAAGCTTCTTATTTCCCAGTGGGTTTTTTTCCTGCATATTATTTTCACGTGTGCCTTGTGAATTACTGCAATATATATATATATATATATATATATATACATACACACACAAACATGCACAGTACATCTACATTATAAATATAAAGGAACAAAAACTGTAAAAAAAAAAAAAAAAAAAAAAAAAATCAAGAACTTTCCATTATTTCAACGGGTGTTACTTGTGCATTCCTTATTAGTGCAACTTGCACATTTTTCATCCGCTTCATAACAAAACTTGTGATAAAGGGAACACCATTCACTATTGTGGTCACAAGTTCAGTTTCTAGAACTGAAGTCGAAACTCTGAAAAAACCCATTAAAGGTCTGTTTGATTTTATGTATTGTTTTTTGTAATAATGGGTTTACATTACACTATGCGTATAATTTACCTTTGGCCTTCATTACCCTTGGCCTTAATATACGTAAAGATTTAAAATAACCTTTGTCGTTTCCGTTTGTGGGAGAGCCTGAGGCCTACACTAGGCAGTTCCATGTCCGTGTCCACCTATCATCCCCAGCTATAGTTAGCTAACCTTCTCTTAAAACAACCGATAGTTTCTGAGTTGACTACAAGGTTACCGAAGTCTATTGCATTCGTCCACAACTCTCCTGGTAAACCCGTTTTTGCCTGCTTTACGAACTGTGCTTTTTCTTGTAGTGATTAATTATTTTATCTCATAGTTACATTTTTAATCCCCCTCCTCTCCCTGTCTCTCTTTCTCCAGTTTCTATTTTGATAAATACGAATTTCACGTTATTTTTGTCCTTTCCATCTTTAGCCAACATATCTGTTTCTACAATTAGTTTACTCGCGTACGAAGCCATCTTTTGTGTGTGTGTGTGTGTGTGTGTGTGTGTGTGTGTGTGTGTGTGTGTGTGTGTGTGTGTCTGTGTGTGTGCGTGTGTGATAGATGGATAGATAGACAGACATACACAGACACATGCGAGCACACACACACACACACACACACATGCAAACAAACACACATTCATACAGATGGGTCATTACATGTTGTTTGCTAGTCACACCACACAACAGGCATTTCCGACTTTATAAGGAGCCAGCCATCTTCCTCTTTCTCCTCCTCCTCCTCCTCCTCTAATATACTTTCTATCACCCCCACCCCCACCCCACATCGGGGAGACGTTTCTAAGCCCTTTCGCTAAGTGTCAGGACTCGAACCTTCTAATCTGGCCGACGCCAGACGATTTTATTCACGGTTAATTACCACCCGACAACAAAGGCTAAGTGTATGGTGGTTTACCCCCCCCCCCCGTCCTTTGTGAATCCTAGACTGTACAGGGACCCTGGTACACAGACTTCAGTCCTGAAAGACAATAACAAAGGACAGGAGGTAACATGGGGAGAAGAGGGTGGATAGGTGAAGGGGGGGAGGATAAAAGGGATGGGGGGGAGATAACAAGGTAAAGGAGAACGAGGGGGGAAAGTTCGATGGGGAGAAAGGCAAAGTTGGGAGAACGGGGACACAAAGGTTGATGTAGATTGGGAAAGAGAGCGAGAAAGAGAGAGAGGGACGGGGGGGAAGTTTGGTGAATAGGAAGACGTACAGGGAACAGAGGAAGAGAGGGGATGAGGAGGAGGAGGGAGAGGAAGGAGGAAGGAGAGGGAGGAGAGGGAGGAGGAGGAGGAGGAAGGCGGAGGAAGAGGAGAAGGAGGGTGAGGAAGGAGGAAGAGCGGGGATGTGGAGGAGGGAGAGGAAGGAAGGAGTGGGAAGAGGAAGAGGGAGGAAGAGGGAGGAAGAGGAAGAGGGAGGAAGAGGAAGAGGGAGGAAGAGGGAAGAAGAGGAAGAGGAGCAAGAGGGTGAGGATGGAGGAAACGGGTGAGGAGGAGGAACGTGATCAAGAGGAATAGGGTGGGGGATGAGGATGAGGAGAAAGAGGAGGAGGGTGGAGAAAGAGGGAGGGGACAACAGGGAGGGTAGGGTATGGAAGGGCTGGGAGGGAAAGAGAACGTGATCAAGGACGAGAAGGAAAACAAAGTGTGATGAAGAGAAGAGGGGAAGGGGAAGGGGAAGGAGAGGAGGAAGGGGAACAGGAGAAAGAAAAGGAGGGGTGGGGAGGGGAGGGGAGGGGAGAGGGAGGGGGAGGTGACGGAGGGGAAGGAGGAGTTAGTGAAGGTGGACGGAAGCAGTTTAATCGCGGCCGACTGCTTCTCAATGGTTCAATTGTAGGCGTATTAAGGTCCCCGTCTCCTTGGTGGCACCCTGCTGGCCCTCCGGTGGCCCTCGGGTGGTCCTCGAGTGGCCCTCGGGTGGTTCTTTGATGGCCCCCCTGGTGGCCCTCTGATGACATCATAGTGGCCCTCGGGTGGTTCTTTGATGGCCCCCCTGGTGGCCCCCTGATGACATCCTAGTGGCCCATCTTGTGGCCCTCTAGTGGCCCTAAGGCGGCACTTTAGTAGCCTTCCAGTGGCCCTCTGATGACATCCTAGCGGCCCATCTTGTGACCCTCTAGTGGCCCTAAGGTGGCACTTTAGTGGCCTTCCAGTGGCCCTGTGATGACATCCTTAGCGGCCCTTTGTGTGGCCCCCTTTAGTTTCTTATGATACCAAGACTTACAGTACACCTCTGTACAGTACTTCTTTCCTCCTCCTCCTCCTTCTTCTTCTTCTTCTTCTTCTTCTTCTTCTTCTTCTCCTCCTCCTCCCTCCTCCTCCTCCTTTCATCGACCACTTCACCTTTCCCTAACCTATTCATACGCCATCTTGGTGTGCTCACCTCCTCGCTCTCGCTTCGTAAGAACTACGTCGACTTGGGTTCGGTCCCCAACGGCTGCCCGTGACCGCTACTTGACCTTGGTGGTCCGAGGAGCACACGGGGTGAAGGGTGGCGGCTTCGGCCGCAGCTAAGCGTCTCCCGGCGTAAGAATGTCTTCTCCTTTTCTTCTGGATTTTGCTGCATATACTCAAGCTAGTCCCCGTTCATTATTATCGTTAGTATCATTATTATTACTATATAATAATCACTTTCATTTCTTAATGAGAGGTATCGCCGCCTTGAGAGAGAGAGAGAGAGAGAGAGAGAGAGAGAGAGAGAGAGAGAGAGAGAGAGAGAGAGAGAGAGAGAGAGAGAGAGAGAGAGAGAGAGAGAGAGAGAGAGAGAGGGAGAGAGAGAGAGAGAGAGAGAGAGAGAGAGAGAGAGAGAGAGAGAGAGAGAGAGAGAGAGAGAGAGAGAGAGAGAGAGAGAGAGAGACAGAGAGAGGCATTCCCCAGCTCCCGTGGGATCTCTCCACTCTGTTGTTCCATATTCACTAAGGGACACCCTCTTCTTCCCCCCCCTCTCCCCCACACCCCTCGAACCCCGTATGTATATTTTCCTGCTACAAACGGGGCCCTTCCTTCCTTCCTCCTCCTCTTACTCCTCCTCCTCCTCCTCCTCCTGTAGTTCTGTGCCTTTCCTATTCCCTTCTCTGCTTCTAGGATTTCCTTTACCCTTTCCTGGTCCCTTCTCCTCCTCCTTCTATAATAATGGGAGCCGTTCTCACTCCCTCATTCACTTCTGGGATCTCCCATACTCCCTTCGCTATCCCTCCAGGATCTGGGACCTTCTTATTCCCATCTCAGTCCCTTCCCCACTTCTGGGATCCTCCATGACCCAGATCAAGGGCCTTCCTGCTCCTTTTACACTCCCTTTTCCACCGCTTCTGGGGTCTTCCCTTATCCAAAGGAGAGGGCCATGCGGGCACTTAAAAATAAAGAAATAAAAAGAAAAAAGAAAAAAAAATCCTTCAATCCCTCAGGGGCCCCCTCTGGCTCCCTACTAGTAGACCCCTGTGGCTCAAGCAGACTTCCCCGTGGCTCTTCACTGTCCCAACGAGCCACCTGAACCGTGGGAACTTCACGAACATGACTAGTTAATTCGTGCGTTATTGTTAAGATTGACATTATTGTTAAATGTTTCAAGGTCGAAACTATCGAGATATTTTTTGTTTTACACCCCCTTTCCTTTAGGTCCCTGAATCCTTTGTGATTTGACTCCCAAAGATAACATTAAATTAATAAAAAAAAAAGACAAGTAAATAAACATAGATAATATAATAAAAAATATAAACATAAATAAAATTGAACACATAAAAATGGATTATTCTCTGGCATTATCTATTAGATGATTACCCCCCTCCCCCCATATCCACACACAAGACTGTCAGCGCCCTTTGGAACCCATAGGGCGCTCCTTGGAGCGATGGGCGACACTGGCGTGGGCTGACGACAAACGGCCACTTGTCAGGCACGTCAGCCCCATCAGCCAGCCACTCTCCCCCCAACTCCCCGTCACAAACTCCAATGCCCGCGGAGTTAATCTTCCCCATAATTGGTAACTCCCTCCAACTCCCTCCCTTCCCCTCCTCAGAGTTCATCTTCCTTATAATTGCCTCCTCCTCCTCCTCCTCCTCCTCCTCCTTTGACCCAGCCACGCCCTATCCGAATTGACTGGTCCTCATCATCCTCATGGGACCCAATACAGCGGGCCAATGGTGGGCCAATTGCGGGCTAATGGCGGACCAACTGCAGGCCAATAGTAGGTCAACTGCAGGCCAATAGTAGACTAAATGTAGGCCAATGGTGGACCAACTGCAGGCCAATGGTGGACCAACTGCAGGCCAATGGTGGACCAACTGCAGGTCAATGGCGGGCCAACTGCAGGTCAATGGCGGGCCAACTGTACGTCAATGGCGGGCCAACTGCAGGTCAATGGCGGGCCAACTGCAGGTCAATGGCGGGCCAATTGCAGGTCAATGGTGAACAAACTGCAGGTCAATGGTGAACCAACTGCAGGTCAATGGTGAACCAACTGCAGGTCAATGGTGAACCAACTGCAGGTCAATGGTGAATCAACTGCAGGTCAATGGTGAACCAAATGCAGGTCAATGACGAGCCAACTGCAGGCCACTGGCGGGTCAACTGGAGACCAATGGCGGGCCAACTGCGGGCCAGTTGCGAGGGCAGAACAAGGCCTGGACTGACGCATTCAAGCCCTAAGGCTTCCATAACTCAATAAAACCGTTCAGCGTTAGCCAAAACCAAGTCAATAAAGACTTGACTTGGGGTCGAAAGGTCCGATCAAGGTTAAGAGGTTAACTCGTAAGAACCCAAACCGGATAGAACAGTTAGCGCAGGACATGTTAACCTCTTAACAACTGGAGCTTTGTAGGTTAAGAACAGAGGATTAAATTGGTCATTATACTAGACGTGTACCAAGGATGTCTACAACCTAGACTACACTAGACTCCTTCTCTCGAACCTTCCACGCACTTTGAAATCCTTGTTCTAGGACTAAGCAGACAAAAACTAGAACTTACAGTCTTTTGTCTAGAATAGGCCCTTTTACCTACAATTGATCATCCATACGAATCCGACTAGAAAATAATCTAGACTGGTCTAGGACCGATCCTAGTCCTTCAACACGTAGAGAATATCTAATTCACTGTCTAGAATCTAGAGGCCTTTGTCCAGAACCGGTTCTAATCCTAGAGCCTTCTGTCTAAAGCTTAGGGGCGTCTTGATCAGATCCTACAGCCTTCTTGTCTAGTCTTGAGGCTTAGGTCTTGAACCGAACCCGTTTCTTCGACTCGAACAGAATCTAGAGTCCTTTGTCTAGAGAGCCTCAGGGTCTAGAGGCCTTTGTCTAGAGTAGTGGTTCCCAAACTAAGGGGCGTGAGGAGGATACAAGGGGGGCGTGAAGTCATTTGCTCAAAAATATTTGTTTAATTAGAATAATAAAATCATTCAAAGAACAAATATCTGCCATTACATGCATGCAAAGTATGATTATAGCAGTCACTCCAACCCGTTTTCTATTAAGCTAGTTCTCCTTACTAGTCTAACGAGTCTTTCCAAATATTATATGCCATGTTTTCAAATTATCTATTCTTAAAGTTGCAAGTCAATTTTTCCAATTTGCTAATGTTCAAACTTTTTTTTTCGCTCCCTTTGAACCAAATATTTCGTTTTTAGTTACTTAGAAAAATGTCTCTGGAATGTACTATTATTTGTTTGAGTTGCTTTCACTTTTAAAATTAAATACAAACAGAAATCTGTTTTCCTGAACAATGCTAAGAAATAAATGCAAGAATCATTTCACATGAACAAAAGAGGGAGTGGGGGGGGGCGTACGGGTCTACTGGAAGCAAAAAGGGGGCGTCAGGTAAGATAGTTTGGGAACCACTGGTCTAGTCCTTTGTCTAGAGAGTCTAAAGGTCTAGAGGCCTTTGTCTAGAGCAGGGGTTCTTAACCTTTTTTCTCCAATTCCCCACTTTTTAGTGAGCCAACTCTCCATTTCCCACCACAGCATCGGTGACAACAAGAAGACACAAGAAACAAACAAAAAGAAACAAAAACACATCGATTAAAAAAAAAAAAAAATGACAGTGGTTCTTCTGTCCGACCGGTCATTCCCCACTTGGCAACTCCGCCATTCCCCACAGGTTCAGAACCACTGGTCTAGAGGCCTTTGTCTAGAGCAGTCCCTTAAAGACTCCTCCCCCACCTTCTGACCCCCTCCTCAGGCGGAGTTCCCCCGTCGAAGTTAATCCACCGGGACTAATCAACCGGACCTCTCCCAAGCTTCCCGGTCGTCCTGGGGCCTTTGTGTCTCTGACCTGAGGGCGACCTGCGGGCGACTCAGGTCACCGCGACCCCGGGGGAACGGTCCTAGAACTTATCCCATTACCCCGGCGTTTCTCAACCAAGGGGTAAAGTTACCCTGAGGGTGGGTGATGGGTCTTGGGGTTTTAAGTGAAATGTTAGGGGTTGGGATCTTAGAGATTGTGATTTAAGGGTATTGGGATTTAAGGGTATTGGGATTTTGGGGGGTTGTGTTTTTGGGGATTGGGTTTTTGGGGATTGGGGTTTTGGAGGTGGGAGTTTTGGGGGACGGGATTTTCGGGGACGGGATTTTGGGAG
Organism: Oratosquilla oratoria; assembly: GCF_046742065.1. Taxonomy (NCBI): domain Eukaryota; kingdom Metazoa; phylum Arthropoda; class Malacostraca; order Stomatopoda; family Squillidae; genus Oratosquilla; species Oratosquilla oratoria. The sequence continues at coordinate 31,435,491 of NC_134813.1, forward strand.
TTGGGATTTTGGGAGGTTATGATTTTGGGGGTTTTGTGAAGGATTTAGGGTTTGGAGGTGTTAAAGTTTGTGAAAAAGTCTTTGTAAGGAGTAAATATATCGTTATTTTATTTTATTTTCACCAATTCTGTAATGGCTAGCCACACGCTATAACCTAATTTCTTCTTGAAGTCAGACGCAGCGCAACGAGGCAAAGCTTCCCACATTATAATATATATGGCTCTGTTTATCATTCCCCACATTAAGAGGGGAATAGAACGTCGCCACCTTGCAGAAGACTTTTATAATCTAGGAATCTAGTATTGTAATGTTATCTTTGCTACGAACTCGCTCCGCCGCCAGGCAGCCTCGAACACCTTCCCTTCCTGATCTCTAGGCCGAGCATCCCATAATGCACAAAATTATCATACCAATGTTATAATTGGTCAAGTCGCTAACACTTGTCACGTGCAAGCACAGGTTCGAGTTCTTGGCTGTACCACGTTTCAATTTCTGCATGTTGGCCTCCTCGAGTCTCTCGATGTTGATGGCTTAGAATTAAAGTGTGTTGTGGTTGATAAAATGTATATATATATATATACATATATGTAATATACATACACACACACACTCAAGAATGTCACCCTGATCCCGCGATTTACAAGACTTGTCTTATTCAAAATATTCATTATCAATTATTGTGACATAGTAAATTTCATCCATAATGTTTATCAAATTGCGACGCCCTGCTGGTTACCCAGAATCAGCAGAATCATCAATGTTTCTAGAAAAACCAACGTTCCAACAATCCGCGCCTGAAGGCCCGCGGCTCTGAAACCCAGAATGACCCCCCGCGCCCCCCGCCCCCCGCCCCCGCCCCCTGACTTCGAAGAACATCGCCGAGCGAGCTAATGACCTTCATCACGGACGGTCGCACAGGCTGGAGCAAGAACAACTGCTGTAGGAGGAAGAGGAGGAGGACGGGAGGAGGGACAGGAGGAAGAGGGAGACGAAGAGGAGGAAGAGGGAGACGAAGAGGAGGAAGAGGGAGACGAAGAGGAGGAGGAAGGAGACGAAGAGGAGGAGGAAGGAGACGAAGAGGAGGAAGGAGACGAAGAGGAGGGACAGGAGGAGGAAGAGGGAGAGGGAGAGGAAGATGAGGAGGAAGAGGGAGACGAAAAGGAGGTACAGGAGGAAGACGAGGGAGACGAAAAAGAGGAGGAGGGAGGCGAAGAGGTGGGTGAGGAGGTTAAGGATGTGGAGGTTATGAAGGAGGGCAAGGAAGAGGAGGAGGGCAAGGAAGAGGAGGAGGGCAAGGAAGAGGAGGAGGACAGGATAGAGGAGATGGATGAGGAGAAGGAAGAGGAGGAGGATAAGGAGAAAGAGGAAATAGGTCAGGAGGAGGAAGATCAGGAGTAGGAAGATAAAGAGGAGGATGAGGAGGAGGAAGAGAAGGATAAGGGAGAGGACGAGGAAGATCAGGAATATGAGGAAGATAGAGAGGATGTTGAAGAGAAGAAGGAGGATAAGGAAGAGGAGAAGGAGGGCGGAGATCAGGAAGAGGAGAAAGAAGATAAAGAAGATGAGGATGAAGATGAGGAAGAGAAGGGAAAAGGAGATCAGGAGGAAGATAAAGTGAAGGATGAGGAAGAGAAGGAGGATTAGGAAGAGGAGAAGTAGGAAGGAGATCAGGAAGAGGAGGAAGATAAAGAGGAGGAGGAGGAGGAGGCCGAGCATCTGGTCATTTCTCAAAGTTGCTCAGCCTCGAACGCTTTCGAGTCGCCGACGCTCGGGACAGAGTTGGGTCCAACTTGGGCCAAAGGAATGTAAGGCTCAGACCCCAAGTTGGAATTGAGCCGTAGGTCTCCTCCTCCTCCTCCTCCTCTTCTTCGCCCTGACCCTCCACCTTCCTCATTCCCTTCCTCTCCCTCGCCTTCTCTTCTTCCTCTGTCTTTCCATTTTAACTTTTCGTATTACTCTTTTTTGTTCTCTTTTTTCCTCTCTTTTCTCGTGTTCCTACTTTCATCTCCTTCTTACTCCTTAAAACGCACACACACACACACACACACACATATACACACACACACGTCAATAAATTACCTGGAGAGACTTTTAACTTAAGATCAATGAAAGTGGCCTTCGACTACATGGATGAGGAAATGGTTAAAAAAATAGAGATTACACTGATAAGACCTACGAGTAAACTAGAATATGCTGCAATACTGTGGGCACCTAGCACAAAAAGAAAATAAGAAAATTAGAAACAATCCAAAGACCAGCGACAAAAATGGCACCTACACTGTCAAATCTGACATGCGAACAAAGGCTGGAGAAGTCACATCTATCAACACTGGAACAGAGAAGAGAAAGAGGTGATTTGTTGACCATTTACAGAATTATGAAAGGGATGGAAATTCTCGATAGAGACGACTTATTAAAGTGGGACAGAAGAGAAACAAGAGGACAAGAAAAGAAGCTAAAGAAGGACAGTTACAGAGGAGACCTAAAAAAGAATAGCTTCCCACATAGAGTGATTGATGTCTGGAACAAACTAAACGGAGAAACAGTGAGTGCCAAAACTATACACGATTTTAAGAATAAACTGGACGCGGAGAAATACGAAAACGGGTCACTACGAGCATAGCTCTCGTCCCGTAAAATACACACACACACACAACTGGTACTTCTCCCATTGGCAGGGAGAAGAGAGGTGATGTGATTTTGATATTTAGATCAAAGAAGAGAAATAAAAAATGGACGCAGAGGACCTGATGGCATGCTATGAAATGCCAACAAGAGGTCATAGAAAGAAAAAGAAAATAAAGAAATATACGCACGCACGCACACACGCACATGTACTGTGTGTGTATATATATATATGTTATATATGTATATATATATATATATATATATATATATATATATATATATATGTTATATATACACATGTTGCATTTAGAAAACGAAAGAAATTGAACGCGGGCAATGCATGCGAGAGAAAACGGGAAGCAAGTCCAGCACATCCAAGTTTGTGGGAAAGGATAAATTGGCCACAACGAGAAAAAAAAACCTCCCTCATCCCCATTCAACTGTAGCTCCAATCAACTCCAATGAAACCCTTCCGTGCCTGGTGGCAATCTTCCCTCGTCTCCTGGTTGTCGCCAGGCGATTTTATTAATTTTATGGGAACTTCATCGGTGGCCAAGTGTGGGGCACCAATTAAGGGGGTGACCGGTGGTAATAGACATGGAACTACCTAGTGTAGGCCTTATGGTCTCTTGCACTCTCCATTTTTATGTCCAATCAACGGTCATAAATGACGTGACGTCACAGGCCCCGCCCATCTTTCGAGATCCGAAATGCGTCAAAACAGCAACGATCGCAGAATGCAAGTTAAAATGTCTAAAGTTTTATTTTTGAGTTTCAAAAATGTCCACTTATATTAGCTAGAGCAGAAACGAAAAACAAAACAGATCGACAATGTACTAATGCATAAATGCAAACATGATTGAAATATTTAAACTGAAATATAATAACAATATTATTAATAATAGAGACAGAGACTGAGAGAGTGAGGGGGAGAAAGAGAGGGGGTGAGAGACTGACAGAGTGAGAAAGTGAGTGAAAGAGAGAGAGAGAGAGAGAGAGAGAGAGAGAGAGAGAGAGAGAGAGAGAGAGAGAGAGAGAGAAGGGGAAGAGATGGAGACGGAGAGGGAGGTAGAGATAATACATAAAAAGCGAGACTGAGCGAGAGGGAGAGAGAAAGTGAGAGGGAGCGAGTGGAAGAAAGAGAGGGATAAAGAGGGAGAGAGAGACTTTCTAGGGTGAATTTTACGCTCACGTTGTCTGGTACCAGGGCGCGTCCTGCTGGCTCCACCAGAAGAAAAAGATGAAGACGAAGAAGAAGAAGACGAAGAAGAAGAAGACGAAGACGAAGACGAATAAGAATAAGACGAAGACGACGAATAGCAAGACGAAGAAGACGAAGAAGAAGAAGATGAAGAAGATGAAGAAGAAGAGGAAGACGAAGAGGAAGGGACGCCCGCATCCCACTTGGACAAGAGCGCCTACAGGAGACACTCCTCCGGGGGACGAATATTTTTAACTTCACTTGAGACCTGATTTTGTTGAATCATCACTACGGGAGAACTGGCAGGCGGGTAGTGTGAGTGTGTGTGATTCACCATAGTCCTGAATCACGTGTTGGACTCGTGATCGACAGCTATCTCCCTCCCGGAAGAGAGCTCAGAGCTTGTGTGTGTGTGTGTGTGTGTGTGTGTGTGTGAGAGAGAGAGAGAGAGAGAGATATGGGGTAAGGAAAACATAAAGGGAGAAGGAAGGGAACGGAAAAAGAGGAAAAGAGGAATGAAGAAAAAGAGCAAGGAGGGAGAAAAATAGAAGGGAAAGGAAGAAAAAGATGTTTTAAAAAAGAAATGCATCAATGTTAATGTACTCATGACTACACCAGTACTACAACCGTCATGCTAACAACGAGCAGCTCAGCAGCTTTTCCGGCAGGAAAGGGGGGTGAGGAGGAGAGTGGGAGGGAGAGGGGGAAGGAGGGGTTGTGGGTTAGAGGGGGAGGAGGAGTTGAGGGGTAGAGGAGGAAGGGGGAGGAAGGGAAGGGGAGAGGAGGGAGAGGGGTTAGATGGGGGTAGGGGGAGGGGGGGTGATGAGGAGGGGGAGGAGGAAGTGATGAGGATAGATAGAGGGGTAGAGGGGGAGGAGGGGTAGAAGTGGAGAGGGGTAGAGGGGGAGGAGGGGTAGAAGTGGAGAGGGGTAGAGGGGGGGGAGGGGTAGAAGTGGAGAGGGGTAGAGGGGGAGGAGGGGTAGAAGTGGAGAGGGGTAGAGGGGGAGGAGGGGTAGAAGTGGAGAGGGGTAGAGGGGGAGGAGGGGTAGATGGGGGGTAGGGTTATAGGATGAGAGAGGTAGAGAGGGGATTCAGGGGAGGAGGGAGAGGTGTTAGAGGGGGGGAGGAGGGATAGAGGGGGTAGGGGAGGAGGGAGGAGAAGGGGTAGAGAGGGGGACGGGGGGAGAGCTGCTGTGATTAAACGAGCACATTGAAAACATTAAGTATGGAAAAACAAGAGCGCTACAATCATCTAATCGACTAAATGCAATATGTTACTGTACAAAAGGGGGGTGTAGCCGTGTGGCTTATTACAATGCTATCAAAATAATGAACAACGAAGATAATGAGATAAAAGCATTATAATTGAGTTTCGGCCACCGGGAACCAACTTTATACAATCAGTTAGCCATTTCCTCCCTACTCAACTAACTGGGCTTTCCTAACTACCCGTCACCTACTTCCGGCGGACAGTCTTATACCAAAAATAGTTTCTAGATTTTACGGCTTTTCTAAGAAGTGTCGCGTGGCACAGTGCCAGGCGGTCAGACCCGTGCCAATCCCTCCCGTGCCAGGTGGCACGATTTCTCTTAATCTAGATGTCGCCAGACGATTTTATTCGTCTCCGTGGCACCACCTAGGTTTAGCTATAATCCTCCCCAAACTCCTCCTCCTCTTCCTCCCACGTAGAGGGAAGTGAGAAACCCTGCCATCCAAGCCGCTGGGTTTTCTAGACCGACGTTGGGTCACCTCCCCGCCTAGCCAGGGCTGCCGGGAACCAACGCGACACAGCCCACAGCGGGTCTCAGGGATCGAACTCACGACCACCTGCTGAGTTCGACGCGGTATCCGCTGAGCTCCCGCGCGGCCTTCACATTATATATACATATGCAATTCACACGAGAGAGAGAGAGAGAGAGAGAGAGAGAGAGAGAGGAGTACTTTGCATCTCCATAATAAAAGGTTTACCGTCAGCACTAGCACGCATGCGCGCGCACAAGCGTGTAGCTAAGGGGGCGAGTAAATCGCGAAAAGCCAAATATTCGCACAACTTTACGTGGAGGGTTAATTCTCGTGTGCAATATGGATCCAAATATAGTGAATTTATGAAAAAAATATATATATATCACCCCTCCACCCCCCCGTCTCCCCCACCCACCCACCCACACTCATCCCCTATCTCCCACCCACACAAACACAGTCAAACCATTCCCTACTTCCACGATCTCCACTCCCTAGCTCATTCCTTATCAATTGTTCTTCCGGTCGGCCGGCGATTTTATTAAGCATCGTGACACTCTTCCTTCATTCGAATCAATGGCACTCTCCCAGAAAGGTGCCACCGTTCGACCTACGTGTCTTAACAAGCACCATAAGGTTCCTTAAGTCCAAGAACTAGACATGAAGAAAAATAATTCATTTCCTTGATTGAATTAAGGGAAGGCATCACTCTAAGTATAAAGTAACAATAGGACATCGGTGCCTGGAACTCGCATGAAACCTTAATCTTGGTTCACAAGAAACAGGCCATGCATAGGTCAAGAGAAGAGAGGTTCCCCTAAATCGTTCTTTGAAAGAACGACTTCAATATCAAAGCAACCACAGACTAAAAGTGTTCGAGTCCGAGACCATCACAAAGTCCCAGGCACTGTAAGAGAGGTGAAGTGTCCCCAACCACATTCAGTGCAAGAACAGTGCCCACGTCCTCCCACTAACACAGTAGGTGGTCCACTAACAAAGGTGATTCAGTGCCAAGGGGGGGGGAGGAGGATGGGGGTGGCGGGGGAAGTAGGTGGGGGTGGAAGTGGGGTGGGGGTGTCAGTGCCAAATGGAAAGGACACAAAAGTACAATAAAATGCACTGTGTAATGTAGCCACGTCATGTCATGGAAGAACGCGAGTGAGTGGAAGGCTGCCGCATTGCCGGGGCGTGGCACTCCGGCCGGAGGGAGTGGAGTGGAGTGGAGGGGAGTGGAGTGGAGGGTGGGTGGTGGGGGGGGAAGAGTGCCACATTGTACCGTACAGAAACCCAATATACGGCCTAAATAATACATCATACACCCTTTAATAAACTACAACAATCTTCACCATATCTTTCCCGAATACTGCCTATGTTACGAAGCCGGGAAAGGTGCTTTCGGCCTGAATAAAATCAACGAATCACGGTTCACGGGAATGAGGAGGTAAAGCGGTCCTCGGCCGACGGGTCCTCTTTAGGATCCCCGACCTCTGCTCTCCTATCCGGGGTTCGACCCGCCCGCCCGCCCGCCCGCCCGCCCGCCCGGCTGCTGCTGCTGCTGTTGCCTCCTCTAACGATTCCCCGCGCAGCCCCGCCCCGCTACGTCGCGCCCCGCCACGCCGCCTGTACCATCTCTCTCTCTCTTTCTCTCTCCTCTCCCCACTCCTCCGCCTCCCCCGTCCACCCTACCCACCCGGCCCCTCTTCTTCCTCCATCCCTCTAGGTCTAGGACTAGGCTCTCCACATGCCTATCCCCAGCACCCATTCCATCCTCTCTCTGTCCCTCCCTCTCTCTCTCTCTCTCTCTCTCTCTCTCTCTCTCTCTCTCTCACACACACACACACAAATGGTTCATGTACATCTTACCAGTACATATTCCGTTAAAACGTTAACCAGGGCATCTTTAATTCTACAAAGAATGCTGTCATGCTGTTCGTCACAGAAAAACAGCAATATATCTATTTATAGATCCCCCCTCCCCTGTGGGTTAGCATACGTGGGAATCTCCCTATCATGCCTCAGGATAGAAGCGCTGGATATACCTCTCCTGTCTTGCCTCTGATTCGTAAACAGGGGAATGGTATGTTTGACAATAGTACGTGTTTGTTGTGTGCAGACGAGCGAACAGTCAACTGAGTATCTGGTCGTAGTACGGGCGTGGCAGGAGGCGTGTGGGTGTGTGGGCGCGCGTGTGGGGGAGGAAAAGTTTGGTTCTACATACAAAAAAATTGGAACATTCCAGAACCTATAACTGCACCGATCTCACAAACATAAACAAATAAATCTCCCCCCTTTAGTGCAGGACATATTGGTTCCCAAGAGGTGAAGCTGCTCACTCCAGCCATAATGCTCCGTTGCCCTTTCTTCCGCAGGCGACACGGTCGGGGCGGAATTCTAGATTAGATTAGATCGATATTGGTCTAGACGTTCGATGAGTATCTTCGTTATTTTTCCCTGAAGACACAGCACCCAGCAAAAGTTAAACTAGCCCGGTCAAAATGCCTCGTTTATTATCGTTTCTTTTACGGCCAGACGTGGCAACGTCGCCGCCGAGTCGAGCGCTCTCCGGGCGCAGTTGCCATATTTCTCCATAACAGAACGATTACAAAGCGCACAATATTTTTTTTCCAAAGTCGTTCCGTTTTCCCAGAGCAATATAACTAATGACGTACACCTACAAGGTAGGTGTTACGGGTATTCGCAAGACCTTGGCAACGTACAACCCTAAGGAAATATGCACAATTCCCCGATATGGTATCACCAAGCACTAACAAACGGTACTCAATAGGCGTTTGGTAACGGGTGTCCTGTATAGAGACACGGTAAAAACAAAAGCAAGTGGAATACAAGGTAAGGAAGAAGGTGAAAGGTGTTCCCCCACCCCACACCGGTCGCTGTTGACACTGCTTGCAGCCCTCAAGGTCTTCAAAGAACCGACTAAAATCCCCTCAAGGGATAAAGGTAAGTTGTTTGTTCTCTTCTAATATTATCTCATCCTACTTCCATTCCCTCCATCAAATGCCTCAAAGATGCAGAGAAAAATGAGATCCTTCACCCCCCCCAACCTTCTTTTTCTAAACACCTTAAAAACTATTCATGTAATATTATAATTTTCCATTTCATTACAGCTAAACATTGTGTGTGTGTGTGTGTGTGTGTGTGTGTGTGTGTGTGTGTGTGTGTGTGTGTGTGTGTGTGCGCACGCGCGCGCGACGAATAGTAATGCATGCCCACAAAGACTTTTAGGTCCAAAACAAGACAGAGCACAAAAAATCAACAACTGATAAACAAAATAACAAAAGATAAAACCAATGTTACCAACCATACGGCAACGGAGGGTCAAACTCGCTCTTAGGTTGGTACCCCTGGATGCGGGTGTGGCAGGGCAGCCCTGTGCCTTCGTAACCGTCCAACCGAACCCAACCCAAGCGACTGTGAAATCCGTCCTTCCCAACGTTCTCTGTGACCCCAGCGATCCCCTGCCATTGTTCTTACTCGCAAAGCCTCTCTCCCTCTCATTTGACCAAATTACCTCCGTCCCCCCCTCTCTCTCTTTTTCCCTCCCTCCCTCACCCTCTCTCTCTCTCTGCCAAAGCCAAGGACCTAATGGATTATATTCAACACTGCTATTATACACATCTTACTGTATATCACCATTCCCGACGATTCCATTCAGCTGCTAAGGGTTCGAACCAAGCCCCAGTCCCTTCCATACCTGTTCACCCTTATCCCTTTCGATTCCGTCTGTCGCCAGATGATTTTATTCATCTCCGTAGGACCCCAAAGACATAGTACCGGGCTTGTGCCTCTCCCTCTCACTCCTTCCGTGTCGGGGGGGACACTATGATCCTGCCTGCCGCCAGGCGATTTTATTAGTCCCCCCCCCATGTGGTAACCCCCCCCACGGACCCTTCATCTCGGTTGGGGGAGGAATTAACGATGGGAACCAACAACTTCCCCCAACAGGAAGCACCGAGTTCTTACAACGAAAACATTTCTTCGAAATGCACAAAGACAGAGAGAGAGAGAGAGAGAGAGAGAGAGAGAGAGGGATGGATATATAGAGACTACAAACAGGAGAGAGTACAAAGAAAGCAAACAGGATTCAGATGACAAAAGAGAACAGGAAAGTGATCCTAAAAAGAACACAGGAAAGAGAGCACAAAGAGGGACAACATCACGAGAAGGGAGAGAGGGAGAGAGAGAGCGAGAGAGAGAGGGAGGGAGAGAGAGGGAGGGAGAGAGAGAGAGAGAGGGAGGGAGAGAGAGGGAGAGAGAGGGAGGGAGGGAGAGAGGGAGGGAGAGAGAGGGAGAGAGAGAGAGAGAGAGAGAGAGAGAGAGAGAGAGAGAGCAGCAGTCTCAAACGACGCAAAGACCTCGACTTACGAAGGGTCGAAATGGAAACCTGATTTAATCCCGCCCTCGCCATTACGACCAGAAAATCTACCTTGACACCCTCCCACTCCTCCCTTTGGCACTCCCACTCCCTTTTCCCCGTTTGGCACCCGCCCCTTCACCCTTTGACACTCCCCTCCCCTGCTTCTTGGCACTCCACCCCTTCCCCTACCCCCCTTGGCACTCCCCCTACCCCCATTTGACACCAGCCACTCCACACTTTGACACTCCCCTCCCTTGTCCCTTGGCACTCCACCCCCCTCCCCTCCTTGGCACTCCCTCCCCCTTTCCTTTCACCCTGGCCTTCCCCTTCCCCCTCTCCTCCCCAATTTGCACCCTATTCCTCTCCCTATTTGTCATCTTCCTCCCCTTTCCCCCTTGGCACTCCCCTCCCCCTTCCCTTTCCCCCTTCGCACTCCCCCTCTCCTCCCCAATTTGCACCCTACTCCCCTCCCCATTTGGCATCGTCTCGCAACCCTTTCCTCCTTGGTACTCCTCTCCCTTTTCCTCCTTGGCACTCCCCTCCCCCTCCGTTGGTACTCCTCTCCTTTTTCCTCCTTGGCACTCCCCGTCCTCACCCCATTTGGCACCCCCCTTCCCCCCGTTGGTACTCCTCTCCCTTTTCTCCTTGGCACTCCCCATTTGGCACCCTCCCCCTTCCCCGCCGTTGGTACTCCTCTCCCTTTTCTCCTTGGCACTCCCCCCTTCCCTCCTTGGCACTCCCCATTGGGCACCCTCCCCCGTCGCCCGCGTTTTAAACCCGACTTCCTTCCCCTTTATTTCCCCCGAGGGTCTTTCTGCCTCTGCCTCCTCCTCCTCCTCCTCCTTCTTCTGCAAGAACCTCTTAGACCTCGGGGCCTAATCGCACCTGTGTCGCCCACTTTGCCGCCATTTGTCTCTTTTATTCATTCCCTTACAGACTTTCAATTTATTCGTTTATTCATCCAATCACATCAATTCCGTTTATTGATATCGCTATTGTCGTTATTTGTTGTCATTTGTTTTTGCTGTATGGACGAGACGATCGGGATGCAAGTTTGGTTAGGTTAGGTTAGATTAGGTTTGGTTTAGTTAGGTTTGATTAGGTTAGGCGAGATATGTTTACTGATCAGTTTTAGTAAAATAATATGATTAAATATATATATAAAAAAATCAGCTTTCCGCGAAAGGAAAAAAGAAAATGGAAAGGAACTGAAAGACAAGAAAAAAAAATAAAAAGTCTGCTCGAGCGCGCAGCTGTAGCGCCCCCCTTTCCCCCCTCCCCCGCCTCCCCCTTTCCCTCCCCGCCCCTCCTTCCCCCTCCCCCCTCACCACCCAATCAATTCCCTGCGAAAGATTCCCGATCGGCTAATACAGAGTTCGCTGCTGGCACCTCCCGTGTTCCCGACACCTATTCTTCTGCCGCGATTGGCACCTACTTAACCTCCACAACCTCTCGTCCCTTGAGGACCGACCATGCATCCTCTTGCTGTCGTCAGGTGATTTTATTAACAAACCGTTCAGACACACTGTAGAAGGTCCGAAGAGAGAGAGAGAGAGAGAGAGAGAGAGAGAGAGAGAGAGAGAATCAACAGTCATGAAACAATGTCCAATATTTTTTTGGTTAATACCAGATAATTTAATTAAATTTTGATAAAGTACATCTATATTTTTAACAGGCCGTGTTTACACTTTCTTATCAACCTCAGACATAACTGACCATTTCTGAAATGGTCATGATTTCACGACGAAGTAATAAAAAAAAAATAATATTCGCCACATGACGAAAAATCTTAATGAAATGCACACACACTGATGAGAGGGAAAAATGACAACGAAAATCCGCAATTCGTTGAAATCTGTGGTAATCTGTGCAGAAAGACTTAACGATTGAGAAAAAAAAACCTGCTTAAACCAGTTCCCGTTAACTAACCACCCCTACACCTGTATTTAACTTCCCTGCAACACAGCCTTAACCCCCGTATGCCAGTTCTTAATTAATTCTGCCTTGATTATACCATCTCAGCCTAATCCTCTGGCGGATTCCATCACAGGTGTGGCAAAAGGTGGTGGTGGTGGTGGTGGTGGTGGTGGTGATGGTGGTGGTGAAAATGGTGGTGATAATGGGTAATGACGATGGTAGTGATAGGCAATGATGGTGATAATGGGTAATGACGGTGGTGGTAATGGCGGTGATAGTGATGATGATGGTGGGTACTGGTGAAAATGGGTGGTGGTAATTGTGGTGTTGGTGACGGGTAATGATGGTGGTGGTCGGGTAGGGGGGGGGCAAGTCCTGATCTCGTTGTCTTTTTAATTCCACCCTCGAGTTGGACTCGTTCCTGGAGTTGGGGGGAGGGGGAGGGGGGGAAGGGAGGTGGAGTGGTAGGGGAAGGAGTTTGTTTGTGTTCTCTTGGTCCAAAACCACCTCCTCATCCCCTTTCCCCTCCACTCCCCCCTCTCTCTCTCTCTCTCCCACTCTCTCTCTCTCGTCTTACTTTTGATAATACTCCCTTTGCACTCCTTCCTTCCCCAACTCCATCCACCCTTCACTCCCCTCCACTTGCTACTCTTCTTCACCAACTCCCAACTTCCTCTTCTCCTCCTCCTCCATAAAACCTTCAACTTGGAGGCACATTTAGTTGTTATTCTGTCTGAAGACCAGACGACTATATTCTGCTGAGAGGGACACGCGCGCAAAAAAAAAAAAAAAAAAAAAAAAAAAATAGAATAAAAATAAATAAATACATAAAATAAATAAAAGCACATACAAATAAAAATAAACAAATAAAATAAAATCAATACATAAATAAAATAAGATTAAAAAACACAAATAAAGTATAATAAAGATTATTAAATAAAAAAGGGGTTCCTTATTTCTGCCCATTGAAGACTCGTGGAAGTCCCCCCCCCCACCCCAAAAGTTCGATGTCCAGTTTGATAAAAGTAACTTCGAACCCGCATCGACATCGAGAAAAAAAAAAAAAAAAAAAAAATTGAATATAATAAAAAATAAATAAAGGAAAAAAGATAACAAATAATAATGATACTAACATTTATAAAATCAGCTATTTCGAGTCCACTGCTCAACGAAGCCCTCTCTTAGACCATTCCATGACTCGCACGACTATGACAATCCCTGCCACACACTCCTGCAAACTTTTCCATGTCTCCACATTTCTGGTCTCCCTCCACGTTTCCAATCTCGCGGCATCCAGTCAGTAACACAATTGGGCAATAATGATAATAATAATAATCATAATAATACTAATACTACTAATAAAATAACAATATTAGCAAACATTACAATACTCGTATATTTCTTTGGCACCGCCTACTCCTCCACATAACCCACACAGACGCTAAAAAGCCGGAGCTAAGCACCTCTGGGCGTAAGCTCACCTTCCACTCCACCAGGACACTCCATAACCTACAAATCCTCCACCCCCCCACCCTCACCTCCACCACGGTCACTCTGATTGTCCTCGTTGGCACTCTCCCAGGTCTCCACTTTCCTGGCACTAAACTCGTGCCCTCTCTCACCACCAAACCCTAACGCATCGTTTCCCAACCGTTTCCGACCACCGCACCCCCTGTTGTCACGTCTAAGCAGTCCAGCACCCCTATCTTGTTATCAGAAGGATAAAAGAAAGTGAAGTGTATTGCTTGATGATTTGTTCGGTGCCTTAGAATTGAAACAAATTGACAATATTTTTTGTAGAAGAGATAAGAACGCGCTAGAAAAATAGGATGGAAAAAGTCAAATATGTACAACTAGGTAATCAGTGATACATATATCAATGTGATTTTTGTGTACATCACTTCCCAGCACCACCTCTAATTGATTTCAGCACCCCAGGTTGGGAAACGCTGCCCTTATACATTGTTTCTCAACCAGTAGGTCCTTCGCGGACCCCCAGAGGGCCGCAGGAACCTACGAAAGAGGAATTAAAACGTTACAATTAATCTTGTCATGGCTCAGTTTCTTATCATTCATGATTACACAATATGTCAAGATGTCCAGTTTCTTCTTCTAGGTTTTCACTGTCTGGTTGCGTCTCCGCATGTGGTGATTATTTGTATTAATATATTATAACGTGTCTGTCACTAAAGGCTTAGGTAAAGTGGCGACATCCTATCTAATCCCCGTACCAAGGGGGTCCCTGAATTCTATATAAGGGGTCTACAAAGCTTATATGGTAAAGAAACACTACCCTAATACACACTATTTCATCTTGGTTGCCGGGAGGTGATTTTATTACGCTGTGGAGTGCCACCTGGACAGTGCCAAGTGCCACGTTCTATTCTTTGCACCGCCTGGCGATTCTCTTCGTCCCCCATGGCACCATATGGTGCCATCGCTATCAACCCCTCTACACCGAGTGGCACTTGAGATTTTTTTCATTTCCGTGGCACCCCCATCGTTAGCTATGGAGGAGCTCCTTGTCCTTCCACATCGTTAACTATGGGGAACTCTTTGTGTTCACACACACACACACGACTCTACGGCGCAGTGGTAGCGTTCGCAACTGCTGCTACAGCTGTCCTAGTTCGAATCCCGCCCAGGGCTGAAATAATTTCAGGGTCGCTGCGCTGCGAGTCGGTACTCTAACTCTCGTGGGTGGAGAGTTGTGCGTGCGTGTAAGGTCACAGCATTACCTATAGGTCGGTCATACATGAGCTCTGAGCTCTCATCCGGGAAGGAAATAGCTGTCGATCACGAGTCCAACACGTGGTCCAAGACAATGGTGAATCACGTGTACGCGCATGGACACATACACACACCCCACCCCACCATCTCCACAACCAATGACGTGTCTCGACCATTTTTAACACCCCTCCCCCCTTCCCCCCGATCAGGGTGGGGGATGGGGGGGGGGTTGAGTACACAGGCAATGCATAAAAGAAATAATTGTTCCTGGATACTAGTTGGGGTGAGAGTGAGGGTTGGGGGGGGGGAATATGGGGGAGCGATGCCACCCCTGATCCCCTGGGAATAAGCCTCTACTCCCACCTTCCCCCTGCCGCCCGTTTCCCCCTATTCCCACTTCCTGTTCCCCCTCGTCACCCGACCCGTGATACAATAAGCGCTCCCCTATCACCCCGACGCTACGCTATGGTCATTCACACCACGCACGCACACGGAGGCACGCGCTCACGCACGCACACACGCACACACACATAATAAAATAATATAAAAATGAAATTAATAAGAAATTGCCACACACACACAAATAAAAATTTATTTAAATTAAAATGAAATCAATAAATTGCCACACACACAAACACACACACACACACACAATAAAAATTATTAAAAATAAAATAAATAACAAATTGCCACCCCACCCTTCCCTCACTCCAAAGTACCACCCACTCACTCCCCGGCGAAGGGTGAACATGTTAATCGCACCCATCACCCTATCAACTCGTCACCGCCAATGAAACATACATATGCATAAGATGTGATCACTAGCAATGCAAATGGACCCTTTCGATGCCGCTCACGACTGTAAATTCTCTCTCTCTGCCGCCAAGCGATTTTATTCACCCCCAGACGGGAACACGCGCGGGGGGCTTGTGTGCTTAGTTCTCGCTGCCGCCAAGCGATTTCATTAAGATGAGAGAACACCCACCCCCACTCCACCGCAGCGAAAGGGTTACATGTGTGTGTGTATGATTCACCAAGGTTCACCATTGTCTTGGATCACGTGTTAGACTCGTGATCGACAACTATTTCCCTCCCGGAAGAGAGCTCAGAGCTCATATATGACCGATCTATGGGTGATGCTGTGACCTTTCACGCACGCACGCACACACACACACACACACACAACTCCCCGCCCACGAATTGGAGTAACGACTCACAGCGCAGCGATACTAAAATTATTTCAACACTGGGGGGGATTCGAACCCGGATCGCCGTAGTGGCGGCCGCGAACGCTACCACTGCGCCGTCAAGTGTATGTGTGTGGAAGTGTGTGTACAAGTGTGTGTGGAAGTGTGTGTACAAGTGTGTGTGACCGCAAGTGTGTGTGTGTGTGTGTGTGTGTGTGTGTGTGTGTGTGTGTGTGTGTGTGTGTGTACGCGCGCTGAAGCTTATTTCCTCTTTTTTTTATTCTAATTTCTCACGAACGAGATAATCAATTTCCGGGTATTGTTGTGCCCGCGGCATGTTCAACCGAACAAAGATGAACAAAACTGAACAACGGTGTCAGCTGTTGGATGAACAACAAACAAACAATAAATAAATATATAAAAATCAAAGAGCAACTTTTGCGACACAATAAGAAATTCACAAAACCAACTAAACTCAGAAATGTTCTCAGCTTTGTTATCTCTCAGGAGCGTGTCTCAACGAGCCCTTCATTTTCATAAGTTATACGTCCATTCAGCAGCTCTTCGAAACAAATACACAAAAAATACACACACACACACACATTCATGTAGATGGAAACAACTATGTTCATTATCATATCATAAGACTATTACACCCATCCAGTGTGTGTGTGTGTGTGTGTGTATACTGTATGTGTATATATATATATATATATATATATATTATATATACATATAATATATATATATATATATATATATATATATAATATATATATATATATATGCCATTCCAAACCTTCACATGCGCTTCCAGGATTAAGCCCCTGTTGTGAGTTGAGGCTGTATCACCCCTCCGGGGATATGCCGGTCCTGCAATGGACCATTAAGCCTGAACTACTACTACTACACACACATATACTGTATATATATATATCAAATGACAAGGGCATCATCCCTCGCTTTCCGCCACAATTTATTGACCGCCACCTCACCCCACCCCAACTCTCCACCTCCCGTCTGTGATGCTCTTCCGTGTATTCTAGCGCGCACGCGCAAGCACGCACACTGAGAGGGAGGGAGAGAGAGAGAGAGAGAGAGAGAGAGAGAGAGAGAGAGAGAGAGAGAGTCCCTTGAAGATTTAATTCTGGCTAGGGCCTCTGGACAGAGCTTCAAGCTTCGTCTACATATGATTTTATTAACCACAGCTTACATATTACATACACGTTAACCCTGAACAGGGAACGTCCAAATTTATGATTTTGCATGGAAGTTGTACCACTTCTGGCACGCCCACTTTTAGAAACAATAAAAACCAAAGGTTTATGGGAAGAAGTGCTCCAAGTTATAAAGTAAAGTGGGCGTGCCAGAAGTGGCACAACTTCCATGCAAAATCATAAATTTGGACGATCCCTGTTCAGGGTTAATAACACGCATGTATCTGCCTATATACAGATAATTTTTCCCCTTATATGGGAGGTAGCCAAGTCAGAGGCACGTACCCCTTCCATCTCAGCTCCTCATGGGTGACGGGTCATCCCTGCATCCGCCAACCGCCCTGGGTCAAACGCAATGCAGCAAGGCACAGTATATCCACAGAAAGGCCGCTTGACTTAATAAGCGACCACCTCTCCGTGCCCCCACTCATACATACTCTAAAATATTATAAATTAAACAACGCTATGGCTCAGACAATGGAGTCGAAACGCTTTTAAACTGCCGGATGAGACTTGTGGGCTTTTCTTCTTAGTGTCGGCAAGTGATTTATATCAGCTGAGCAAACCCTCCGCGAGACTCGATTCATGCCACAGAGGATGACTTCAACGTCTTAGCCTTTCCGTCGCCAGGTGATTCTATTCATTTGTCCTCGATGGAGGAGGCGATGAAGGGGACGACCACATAAGTCATGGCTGGGGGGCAAGTAGATCGAGCCTGTCGAGAGCTGTTTGGAGAAGGAAGGGTGGGGGGCTGCATGGGAGCTTGCCCGGAGAGACCGCGGGGACTGGCGCTGGTGTGAGTGAAGTAACGCGCTCCCTGGCGTATGTCCCAATTGATTTTGATGAAAGGAGAGAGGAGGGAGGGAGGAGAGAGGGGAAGGGAGGAGAGAGGGGAAGGGAGGAGAGAGGAGGAGGAGAGAGGAGGAGGAGAGAGGAGGAGGAGAGAGGGGGCGGAGGGAAGAGGGAGGGGCGGAGGGAGGAAGAGGAGGGAGGGAGGAGGGGGCTGACAAGGAGGGCATCTAAGGAAACCAATGGGAACTACTATGTGGATTGTCATGCTTCCCAGCCTCGACCGAATGCGGTTGCCCGCACTCAAGGAGTTCCGTGGAGCAGTGCCAACCCCCCATACTCCCCCTCACCCCCAAACCTCCTCCTCCCCCTCCCCCACCCCCTTCAAAACCATTCATAGTGCCCCGAGATACGGTTAGCCTAGCCATAACACCCAGACACAAGATTTATGAAAATATCCTACAGTGACTTACTCCACTTCATACACGAACACATCTCTCTCTTTCTCTCTCTCCCCTTCTCTTTCTCTCTCTCAAACACACACACAAAGGCCGAGTAATCATATGACGTTTCGTAAGTTATATTTAGTGTATCCACTTAGAACCATCCACACAAACTTATCAAGCTGAAATAAGCTACAGAGGTACAGAAAATATATCGTCCCCCAAGGGGATAGGCCGGTGGTCTTGCAGTGGGCTCACACGGTTGAGAGAGAGAACGAGACAGAGAGAGAGAGAACGAGAGAGAGAGAGAGAGAGAGAGAGAGAGAGAGAGAGAGAGAGAGAGAGAGAGAGAGAGGAATGATATGTATCAATCAAGGATCCATCACACTCTCTCTCGCCCTGTGTGTGTGTGTGTGTGTGTGTGTGTGTGTGTGTGTGTGTGTGTGTGTGTGTGTGTGTGTGTGTGTGTGTGTGTGTGTGTGCGCGCACCCGAATGTCTCAACTCTGGTTTTGCAAGGCAGAGGCTATTCTTGAACTGTCCCGTCTCTCGACAGTTTTTATGTGCCGAGCTTATTTTGAGACAGTTATGTCATCACGATTTTATTTGGGGGGGAGGGGGAGGGGGGGATGTAACCAGAGACGAGAGATTGGACTAAACAACGACATGGACATCATCACAAGGCCGAGGGGGGAAGGGGAAGGGGGAGGGGGAAGGGGGGAGGGACGGGCAGACACGTGACTGACAGCCGATGCCCGTCAATGTGACAGGAGGTGGAATCATGCACGGGTGCATGGTGGGAGGGGCAGTGGAGGAGGAGGAGGAGGAGGAGGAGGAGGTGGAGATGAAGAGATATAAAGGGAAGAGAAAGAGAAAATGAACAGGAACCACACACACACACACACACACACACAAACACGCACATACAAACGCGCACACACATTGGGACACGCACGCGCACGCACACACACGAATTTAAGGACAAATTAGTCATGGTGAAATACAGAGACGGGGCACCACGAGCATAGCTCCCCTTCCCGTAAGATACAACTAGGTAAATACACGCACACATAAACACACACACTCCTACGACGGGTAGTACTTCCCAGTTACTGGACTCGAACTTAGGCTTGCATCTCGAGGAGCAGATTCGAAACAGCCCCTTCCCACATGGGGGGAGGGGGAGGGGGAGGGGGAGGGGGAGGGGGAGAGGGGACAGTGCGGGACAATGTAATTAAGGGCGGCGAGAATATGAAAGGACCTCTGTAATTGGGACGACAGGTGCAGAGGTAAAGATAATTCTTTGGCCCAATACAACAAGGGCATATGATCAGAGAGAGAGAGAGAGAGAGAGAGAGAGAGAGAGAGAGAGAGAGAGAGAGCAATATTCTATTCAGTAATAAATCTTGACAACCCCAATGATAATTATAAATAATAATGATGAATATATAAAAACATAAATATCATATATATATATATATATATATATATATATATATATATATATATATATATATATATATATATATATATACATATCCTTTATTTCTCATACAACCTTAAGACGGAATACAGTACGAGAATACAACCATACAGCTAATACACAAGAAGCCAAGTGAATAACAGAATATACAGTACATGACCTCACCAACTAAGTTTTAATACTGTAATACGTAATCCCCTTCACTCATCCTTCCGTCAGGCGATTTTATTCATATCCGGGGGGGTACACTCCCCCCCTCGGAAGCGAAAAGGGGGGGGCGCTTGTTGACATTTTCTCCTATTGTTGCCGTCAGCCGATTTTATTAATCATTAGGAAGGGGAGTTCCCCTCCCCCCACCCTTGCCCAACCTTCCCCCGGGGCTGCTGGAGGGAGGGGGTGGGGGTGGGGGGAGGCACGGGTGGTGAGAACAGATGGCGGGTGGGGGGAGAGAGGGAGGGGGGGTCAACGACGCGGACACAGAAGGTGGAAAACAATAACACACGAGATGGAGAGTCAGCGGCGAGGTCAGGCGGTGGGAGCAGAAAGGGGGGGGGAAGGGGGGGAAGGGGAGGAGGAGGAGGAAAAAGGAGAAGGAGAAGAGGATAAATAGAACGAAGAGGATAAAGAGGAGGAAGAGGGACGAGGAAAGGGAGGAGGAAAAAGGAGAAGAGGGAGAATAGGATACATAGAACGAAGAGGAGGAAGAGGGACGAGGAAGAGGGACGAAGAAAGGGAGGAGGAAAAAGGAGGAGAGGGAGAAGAGGATAAATAGAACGAAGAGGATAAAGAGGAGGAAGAGGGACGAGGAAAGGGAGGAGGAAGGAAAGGGAGGAGGAAGGAAAGGGAGGAGGAAGGAAAGGGAGAGGAAGAGGAAGAAGAGGAAGAGGAGGAGGAGAAGAGAAGGAGGAGAGGGAAGAGGAAGAGGAAGAAAAGAGGAAGGAGAGGAGGAGGGAAAAGAGGAAGAAGAGGAGGAGGAAGAAAGGGAGGAAGAGGAAGAAAAAGAAGAGGAAGGAGAGTAGGGACAATGTACCTTCGATTTGCCGTCCCCTTCCCCCCACTTTGATGTCTTTCCTATTTACTCTGTCTGCTGCGGCCAAAGGATTTCATTCAGGGTAGGGTTAAGCGACCTCTCCCCCTCCCTCTTGTTTCCCCCCATGGCCTCCTTTCTGTCCTTTTTCTCCCTTCCCCCCTCCCCCCTACCCCCCTCCTCAACCCTTTCTTCAAAGGCTATTTCCACTCTCCAACAATAGCGGGGAAGCAAAATACAGTAGAGAAGCGACAGGAGCACTGGGGAGAGAGAGAGAGAGAAAGAGAGAGAGAGAGAGAGAGAGAGAGAGAGAGAGAGAGAGAGAGACGGGGGGTGGGTGAACCCAGGATAAAACAAATAAATACATAAAAAATAAAGTCCAGAATGAAAAAGGACAGATCGGTTGGAAAATTGGACAGGTCTTGGGGAAAAAAGGACAAACCAAGGGGAGAAAAAACACGAAAGGGATAAAAAAAGGACAGACTAAGAGGGGGAGGAGAACTGAGAGAAAGTGGAAATAGCCAGGCTCCAAGCCAAGCTCTCTCATGGAAAGAAGAATAATAAAAAGAATAAGAAGAATAAAAAGAATAATAATAATAATAAGAATAATAATAAGAATATGAATAAAGAGAACAAAAATAAAAAGAATAAGAAGAACAAGAAGAATAAAAAGAAAAATTAAAAAAGAAGAAAAAGAATAAAAAGAAGAAATAATAATAACAACAACAACAACAACAACAACAATAATAATAAATTAATCAAACTACGGTGTTAATAATAGTGTTATTAAACGTGAGGATTTTTCTTCTCATATTCGCTGCCTGTGTGTGTGCCCGTGTGTGCGCGTGTGTGTGCGTGTATACATAATCTGAGACGTATGTCTGTCATAAATCCAATTTCAAGTGATTTACTAAATTTGTTCAACGTAACCTCGTAAACATCATTTTATTTCCTACTCAGACTAAAACTGAGGTTACTAAGAAACAAATTCACTCTGAACTATGAATAATCCTTTAGTGCACACTGAGTCTTTGTAATTTCTATATTTTTTTTTGCGTATGTGCATGTTATTATGCTGTGCTTGTATCTATGCTAGTTGACTTTAGAAATGGCAGAAAGAGAGATAGGAGGGAGAGAGAGAAGTGAGGAAGGAGAGAGAAGGGAGAGGGGGGAGAGGGAGAGTGAGGAGACTGGGAGAGAGTGGGGAGCGAGAGTGGGAAGAGAGTGAGAGTTGGGAGAGAGTGAGGAGAGAGGGAGAGAGTGGGGAGAGAGAAGAGAGAGGAAGGAGAGAGAAGAGAGAGAAGAGAGAGAAGGAGAGTGAGAGAGTTGGGAGAGAGAGTGAGAGAGAGAGAGAGAGAGAGAGAGAGAGAGAGAGAGAGAGAGAGAGAGAGAAGGAGAGTGAGAGAGAGGGAGAGTGAGAGAGAGGGAGAGTGAGAGAGAGGGAGAGTGAGAGAGAGGGAGAGAGAGAGAGAGAGAGAGGATCCGTCTGGCCAGTTCGCCTTTAGTCAACCAGAATAAAATGACCCCAACATGTCTGAAACCTCCTTTCCCTGGCAACCTCGATTCCTCATTCTCACCGTCGCCAGGCGATTTTATTCATCTCGAGGATAGGGGGGGTGCACTAGCAGTTACAGAACCAAGGCTGTAATTCCCGATGAACTGCCCTTATCTTATAGAGACTCCCGGATTATGTGATAGGCAACAACAAATGTCCTTGGCACTGCCTCCATCTGTAGAGAGAGAGAAAGAGAGAGAGAGGAGAGAGAGTCCCCACACCGGCGGCGTCTTTGCCTTGTATATTTTTATAAACAATATTTGTAAACAGTAGACAGTGTAGCTTGTTACAGAGGTGTTATGATTTAAAAAATAAAATCCAAAAACATCCTGCTTCCGTGCCCTTCCAGAGGTTTAGAAAAAAGGGGGGAGGGAGAGGGGGAAGGAGGGGAGGGAGAGGGGGAAGGAGGGGAGGGAGAGGGGGAAGGAGGGGAGGGAGAGAGGGAAGGAGGGGAGGGAGAGAGGGAAGGAGGGGAGGGAGAGAGGGAAGTGGGGGAGGGAGAGGGGGAAGTGAGGGAAGAGGGGGAGGGAGAGGGGGGAAGTGGGGGAGGGAGAGGGGGAAGTGGGGGAGGGAGAGGGGGAAGTGAGGGGGAGGGAGAGGAGGAAGTGAGGGGGAGGGAGAGGAAGAGGGGGAAGTGGGGGAGGGAGACGGGGGGAATTGGGAGGTGCGCAAGGGAAGAAAAACACATTGTACCGGAGGGGGGGGGGAAGAAGCGGAGGTGAAAACGAAGAGGAAACCGGGGCAGGAAGAGGGAGAAAAGAAAAGAAAAAAGAGAGAGAGAAAGAGAGAGAGAGAGAGAAAGAAACGGTGGTGGGATAAAGAGACACGATGGATGGCTGGCTGGGGAGGGGAAGAGAAAGAATGGGAGGGAGACAGGAATATAAGAGGACAGGAGAAAGGGGAGAAAATTGCAGAGAGAAAGAAAGAGAGAGAAGGAGAGATATACGAGACACGACGGATGAATGAGAGAGATATGAAATATAAAGAGAGACGAGAGAGACGAGTGAGATTAGAAACAGGATAAAGAGGAGGGAGGGAGAGAGAGAGAGAGAAAGAGAGAGAGGAGAGAGAGTCCCTTCAGGGAAAAGTTATTTATTCTTTAAGACTCTTTGTTTGAACGAGGCTTTCTTCAAAATAAAGTAAAATAAAACAGAGAAAAAAATCTGCCCTTTACACCATTCCCTGGACTGTAAATCATTATTTAAAAACAAGTGAAAAATATAAAAAATTATAATTAAAATTATGCCGTAATTTCTAAAGACGCCTATGAATAATGGTTTGTCCATCTGCTGTCGATGTCAGAAAAAAGGGGACCCCCCCCCTCTTCCCCTCCTCCTCTCCCTAGCATTTTTTTTTTTCAAGTTTTGTGAAAAAAAGTGAAATTTTGAATGTGACACCTTGTCAGCACCAGACATTAGATCCGTTTGAACTGGACGATATATTTTTGTCTTTACTTGAAGGGAAATGTTTGACCCAAGGACACTTATTTGTAGTAAATCTAGGTAATTTACCCTACTAGTCATCTCAAGTAAATAAATAAATCATAATAATAACCTCCAAAATTCGGAACGAAAATGCCTTTCGAAATTATTACTAGAAGGTTCCTCCGTTTTCCATTTTTAATATTATTATCATTACTATCACTATTATTACCATTAATTTCTAATTTCACGTACTTATTCACAATTATATATCTTTATTATAATTATCATTATCATTAACAATTTTATCATCATCACTATTTATATTACTGATTCTTAGGTTATCATTACATCATTATTATTATTAGAATTTTTATCATTAATCTCACTATAATATTGATTCTTACGTTATCCATTTACAAATTTCTTTCCATCAGTCCCATTCTAGTTGTTGTAGGTTTCTATAACCGTAAACACGAGCAAAAAAAAAAAAAAACACGACCGTGGCACAACTTTTAGACCCATTTGTACTCGGCACAACCAGCTCTGTCTGAAACCAACAACAGAGAAGCCAACTACTGTTCTCCTCATGACCGTCATGCACAACGCCACTTCCCCCCTTGAGACGCATCGTCATGCACAAGGGAGAGGGAGAGAAGGGAGGAAGCCGCTCAACGAAAGGATTCACCCATGGACATAAATATTCAAAACACGTATGTGCTCGTCTTCCTGGTCCAGGTCCAATGAGAGAGGGGGAGGGGGAGGGGGGAGAGAGAGGGAGAGATATGATATATATACACATACATACATATACATATATATATATATATATATATATATATATATATATATATGTGTGTGTGTGTGTGTGTGTGTGTGTGTGTGTGTGTGTGTGTGTGTGTGTGAGGTTCGAGTCCTTGGCTGTCCTATTAAATTCCTGCATGTATGCATCCTCGAGTTTCTCGATGTTGATGGCTTAGAATTAAAGTGAATTGGGGTTGATAAATATGTGTGTATGTGTATGTGTGCGTGTGTGTGTGTGTGTGTGTGTGTGTGTGTGTGTGTGTGTGTAGAGAGAGAGAGAGAGAGAGAAATTTGCCAGACCACTCGTGCCACACGCGCACGTACACATACACATTTTTTTTAAAGAACCCAGGGGCTGCCTGCGCTAAGATACCCGAAGCGTCGGCGACGAAGATTACGACGGCGATGTCTGGCTTTGGGGGTCGTCATGAGACTCTTGGCCGGTGCCACCACTGTTGGCACTGCGAGAGGACGTGGCGGGGGTGGGGGAGGATGTGGTGCGAGGGGGTGGGGGGCGGAGACGGGTGAGGGGGGGCGGAGACGGGTGGGGGGGGGGAGTGTCGCCTCCCAGACGTGGGAGTGTAACATTACGAGAATGTTACTTGTGCTTTGGTGCCGAGGGAGTGAAGGAGACTCAAGTTGGTTTGCTGGTTTTATTATGGTTAGTGCGAGTGCCGACCTAGGCTGGGTCGGCAGTCAGGGCCCCGAGGCCTGCCCTAACCGCAAGAGTGACCGCGAACCTTGGGTAGCACACTGCTGGTGACAAGTACAGAGGAAAACTGACCTGGACACAAAAACTGGCATCATTATATACGCACCCTGCGTACGCTAAAGTAGCAAACGACCCATCCTGACCGAAACATGGCTCGGCAGGGCCTAGTTTGTGCTTTCATGAGGATACAAATGCCTGTAGTACAGGCGTACTATGTACTTAACCTACACAAATGTAATACAAGGCCGAAGGCCAGCTGTTTCTACACAACATATACATTCCTTGCCCATCCCCTTTCTGCAGCGGCGATACTATAAGCCAAAATATCGCGTAGAAGCCTATGTGGGGGACTCTGTTCACCACAGGAGTGTCGTCTTGGAGTTACGAAAGACGTCAGAGATACGTTAGATGATACGGGGTGAGAGAGAAAACAAAGGGAAAGTGGGTGAGGGAAATGAGGAGAGTGAGAGCATGGGAGGGTCGGGGGAGAGGGACGGAGAGGATAATGGAAGAGGGATGAGGGAGGGAAAGGAGACAGGGGTAAGAGTGGGAAGGAGTGAAATCGGGAGAGAAGGGGGATTGGCAAAAAGCGGTAAAGAGGGAAGATATACACACACACAAAGAGAGATAGATGGAAATAGAGAGAGAGAGAGAGAGAAACAAAACAGGAACGAGAAACAGAATTGAGAACATGGGGGGGGGCGAGAAGACTGGGGAGGCGGACGGGTGGGGGGTGGGGACGTGAGAGCCTGCTGACACCCCACACAATCAACCCCAGGAGCTCCCCCTCCCCCCACCGCCATAACCGACCAGTGAGTGGGGGGCCGTGCCGGGGCGGGGCAGAGGGGCGGGACTGGGGCGTTGTTCATTGTCGCTTCGCCCAGCAGGTGAGTTCGCCAACTGTGGCGATTCTATTGAGAGAGAGAGAGAGAGAGAGAGAGAGAGAGAGAGAGAGAGAGAGAGAGAAATTAAAAATAAGGAATAACTAAACAAGTAAAGAAACAAGTAAACAAATAAAAACAGCCAAGACTGCTATTCCTTTCCACTCTTCCAATAATAACAATAATGATAATAATAAAAAATTAAAAACTCAAACCCGATTAAAACAAGAAGTGTCGAGAAACTTGTGCGCCCAGCTGTACGTCGCACGCGCGCGTTTCTCATAATACAGCAACCGGACAATGACGGCAACCCATAACCCAGACACTTGTTTGGGGAGAATGATGGGAGAACACAGCGGTAGACAGCCCCCCCCCCCGCCAAAGAACGCTGAGGGGGGGGGTGTCAAGTCATTTACCAACTATTCAATTCAGAGTCCACTACTGAACAAAGGCCTCTCTCAGCCCCAAGACTGTCGAGGGTGATAAGCGTGCAGAAGAAAGTCCTTCAAGGTCCTGGAAAGTCATGGAAAGTCATGGAATGGAAGGAATCTATAATTTGATTTTGAGTTTCTGTTCTATGTGGAAGGAAAGAGAAGAGAAGGAAGGAGGCTAGAGGGAGGAAAGGAAGAAGAGGTAGGAGGGTACAGGAAGGAAGGGGGGGGAGGAGGAGGAAGAGATGAGGGTAAGGATAAGAAGGGGAAAAGGGAGAAGGGGAAAAGGGAGAAGGGGAAGGGGGAGAAGGGGAAAAACGAGGTAGAGGGTTAGCTACGGGAGCATGACGAAGAGAGGTAAGGGAGGAAACAAGGGAAAGAGACGGAGGAAGGCAGAGGAGAGGGAAAAAGAGGAGGAAGATCAGTCGGAGGAAGAGGAGCGGGAATGCAGGGTGGAGGAAGAGCAGTAGGAGGAGGAGGTGGTGGAGCGAGAGGAGGAGGAGGAGGAGGAGGAGGAGGAGGAGGAAGAGGAGGAGGAGGAGGAGAAGGCGGAGGAGGAGGAACTTACGACGATAGATAAGATCGTAGGTACGACTGGCGCCTCTTAACCTCACGCAAGCGACCAAGAACTCCCTGACGAAGCCTCTGGCGAAGTCCTGGGACGCTACCGGACGCGGGTTACCAGGACCGGAGTCCCACTTGTACCGCCACTCCTCCTCCTCCTCTTCTTCCACTTCTTTTTCCTCCTTTTCGTCATTGCCTGCAGTCATGCGACTTAATTCATCTCCGTGGCAGACACACACACACACACACACACACACAGACACACACACACACACACACACACACACACAGACACACACACCCTCTGGAACGAAGGGATAGAGTATAGCCTGAACTGGTTCATGTTAGATAGCAGGTTAGATAACTGCACAGCGAATGCATCGTTTACATACCAGAGAGAGAGAGAGAGAGAGAGAGAGAGAGAGAGAGAGAGAGAGTGTGTGTGTGTGTGTGTGTGTGTGTGTGTGTGTGTGTGTGTGTGTGTGTGTGTGTGTGTGTGTGTGTGTGTGTGTGTGTGTGTGTGTGTGTGTGTGTGTGTGTGTGTGTGTGTGTGTGTGTGTGTGTGTGTGTGTGTGTGTGACATGAACTTCATACGAGAGGGAAGCAAATCGCTTTACTCCTCCACCTCGGCAAGTGCATTGCTCCTCCCCTCCCCATCAGGAGCCAGGAAAGAGGGTCCTCCTACAGGAATGGTTCCTTCAAACGACCACAACTCGTTCACTTCCCTCTAGTCACAACTGGAGGTCACGGCCACTATCCCAAGGAATATCTTCTAGACAGGTCGTCCTTATTATTACTTCGACAGAAGTCATCCTCGATAAAGAAGTCTTCAGGAGTTTGTCGAAGTCAATGAAACTTAAACGTCTTGAACAAGAAGGCCACACGCCTCTGTAAGCGTCTCTAAGGACGACCTAAAGACCCTGAGGGCACCACAAGTCTGTCTTCGAACTAAGTTCGTGAATTCCACAAGATCTTGGAAGGTTTCCCAGTTAGATGCTGTGGCGACAAACCCCATTCCAAGTACCTGATCCTTGAGCCATTCTCGAGACTTCTAAAATTGACCACACACACACAAAGTCTACCTGTCCCCCGTCTCTCTCTCTCTCTCTCTCTCTCTCTCTCTCTCTCTCTGCAGCACACTACAACTGTCTAGTTCCAATCCCAGACACCACGACAGAGCCTGCCTCAAATCTCCTTTCCAGTAAGATCTTCAACAAAATTGCCTAAAATCTCCTTTCCAGTAAGATCTTCAACCAAATTGCCATCCCACTGGGTGATGAGATCTTTCACAACCTGCAGCACACGTTGGAGTGAACTATCCTTCTCTCTTCCAGAGAAAGGAGCTGTGAATTGTACCTTATTCTCAAATACTATGGGCCAAGATGGCGACTCTCTGCCGTCTTGCATTTCTTCGGCGTGTTCGTGTCTTCGAGTGGAGCAGAAGAATCAACAAGGACGTAATTTCTGGACTTTCTTCGTCTTGCTGACGGCGATGACACGATGCAGCCGTTGCTCTTTTCAGAACTCTCTTCTGCACCAAGATTCTGTCAACGGATCCCCATCCCACCCCCTTGAGTCTTTTCTCTTCTTGACCAAGAGAAAATCCTGATCCTCGTGGATCGCCGTCGTCGAAGTAGCAACTTCGTGAGCGATGTCAAAGAGGAAGATTTAGACATCAACTAAAACAGGAGAACCTTTTCACCGCCAAGTACTCTCTGAGTAAGATAATCTGTAAAAGTTTAGAATCACGCAAACGCGGATATTTAACATGAAATTTACGTTGTCCAGTAGCTCCTATCACAACGTAACAATTCCAGAGAAAAAAATACATCTTTCAAATGAAAAAAGGGAAAAAATAGATATTTCAAAGGCAAAAAGGGAAAGTGAAAAATGTTTGCATGATACTGTAACAACAAAAGATCATCACCGAGTGTAAAATGGTGACATACACTATACATAGACCATAGCGGTTAAAAACGAATCAAATTATTACGACTTAATCAAGCAGAAGCATCACCATCACAAAGCAATTAACAATGAAGCCACATGTACAGGAATGAAAACATTAGCTCGTTTAATGCCAACCAGTATTCAACTTGGGCTGTCCAAGTACCCTAGATTGAGGGTACTCCGTGTTTGCGACCCTACCATTACCCTACCACCGTCCTACCACTTTCCCCCACCTCCAATCACCACGCGCTCCGCATATACGAAAACAAGCGGAACCCAACAAACTAACAACACACATAAAGGCGCGGCGGCACAAGAACAATCTTGGAAGAAGAACACTACACATTATGCAAACGAACCAAAACTTTGATAAGTGTTTTTGTGCGGGATAGACCAATTCTAGGAGGGCGAGAGGGCTTCGACCCCGGCACTCATTTTCACCTTCACTCCAACGGAACATCACATATACATATACATAACAACAATAACAAATGCAATACGCGGCTTTAATACTCCGGCACCTCCTGATTACCCCCATCCATTGCCCGATCAATACTCTTTTCCTGTCCTTCTGTCAACCCTCTCCCCTTCCCCCCTCACCCCTTCCCCCCCCCCATCTCCTTCTCTCCACCCCAACGTCGCTGCCAAGCGGAGTGAAAGTTAATCAAAAATTGCCAAAAGTTGAGGGGGAGCTGCGCCCCCCTCCCCCTCCCACCACGCCTTCACCCCGGCAGAGCACAGACCGAGTTTAATGAACAGACGAGGACAAGGAATGGGAATGGGGACGGGAATGGGATGAACAAGGACGGATAGAAAGTGGAAGAGGAGGAAGAGGAGGAGGAGGAAGAGGAGGAGGAGGAAGAGGAGGAGGAAGAGGAGGAGGAGGAAGAGGAGGAGGAAGAGAGGCGAAGGGGAGGAGAGACGAAAGGGAGAAAGGAGAGGGGGAGGAGGAGAAGGAAGGGGGCGAGGAGGAGAAGGAAGGGGGCGAGGAGGAGGATGGAGGGGACGAGGAGGAGGATGGAGGGGACGAGGAGGAGGAAGATGAGGGAGAATAGGAGGAGAAGTTGAGGTGGGCGAGGAAAAAGATAAATAAGAGGAGGATACGGAAGTAAAAGAAAAAGGGAAAGGGAGAAATGAGAGGAGTAGAGGGAAGAAGAGGAAGGGGAGGAAATGGAGGAAGAGGAGGAGGGAGAGCAAGAAGAAATGAAATGGGAGGAAGAAGAGAAAAGGGAGGAGATGGAGGAAGAGGAGGAAGAAGTGAAAGGGGAGAAGAGAAAGGAGAGAAGGCGAAAGGAGGAAAAATAGAAAGGGTAGGAGGAGGAAAAGGAAGAGGAGGAAAAAGGGAAGGAAGAAGAGAAAGGGGAGGAAAGGGGAGAGGAGAAAGGGGAGGAAAGGGGAGAGGAAAATATGGAAGACATTTAGACTTAAACAGAGATAACAACAATTATTCTTGTATCGATTTTCAATCACACACACACACACACACACACACACACACACACACACACCAACACCCACCCACACACACACACATGCACACGCATACATATACACACACACACGCATACACACACGGCCGAAGAAGGTCCGAGGCGTGGTCGATACTCGGGGCGTATTTGGAATGGCAAAGGTCAGGAGCTTACGCCCGGAGGCGCTTAGCAGTGACCCAAACCTTCACTTTCGCCTTTCGGAGGACCCACCCTCAAACCAGGGTCCACGTGGAGAGAGACGAGAACGAAACCAAGGCGTCACAGCGGGACACATCCTAGTCCGGGGAACGAGTGCCAGTCTATGAGACGGAAGGGCGCATCAGCCTTTTGGACAGTAGTTAACATTTTCGGGTAACAAAACGAGTTAAATTTAACCTCGTTCGAGCAACAAGACATCTTCACAAGTGTGTATATATATATATATATATATATATATATATATATATATATATACACACACACACACACACACACACACACACACACACACACACACAGTATATTATCTGCAGGAGTCTGAGGCAGCCATTCCAACACACCCAAGATTCCATATACAATTCTCCCCATATATGCGCTCTTACCAAGCCTGTGACGTTCCGAGGCTGTATCGTACCACAAGGGATAGTCCGGTGGGCCTGCAGTGGAATATTGATAATAGGGGGATGGACT